>NC_065527.1:18940718-19171758 GCF_006386435.1 Epinephelus moara
TACTATGACATTTTTTTGACATACTATACTATGACTTTTTTTGACATGCAATACTATGGCTATTTTTGACATACTATACTATGACAATTTTTTTTTTGGCAGACTATACTATGGCATTTTTTGGCATACTATACCATGACTTTTTTATGACATACTATATTATGATATTTTTTGGCATACTATATTATGACATTTTTTGGCATACTATACTATGACTGTTATGACATACTATACTATGACTATTTTTGACATAATATACTGTGACATTTTTTGGCATACCATACTATGACCATTTTTATGGCATGCTATACTATGACTATTTTTGGCATACTATACTATGACCATTTTTATGGCATGCTATACTGTGACTATTTTTATGACATACTATACCATGACTATTTTGGCATACTATACTATGACTTTTTATGGCATACCATATTGCAACTTTTAGGACATGCCATATCATAACTTCTTCATGAAATGCCAACACCTTACAAAACTATACTAGCCAACAGTGATATAGCCCATGAAACACTAAAATTACATTCTAGATTTTCACTTTTTTAAAGAAATTTCACAGTCGTCATACACAGTAGTGTTCCTCTGTATGCCTGTACAGATGGCTACTGCTCAAGGCTCCAAAAAGGCCTGTTAGTCAGTTTGACATTGCTCAGTAGTTACAGATGAAGAGCCTTATCAACTTTATCCACCTACACTACCAAACTGCCCTTCAGCAAGGTACTCGGCCCTCACCAGTTGCAGTTTGACCTCTGTGAAAACACACTGCTGCCTGGAGGGAGATGGAGTCTCTCTATTTATCCCCCTCTTAAGTTACATTTGTGACAGAGCTTGGACGTGCCTGTCAATCCACTCGAGGTGTGAACACATGGCCTCATCACAGCCAACAATTGTCCAACTTATACTGATGTTTTTGCAACACTGCAGTGGTTGTAACATGAAGATACCAGATGCAACTCCATATGCAAGCTGATTTCTTTGTTATTGATCTTATCAGCTCTTAATTTAGCTTCAAAATCCCAAACCAACCTCATGTTTTATCACTAACAAATTTGTGCAGATGGGTGTCAGTATGCTCCTCATTATGATTGCTTTTTTAAAAATTGATTGGCAACTATTATTTGGACTTTTTAATGACCCTTATTTTTGGTGTGCAGATAGAAATCAGTGAACTACTTTATATTTGTTTTCTTGGTATTGGGAAACATATTCATACACAAGTCGGAGGACATAACCGGTTTGTGTTACAGAAGCAGCCATCACTCTAAAGCCTTTAATACCTCTGAAAGGAGTGTCCTTACTCGATTACAGTCAACAGGCGGCAGCTAATACAGCAGACGATCATCCCCAAGGTTTATGTAAGTGACAAAAAAAAAAATTCAAGGATCAGCCGTTGCGTAATTTTGAAAACACGTTGACAAGCGGTCAATTGGGTGGATTGTCATTTACACAAACAGATAATCCTGGTGTTGTGCTTTGTTACACAAGTCCCTGAAGAAAGATAAAGTGTTTACAATCTGGTTTCAAGAACTGTTCGTGACATTGTCTGCTTTTAGTCTCATATTGTTAACAGCTCTGCAGACACAAGAGGAATTCCCTTACACGGACCTGAAAATGTTAGTGTGAGTAACCTCATGTGAGAAAGCCAAAGAGGACACTGGTGCCCTCTGGTGGACACTTGCAGGATTGACAGTGTCTGGACAAGCAGGTTATATTGATCAAAAATGAGAAGACAGCAGCATGAACTGTTTACACCGACTTTATTTATAACAACGGGGTGGGGGAACAGCTCTACTGAGGTGGCTGCTGCTGGTCTGGCATGCTCCTGATGATGTCAGAATCGCCTGAAGAGGAAAAGAACGGCAAGCAGTCAGCAGACCAAGATAAAAAATTGACACATATTAATATAACCTGCAATTATAATCCCTGCATACAATAGCTGATATTAAATACCTCCTATAAATAGAAAAACTGACACTAAGAGGGTGAAGGTTACTAATGGAGCATTCATGAACTCGCCAGAAAGCACTGGCCGGTCAACTAAGCACTGCCGATGGCTTTTATCAAACAAACCACTGGTCCTGAATTTGACCATTTTGATGAGTGGGGAAAACCGATGCAAAAATTCATACACAGGAAACCTGGGAGTTAAATTATATATATTATCAAAGTGTTTGAAGAAACCTCAGTCCAAGCAGTGATCTCAAGTTTTTAAAATGAAGGTCAATAGTAATTTTTTCAGTGCATTTGATGAGCTGCATTGAGTTTGTGAGATAAAGTTGCTTTCCAGCAGTGACAATGAGTACAATTACATGCACACTAATATTAAACTATTATTCCATATATGACAATATTCAGAATTTGATGTTGGTCATAATAACAGCACAGTTAAGCCTTTTTTCTGAAAGTAGCATTTTCCAATTACAACATATGGGATATGCCAGTATAATTCAGGTTTTAGGAGCATTCTTTGGACGTATATACAGGCATTCAGAATTTGCGTCTCATTTGGGTTTTTACTGCAGTTTGCAACACACGGCCTCTTGCCTGTTAACGATCAGCTGTGTGCGTAGTCATGGATACACTGCACAAACCAACTCGCCAACAGTTTATGAGGCTTTGATAAAGATGCATGCCCAAAAGGGAAGCCCACATTTCTGATCTGATCGAAAGCGGAAACAACTACTTTTAAACATTATGAAAAACTTGGATATAAAGAGGTTTTGGATATATGCAACTATCTCAACGCTGACCTTTACAAGAAGGTGAGGGAATTTAAGAGGGAGGCTGTGTTCACAGTCCAACAAGTCCACAACTTGTGGAAAATGATGAAAAACCCTATTTTGATGCGAAAAAGCAAACCAGCACAAACGGCTCCAGCTGTTACACTTAGTGGAATATTCATTTTCATTATCTATGCTAACAGCTTAGTGGGAAAACTGTCTTTTTTGGGACAAAAGTGCGCAAAACAGGACCATGCTGGAAGCCACAAAAATGTTATGTTAAAAAACAAATCAGAATAAATCCCTTGCATGTTATGAACACATTATTTTCCTCTGACATCTCTGCATCTTGATTTTAGGTGTTAAATGCCACTGTGGTTATACTAGACCACTACTATACTCCTTGGTTAACAGGCTCATTGGATGGAAATGCATTTTCTGTTGTGAATCATTAAAATTTGGTGCTGTGGTGGAAAACTTTGTTTGTGTTTCAGTTGCTGCCATTAAGTTCTGTCAAACAGACTGGCTGGGACCAGTCCCCCGAGGCGAATAACCCGGCGTCAATGTGACTACCAGACAATCCCTGCACAAGCTTGTTTTAGAAACATCCCATTAGTCCATTAAATATTCTAGTATGGGCCCACTCCATTTTGAAATCTGAATCAGAGAACAAGCTCAATGTTTGTGGCAGTCGATGGTGTCCAATACAAAAAGGTGGGGACTCACCAGGGTCAATGATAGCCAGTGTGCACACCCTGTAGTATTTTCCACAGGCTGTGCCGAGCTCAATGTTGTTTCCACTGTAGTGATGGACACCAGTCTTGGCCAGCATAGCATAGTACTCAATCTCAGATTTCCTGAACAGGGAAGAGACGAAGGAAAGATGTGAGTCAAAGCAGCAGATACAAATACAGTAACTTCAACAGGGGACCTAAGAAAAAAATGCCCCAAAAGATAAATCACAATATCATAGACGCTCTAAACATCAATAATTAGTGTGTAATCAAACAATTTATAACAACAAAATCAAGTTTTTGAAACCTGTTGTGCTTTCCAACATCTGCATCAAAGCATACTTAGGTGTGAAATACAGCTCTGTGGTCAGAACCAATAAATCAGGCCCACTGATTCTAAAAAGCTGATTAGCTATGAAGATATTTTTAAATTGTGTTTATTCAGTTTTACAAATAAGTGCAATGCAGATAACATTTGTTTTCATAAACAAAAAAGCAAAAAATCAAAAAAAATTAAAAAAAATTTAAAAAAGCATTGAGATTCAAAACAACCCCAGACACACAAAAGGGGTGATTAGTTAATGTGATATGTCCAAAAATGACATATGACTGTAGGTCTGCAAGCTGCGTAGTCCAGAAAGCAGGGTTTCTGCAGATCCTTAAGTCTTCAGGTATTGAATTTATTAACCTAAAATAAATAAGGCTTTAATTGGTATTTAAATGTCTTTAATCAATCTTTCAAAAGTCTTTAAATTGCTAGTGCATTGGAAGCAGTATTAAATTAGTTTTTTATTTTCATTTTTTATAAAATGCCTTTCACATTGACATCATGCAGATCCTGATAGCGCAACAAAGACGATTTGGGATGCTCAGAGCTCAGCATCCATTGTCTGCTGACTAGCTGTCACTGTACCGTGGGCGACATAGGGAAGTGCAAGGTGAGCCAAAACTGGCTAGCTTGGTGTACTTAATGCAAAAAGTTTATCCAAATTTGGCACTTTAGGTTTTGGATATTGTATAAGTTGTCATAAATTTCATTTCAAGGAGAAATTAAAAGTCTTAAAGTCTTACATCTATCTTGCCTTAAGCTGTAGGAACCCCAAGATAACTCGGGCCCACTTTGACATTAATAATAAAGATATAAGCCAATATCTGAAGTCTATAACAAGGCAATGCACGTAATGATCATTTTAAACATTTAGCATAATTTATGCATAAGCAAGCCAAGTTGTGAATGCACTGTGCCCATAAAATAATGTTATCCTTGTGAAAACAAATGTTGATGGTACATTCTCTTTATGTTCCAGTCTTGAGACTGTTTATATCCAATGACCTGTTGAAGGTTCTGCCACTCAAATTGACTCAACAGCCTACACGTTTTTCTTACATTCAAGCCATAAAGTAATCACATATCCTCTGACATTGCTACCCTTGCTACCCTCTTACAACAACAATCACGACAACTAATTATTCTTTTAAATAACAAGTGTGAATATGTTCATTTTCCTTGTATACCTGAGGGCAGGGCAGTTGTTGGCCAGGATCACCAGCTTGGCTTTTCCCTGACGGATCATCTTCTGGGACTGTTTGTAGCCCAGGACGTATTTTCCACTCTTCATCACCAGCTGGAGACGAGAGTTGATGGACTCCATGGACTTTTTCTGAATAAACACACACACACATACCTGAAGTGAGTGAAAGAGACCAAGCTACAGAGATAATTCACACCACTTGTTGATCGTTGTTACTTTAAATAAAATAGTGGACTTAATTAATTTGCCATTGACAAGTAGGACAGGGAAGTCAGGGAATCAAATGTGTTGTTAAAGGTTCATCAGTTGGACTTGTTGCCACATTCTCTATATGTTTTAGCAAATTAGCATTAGCTAACGTTACACTGCCGGTGTTGTTAGAGCTAACGCAGCTTACAAACGTTAGCCGACAAACAGAGTGACGGCAATAAACAGGGGACAGTCGAGGCATGCTTTCAAATATTCACAGCCGCAAAACTTTAACGCCAACTACACATGCTGTGTGTTAATAATATGTTTATTCGGAGCGCTACAGCGTTAGCTAGCAGGCCCTGACAGAAACACATCTCCACGTGAAGCAGCAGCCTGGCCCTAGAGCAGCGCGTGCACTCCGGGCCGAGCCTACGCCACTCACCGTTTTCTTTGCGGCCACCATTTTTGCGGTTTAGTCCTGACCGGCCAACCTGCGGACGAGAGGGGGGAAGGAGAAGACTGTCGTTAATGTCCGGGTGATATTAAAATGTTGAAATGAACAAATACCGGTGATTTTTAATCATAAAACTCGGAGCTCGTCTTACTGTGAGTTAACTCCAATATGGCCTCGGAGAGAAAGGAAGTCCCATGGTGCACTGCGCTGCTATCTGTCGGTGGGCCTGCGCACACGAGTACTGCGCAGGATGCTCACTGCTGATGGTTCATAGAGCTTCAAATCAAATGACTGCATGGAAATATACATGAGAAGGAGTCTAAAGCGAGTATGAGACAAAACACAAAAGTAAACTCATATTAAGATATATAAAATAAGTGACATTCATATTTGTATGGAATGAAATTGACTTAAAAAAAGGCAGCAACAAAAGACACCACAGACCCAAACATGCTCAGAAACATGCAAACAATAATTAAAGCTAATTATAGGCCTTTATTTACTTTAAATATGCAGCATTTGCAGGCCTATCTGAGTGATCATAATTACAGTTCTGTAATAAAATTATCTATTTAAAGCTTTTTATGTCATCTATCCGAACACAAAACATATGGTCACGTATAAAATCCATCCATTTTTATCTGCTTCTCCAGGGCCTGGTAGCGGGGGCAGCAGGCCAAGCAAAGCACCCCAGACATTGCTCCATTCTACCCTCACTCGTAAACAAGACCCCGAGATACTTGCGCTCCCTCGCTTAGTAACTCTCCCCCAGCCTGGAGAGGGCAATCCACCTGTTTCCGGCAGAGAACCATGGCCTCAGATTTGAAGGTGCTGACTTTCATCCCGACCACTTCACACTCAGCTGCAAACTGCCCCAGTACAAGCTGGAGGTCACGCTGTGATGAAGCCAACAGAACCACATCGTCTGCGAATAGCAGTGATGCAATTCTGAGGTAGGCTACTGCATGTATAAAATATCCATTATATTATTATAGATATAACTAATGATGCAATGGTGAAATGTTACCAAGTACATTTACACAAGTACTGCACTTAAGTACAAATTTGAGGCACTGTACTTGAGTCTATTCTTCTTAGGCCACTTAATACTTCTACTCCACATTGCAGAGGGAATTTTTTACTTTTTACTTTACCACATTTGTCTTTATTTTCTATGTAACAGCATAGAAACAGCATACTTTGTTTTTTTTATGCAGAAATCAACAGATTAAGATTTCTGCATAAAAAATCAAAATATGCTGTTTTGCTATAATCAAACTACCCAACCGTTTATGTAAGTACAGCTGAAATGATTAGTCGATTAATCCATCAGCCAATTGACAGATAAATAAATGGGCAACTATTCTGATAAACCTTTAGGTTGTTCTCTATTTTCTTTTTTTTCCTTTTTAGATTTTCCTACTTTGGGTACTTTTAATTTTAATACTTTAAGTACGTCTTCCCAATTATAATTACTTACTTTTACGCAAATAACATGTTCAATACAGGACTTTTACTTGGAGTATTTTCACAGTGCGGTATTAGTATACTTAAGCAAAGGATCCTCTACCACTGCCCATAAGTATGTAACATTAACAACAGCATTAAAACACTGTGACAGGGGTCCCTCTAATGCCTAATACATTTACTTTTGATTTTGCTTTTGTAAGTGATTTCATAAGTGAAGGACTTTTACCTCTAACGTTTTATAGTGTAATATGCTACATTTTGAATCTCAATACTTCCTCCATTAAATTAAATCAGGCTGAAGGTGTTTGCTCAAGGGCACATTGACAACCACCCTAGCTGCGGCCTGAGTAGTTCACTTTCCCCGCCCCAAGACGTGTCCGCTGCACACTGACTGAATAATGTATTTTTGTCCCTGCGCCAGCCTCTTGGAAACAGCCTAAGTTACAGTACACAACACAAGCCCACATTTCACCTGCGTGCCCAAATCTTTAGAGACGTGTAGCTCCGACACAAATAGCTGAACGCGTTTTTGGTGGAAGAACCACGATGCGCAATTACGCACGGGACTAAAGGAATTTCGCGACCATCCTCTTTCTGATTCTCCTCCAGGGGATCCGCTGTCCATAGTTTTGAGTTCTCTCCATTTACAGATACGATATCTATGCGCGACGTCATCAGTGCAGCCACAGCCTCTCCTCACCTCTTACCTCTGAAGTTAACCATCCAGTCCTCTATGTGCACAGGGCAGGATGGGATGCTCCACCAGTTCCCAAACTTCAGCGGTAGATACGACTCGACCCAGTGCTAAGCCCGAGGAGAGCAACGGAGCCAGCACAACAGGTGATGCACAAAGCTTTACGCGCATATGTGATGTAATATATGTGTTTAGGGGAGATGTGGAAAATACATTTGTGTTATACATTCAGCTAAATATCGGGACAGAATATTTACAGAAAATAACGCTATGTTGTCAGCAGTACATTAGAGGCAATTATTTCCAATCCAAAAATTATTTTAACACATTGTATGCTTTGCATGTAAAATATTAATGTGAAATTATCTCTAACCTTACAAGCAGTGGCACTGACCAAGCACCATCCGTGGCTTCACTTTAGAGACACTGATGGCTGTGAAATATCTGTAAATATGAATGTGTCATAATGGCATCACTCATGTTATGTCCTCAAATGATTATTGGAATCAAAAAGTACTTTTAATAGTTATTGTCGATACTATAAATAGCCTTGTTTCGTGTTGGTAATGGTGTCATCATGGAAGTTCACTGCCATCCCTGAACAGAGTTACATCATCCATCACACTGTGGTGAACACTGCTCTGATAACGAGGCCCCAGTCTCCATGCAAATGATCATCAGTGTTTTTCTTTGGGTTCAGTATCTGATGTCTGTTGTTTTAGTGAGCCAGAGCTCCACAGTGACAGGATGGGAAAGTTTATTGTCATTATTTAACAGGGGTTTCTGGCTCTGTCCTACCCGAGAGAGAGAGACAGTGGCATGAAAGCAGATTTGGTGACAGTCTACGGTTTCAATAGGAAATGGAGAAGCCGCTTTGGACACTCCTCTGTTGTAGTGGGTCAGAGATGGCCCGGCTGTGGTGCAAACTAGCACGCGTTGCAAGGTAAACCACCAGCACTGGGTCCTGTGGTTTTATTTAGCAGTGTTTACTCTCACTAAGTCTGTGTTGTGTGCAATTACGATAGGTTTGTTTGCAGTTCTGCCATCTTAAGCATTACTTGGCAGAATTCAAAGAAGACTCAGGTGAAAAAACTGGTAAAAGATTCACTAAGTGGGACCACCTCTGAGCAAACGCCTCTTGCTCTGCTTCTCTCTGTGCATTCTTTAAAGAGACATTACAGGCCAACAAGTGCGGTGACAGCATGGAGACACATGCGTGCACGCTCACATAACTGAGCACGCTGAAATGCATAGAGTTAGAGTGATATAGTGAGCTGAGAAACTGCACCTGCTAAAGTGTGTTTAAGATCACGTCCTGCAGCTGATCCTGACCTCTGACCTCTGACCTCCCGGCAGAAGAGAGTTTCCCCTAGGACTCTCAATGGAGTGTAGATTTTGACTTCATTTGCAAGTCGCTCTCCAGGTTTATCAGCAGTGGTGCCCCCACGGTGGGGCAGAGGGGCCATGACCACCCTAATACAATTGTTTCACTCTCTAGTGAAAATCACTGGAGGCCGACATTACAGTCTTGAAGAGGCTGTGATACAGTCATTTTTTAAGATAGTGCAAAGGTAGCATCTCATGAAACTAGACAACCTAAGGCAACCATCAGGGCCAACCATGTCAGCATCGCTTGTCAGGAAGGGGGGTAAATAACACTCCGAAGTTAGACTAAGTTTTGGCGAGGGAACAACTGGTGGCATTTGGTGCCATTTTTAAAAGGGTCCCTTGAACTCTCATCTCAGGATACCTGAGTGAAAATGGGTTCCAGAGGTACCCACAAGTGTCCCCTAAACTTGAGAAAGTTGTTCCCAGTAAATGTTTTGTTCAGATCCTTAACTTCCCAAAATGACATAGTTTTCAACTACCTAAATACTTCAACAACATGATCCAGTTCCTAAGATTCACTTATGGCTTCTGGTTTTGGTTTGCCACCCCCAAGATATTCAGTGACCCCATCTGGCCACCCCTATAAAACATTTCTGGGTGCACCACTGTTTATCAGCTGAATGTCAACAGCGAGGTGTTCTTGAATCGTCTTAGAGGTCAGATGGACATGTGTCAGGAACTTCCCCTACTCCTTCCCCTGATGCCAAGAAAGAAAGATATTTATTAACCCAAGGTTCATTCATTTACACATTCAAAGAATGCAGTCTTTTTTTATTAAAGGAAAATATTGTGATAAATATCATGCAAAATCTCATTGATACAAAGAATGGTGATGATGAAGAGCAATGATCCATGCAAATACTTGTGATGCAAATCCTTCCAGAAAAAACAAGGAAGTCATGCACAATGCCACTAAACACATAGCAACCTGTCCATAGAGCTGTGAACTGTGCGGTATGAGGAGTTTAATGTTTATTTATAGCTGTCCACATAATCATTAACCCTTTGTGGCTCCAATTATGCATCAGTGGGGGGTCTCTTTATGCTATTTGACTTCCTTCCCAATAATCTGTGGCAGCTAGCAGCAGCATTATGTTTTAATCCTTTCCTGGTTTTTCAAGGAGGAATAGTTGATCAAGTATTATTCTGTTTCTAGAAAAGCGCACACACTGTTGTTGCTTGTTTTTGTTTGGCGGTAGCTTTGCATGGTCTGGTGGTCAGAGACTGGAGTTTAATCCTTGGATGTTAAGATTCATCTTGCCTGCGTAGGGCTCTTGTTTTGTAAATAGCATCATTCTCAAAGTATGAAACATGATAGTTTTTATTTATAAGATTAAAAAATAAATAAATGTCTTGTCTATTCCCCTCCAAACTTATGAAATATAACGGTCTTTTTCTTGGCACACCCTCACTGGCTGCTCCTGTCTGAGCATAATGAAGTCAACAGAATTTCAAAAGGTGCACCTGAATAGTGAACAACAAAAATGTGTTGCATGGCACCCATAATAATATTTGTTTCTTGTCTCTTGCTTCAGGTTAAGTCAACTCTGTAGCCATTATGTAGGCAACACAAACATAAAGTAAAACAATGGAAACCCAAGAGCACAGTGTTGATGCCTCAGACTGTCTCACAAGTAAATAATGAAAGTCTAGGTCTTGTTTTCTGACCTGACAGGGTCTGTTTGTTTGTGTTGGCCTTTAGTCAGCATGTAACCACGACACGTGGCAGTGCTGCCCCTGCCCTGTGTTGCCATGATGTGAAGTGTGACAAGATGTTCGTGGGCCATTTTTATGACAGACAGTAGTAGAGAGATGAAAGGAAACAAGTGGGAGAGACTGAGGTGCAACACAACATTTGAACCGGGAACTTGACATTATGTCAATAACACACATATGATATTGTTGTGCAAATAATCCAGCGCCTTTTAAATTCTTGCTTTATCTCTCAACACCATCTGGCTGCCTTTTCATTATCCATTCAGTGTAATTGCTCTTTTTGTGCAATTGCGTACAGCTATGGTTACAGACTCTCTCTCCACCTGCTTACACTCGTATTTTGAGTTTAATTCTTTCATCAAAAAGAGGCAAAACACACAATAAACAAAGTTAAGGTGGATTTGACTGATTGCATAGGTATCGCAAAATTATCATTATCATAAACTCTTTTGGCCGCAATTAAAGTGTGGTGAAAATCCAATATCGTGCCAGCCCAGTGCCGATACATATTCCATGCACTTTGACTGCAGTTAGTAGATAAACAGTAAATCTGAACGAGTTTTATATTTTATACCACAGAAGCTCAACTTATTTTTCCCAGGGGCCACTCCTTAGGGGGCGCCAAGCCTTCTTGATTTTAAGGGGTGTCATTTTAATGTGTCAAAATTTAATTAATTGTTGCATCAGAAACAAACAAATTTAATGGTTATATTAAAAGGTTATTCATTTATTTAAAAGATAAATTAATAAATTAGTATTGAAGATTTTTCAAATATGTATGTATCGTGAAGATACAGGTGTGTGTAACGGGAGGGTGGGGCACCAATGTCTACAATGGTAAAAATAAGGGTCCCTCAAGAAAAAGGTTGGGAACCACTGAATTAGAAAACGGTCGGCAAACCACGCAGCATCCTATGTGGACCATAAGTTGAGTATCCCTGTTTTTAGTTTTACATTATCTGTAAACTGTCTTGTTGGATGTTTGGATCACATGCTGTGTTAATACTCATGTTCCTGACAGGAGCGGCCAACGAGAATGGCAAAGTAGCCGAGGACAGCGAAACCATTCCGGACCAGACACCTGCTGGGGGCAGCGACGCTAAGCCTGCAGATGAAGCTGCTGCAGCCGCAACGTCTGCCGACACCACCGCTGCAGCTCCGCCTGCAGGGGAGCAGCCTCAGCCTGCCGCAGCCAGTCCGCCTGCAGAGGCAGCTGCAGCAGCACCTGCAGAAGCTCCGGCGGCTGCAGACAGCACCGCAGAGACGGCGGCGAGCTCCTCGGAGCCTGCCGCTGCAGCTCCTGAGCAAGGTAGTCAAAAACAGCACGCCTATATTAACAGAAATTCATTTACAAACTAGAGTTTGGGCCAATTTCTATGTACATTTTTAAGACTCTCCATTATATTAGTAGACTGTTGGCGAAATTCAGATAAACACACTCAACTTTGGATTCAGTTTTCCTTTAATTCCTCCATCTACTGTAGATACATATAATCTTCACCTGAGCAACTCCACTTTGTCTGTGCATCACTACCAGTTTAAAGCTGTCAGCTCAACCCCTGCAAGACTCTGAGCATTTTCATTGTGAGCTTAATTTTCTATGCAAATACACTTTTATATGCACCATCTCCTGACAAAATGACCGCGGCAGTCATCTGACATCTATCACACGCACTTCACAGAGCTGTAAAGCTGATAAGGATGGAGCTGGAGGTTGTTATAGGTAACTAAAAACTAAACTTAAAAGGGGGGAAACTAAGTAAAACAAAACTGAATTGAAAACAAAAAATTAAAAATGAAATTATAATGAACATCCAATATATTATATATTCAACAGCGTCTATGTTCAAGGGTTAAAACACTGACATTATGAGATTATCCTCAACATAATCTGCTGTAAGGTCATTTAAAATCGTTACCGCAGTTCGTAGAAAACAATATTCACATTATTTATGTGTCCCATTGAGAGAAGGAGAACTCATTAGGCACCATGCACAATTGTTACCCTTGACCAGCAGTAACCTGAGCACCGCTGTGACCCAATGAGCACGGCACCCAGGTACATATTGTCCCTTCCGTCTTTCCCTAGACCATCCACAGTCCCACTGCAGAGGTAACCAGGTGGTATCCAACAACACACAGAGACGGCTTTTAATAAACACACCAGGGCGGCCACACAAATGTGTTTGAAATGAGAAATGAGTCACACATCTGAGTGTTTAGTTAGTACTGAGGAATTTGTCTCACCGCTATAAGTCTGAGACTTGTCATTGAGTCTTGAAAATGTATTGAGAGTATGTTTGTCCTCCTGGCTGTGTACATGTGTAGGACTCAGGTCTGAACAGTCTGTTGATCTGTAACTATTGTGTGTTGAGGTTGTAACTGGTGTGAAGGACCAAATGTTTAACTTTAATTAGGTGGCTCAGGATCAGCTTCTGATGTGTGTAAGTTGTCAGCAAAGACTCCACATCTTTTAAGCTGATAGTTTATTCAGCCACTTCGTCCTACACTAAATACATAATATAGTCAGGATACACTTAAAGCACAATACTGAACCTGTCAGCCCGTCCTGGTGCTCTGGTGACAGTCTGATATCTAAATGACAACATAATGATCCCTTCTTTAAATTCCAGCAGAGCGCTTCAGAGCATGTGCATGTCCGCATAGCGACAGTCGCTCTGCACATTAAATCATTATCTATACATGGAAGTGCTCCACAGGGAGCTGTGTGACACAGTGCACCATTACATTAACTGCTATCAGCTCACTTATTGCTTCGCGATGCAAATGACAAGTAGCCGACAGGTTCACGAGGTCAGCTCTTCAGTTTCCTCCTTGTCTAATGCAAAGTGTCCACCGCTGTAATGCAGCCCATTGAGGAAAGATAGACAAGGTGGCAAAGTCAGATCACTGTGCGATTATGCAATGGGAGAAATGCACTTTGAATCCTTAGAGTGCTGAATAGTGCCTCCAAAGATTTTGCTTTTCTGGAGGAGTCATCCCTTCTGTAGTGCATACACACATCTAAAGCTATGTTAGAGGTGGGAGTAAGTCACATAAGCTCAAGTCACAAGTCTTAACCTTCAAGTCTCTCACAAATCCCAAGTTTCTGTGGTGAGAATTAAGCAAGTTGAGTCCCTGCTATAAGTCACGCAAGTCACAGGTCAAGTCGTACAAAACTCTGATGACTCAAGAAGCTAATAAGTTTGCTGTAAAGACACATTCTTGTACCTTTTCTGTGTGGGTGTAGTAGTGATGGAGGAAGTTGGATGCTGTGGTGGTCATGTCACTGATTTTTGAGCTGCAGACCTTGTATACCACTGTGCTCTTTTACTGCAGTCATCAACAGCATGATCATCGAATCCAAATTTTTTTAGTTCTGGGCTAGCCACCTTCATAATAGCTGCCTCGTGCATTGGCTTCTGCTGGTCTGCTGCGCCCCAGCAGGTTGCCAGGTCAAGTCAAAGTCTAAGTCAAGTCTCAAGGCACGAATACCAACTCAAAGTCAATTTGAGTCTTTTACCAATCAAGTGACTCGAGTCCCCGACCTCCAGGTAATACTACCAGGCCCAAAACTCATCTGCACTTTATTTTAGGAATATTTTATACTGTTAGATAAGGCCATTTGTGTTTTCGTATCAGCCACCATAGCTCTCCTAGATGTGTAGGACACGGGAGGAGGTTCAGCTCTGCAACCTTGCCGCTACATGCTACTAAATCCTACGCACTGGACCTTTGAAGTAGACTGTACAGACAATATGAGAGCGTAGAAAGACAGCAAAGTGTAACAAGATGTCATTTCAACACTGATTAAGAGCACAACATTGATTTAAAAACACACCTTTGTATATTTATCTGAAACATAGTCAACACTGTCCTTGACCTTTGTCTTTGACGTGATCACGACCCCCTTTGGAGTCCAACTTGACTCACCCTCAGTTCAAGCTTGACCACAGCCCTGTTCAGTTGGCCTGCATGCAGTGTGTGTGTGTGTGTGTGTGTGTTGCCAACACTTTGTTGTCATCATGGTCTCATTAAGGTGCAATCTGAGTCCACAGAGAAACTAGAGCACGCCAACACATATAGGGCTTCCACTGGCCGTGGATGATGTTGTTGCCTCCGTTTCACAGCCAATGGAGAGAGAAGATCGAGTGTCACATAAGCAGAGCGGACATGGCAGCTCGTCCACAGCTACATCTGTTAGTGGTCAGGGTTGAAATAATCCTTAGTCACAAGTCTTTTGTAGAAAAGTAGCGACATATGTTACTGAATATAAATGTGTAGGTGTTTATCACTGACGCGATTTCACACCTTGGTATTTTAAGGGTATTACAGGCTAAATAATTAATGTTTTTGTTGTTGGTGATCTGGATTTTCCAGAGCAGACCATAATCTGCAATACTGCTCTTAAAGGGTCAGTTCACCCAAATTACAGATAAACATCTTGACTCACATTTGCAGTGAAAAATCACATTTTAAAAACTCAGTAGTAACCTGTCTTTGCAGGAAGAATGTCTCTGTTACTCAGGCTCATCCACAGACTTTCCAGCAGAGAAATAGTCCCTTCAATAAGAAAACCGTTTGCTGTTGATTATTCAGAGTAACAAGGACAATGTTTCTGGAAAGAGATGCTGCTGGTGAATGTTTAACATGTCATTTTGTAATGCTGTAAACACTTAAAACCAACTCAAATAGGAGCAAGACACACAGACTTTGTGGTGCTTTTGTGTCTTTTTGTAGTCATTTGGGTCTCTTTGAGATCATTTTCTTTCCTTTTGTGTTCATTTTGTGTCTCTGAGGTAATTTTGTGTTTTAATGAGGTATTTGTTGTCACTTTGAGGTAACTTTGTGTCTTTCTTGGTCATATTGAGTTACTTAGAAATAATTTTGTCTCTTTATGGTCATTTTGTATCTTTCTGAGGTAATTTTGTATGTCTTCGATGTAATTTTCTGTCTTATCAAGGTCATTTTATGTCTCTTTTCAGTTCCTCTGCATCTCTTCCTGGTTATTTGGTTTCTCCCTGTAGTCATTTTGTGTCTTTCTGTAGTCATTCGGGTCTCTTTGAGACAATTTTGTGTCTCTTTGTGTTAATTTTATGTCTCTGAGGTAATTTTGTGTTTTAATTTAGTATTTTTTTTTCACTTTGAGGTAACTTTGTGTCTTTTTTGGTCATATTGAGTTACTTAGAAATAATTTTGTCTCTTTATGGTCATTTTGTATCTTTCTGAGGTAATTTTGTATGTCTTCGATGTAATTTTAACATATTGAGTTGCTTCGAAGTCATTTTGTATCTTACTGAGGTAATTTTGTGTCTTATTGGGTTATTTTTTTGTCACTTTCAGGTATTTTTGTGTCTTTTTTGGTCATTTGTGTCTCGTTGTAGTTGTTTTTTGTCTGTTTTCAGTTCCTGTCCTCTTTGTGGTATTTTTGCATCTCTTTGTGGTCATTTTGAGTCTCCCTGTGGTTGTTTTGTGTTGCTTTTTTGTCGTTTTGTGTCTTTTTGTAGTTGTTTGGGTAACTTTGAAGTAATTTAGTGTCTTTTTTGGTCGTTTTACATCTGATCTCAGCTCTTCTGCATCTCTTTGTGGTCATTTGGTTTCTCCCTGTAGTCATTTTGTGTCTTTTTGTAGTCATCTGGGTCTCTTTGAGATAATTTTGCGTCTTATTGTGTTAATTCTAAGGTAATTTTTATGTTCTAATGAGGAAATTATTTTTGTCACTTTGAGGTAACTGTCTTTTTTGCTCATATTGAGTTGCTTAGAAGTCATTTTGTGTCTTACTGATGTCCTTTTGTATGTCTTTGAGGTAGTTTTGTGTTTTATCGGGTTATTTTTTGTCACTTTGAGGTATGTTTGTATCTTCTGTGGTCGTCTGTGTGTCTTTGTAGTTGTCTGTTTTCAGTTCCTTTGCACCTCTTTGTGGTATTTTTGCATCTCCTGGTGGTCATTTTGAGTCCCACTATGGTTGTTTTGTTGTCATTTTGTGTCTTTTTGTAGTTGTTTGGGTCTCTTTGAGGTAATTTTGTCTTTTTTTTGTTGTTTTACGCATCTTTTCAGTTCCTCTACACCTCTTTGTGGTCATTTTGAGTCAGTGTTGTATTAATTTGACATTTGACATTTTGTAAGTGAAGGCCTGGCCCCTGACACTTTGGGCCCCCGGTAGGCTGTTCAGTAATCCATCTATAGTGGTCACCAAGCTCCTAGGCCTGTACTCTAATACAGAAATAATAGGAAATATAGACATAACCTCAGCATAGTCCACTACTATACACTACTCAACTTATACAGAAACAGTTGTGAAAATGTATCAGAACCTCTACTATGTCATATCAACACAGACATTTTAGGTGCTTAAGTGACTCATACACCATCCATGCTCCAAGCCTTTATATGATTGTTTGTTGTTCACGTGTGAAAATGTCTTTCTTTCTAAACAGAGAAAACAGAGGCCACAGCGACTGATTCAGAGCCCAAAACAGAGGAGGCACCAGGTGAGTGGTGCTGTGATGTCAGCAGTCACATAATCTTTATAAAAACATCTGAGCCACTCTCACGTTTTCCCTCTTCTGTTTTCAGCTCCCAGTGAATGACGTGCAACATGAACGACTGCACGGATGAGTTTGTTCCAAGTGTCTGACCTTGTTTGTATGCACGAGTGAAAGTATGTGTAGGTGTGCGTTTGCCTGTGAAAGATACCGCCTTGTTGCCAAGATGCACACCCTGTGATAAACCACTTTCAGTCAGGGTTCCTCAGTCATCACTGTGCCTTCTTCCCCTCATGATGGTGTGTGGCTGCAATTTCTGCTCGCAATCTGTACATAGACAGAGTTCTACGGCACTTCCTGTTTGTTTCCAGAGGACACCGTCATATCAGGTTAACTTAAATGATAAATTGTCTTTGAAATTTCTATTTATTATCTGTATAGAGATTTATAATAGCAAATCTTCTTGATTTAACCTAAGAGTCTATACTTTTCTATAAAATTATAATTCTAAGGAAACCAAAGCCAAAGTTTATTTGATTTATGAAATTATATTCTTTTGGGGGTAGCTGGCTTTGATTTTACAACCATGTTTGTAATGATTATGAAAAGCTGAGACTGTAATCATTAATGTAAGAGCACAGATGAGATAAGAGTGCATGTGAGACCTCTTTTTTGTTTCTGATGTGTCATGATTTCTCTCTAGGAAGACGACCTGAAATTTCTAATAAGCTATGAGCAATGAAAAATTAAAAAGGCCACCTTAAAAAATATGCATCTAATACATGTCTTTTCTTTGACACCAACAAGGTCTGCAGATTATCTTGATTAACCGGTCCCTCTAATGCAGGATAAATCCATGTGTCTGATGTGATGTTTCATGGTGAAATAACCATTTTGAGATCAGAGGTTTTACTACATTATTTATTAGTGAGAGCTGCACTTTAAACGTGTTGAAATATTTCTCTGGAACAAAACAGAAGATGAGGTAACGAACCAGAAACCACGAGGAAGATGAATCTGGCCACTGTAACCAGGGAATATTAGACTGGCTGTACAGACACAATACCACTTCATCATTACACTTAGTTTAATGCTGGCGAATTACGTGCTGCTCAGCTGTTAAGGGTTTTAATATAGAGTGGTATAACGGTGACAGTAGTTCACTAGTGCAGTCAACCAGCCATAGTGGCCAGAAGAGAAACACATTACTGTTATAACCTGAAAATGTGGTAAAAAAAGAAGTCAACAAGATCCTAGTTTGGTCTTTCATGTGTCTTAAGGCTTACATTGTCCAACTATAAAAGGTCACGTGATGGTTTAACTACAGCTTGTTTGGGATGGGGCCGTCTAGTCAGGAGTCTGAGAGAGGACCAAGAACAGCAATCGCCTCAATTTCCACCAGCCCACCCTGAGGAGAGAAAGAAGGAGACAATGAGGACGTAAGAAAGGAGGCAGTGTGGGTAACAAGACAATAAAATGCCTCTCAGTATTGTTTATGGATCGATATTGATTCTTTTTTTTTCCACTACAGGCGTGCAGTATAGCTTTGCTTTCAAATGTTTTAGCGGCATCTCGATAGATGAACTGCCAACTCTGCTAGACTTCACCACACCTCCGACTGTACTGGTTGTAGCTGCTGCACCAGTGGGCAAATCTCACGTCACATTAAATCATGGCAAAAACATACAAATCATTTTTTTTCCCCTTGATTTGGGTACCAAAAAATGCAGGTATAATTTGACCGGAGAAGTTTTAGTATTACTTAGTATTTTTTCATGAAGAAGTGACAGCTGTGGCTCAGAGGTCGAGTGGATCATCCACTAATCGGAAGATCGGTGGTTCAATCCCTAGCTCCTCCATCCTACATGTTGAAGTGTCCTTGAGCAAGATACTGAACCCCAGATAGTCCCGATGGCTGTTCCATCAGTGTGTGAGTGTGTTAAAAACTAAGTAGCAGGTGGCACCTTGTATTTCCTCGCTTCCTCTTATTTGGCTGAGATTTGTTGGGGCAGGGTGAGAGTATGAGACAGGGCCTGACAGCGAGTGTCTCTTGTCAAAAGCGAGAGAGTGGGTGACCCTCGTTTAGCATGTTAGCAAGCTAGCATTTGCTAATTAGCGCTAAACAAACAGTACAGCTGGGGCTGATGGGAATATCATTAGTTGTGCAGGTGTTTGGCTATAAATTGAAGTATTGGACAGTAGTTATTTGGACCTGATGATGCCACTGGATTAAAAGTCAGGGGATCACCAGTGTTATTACAATCATCCTGAGGGGAACATGAATGTCTGCACAAAATTTCATGGTGATATCAAATATTTGCTGAGAAATTTCACTAAAAACAAAAAATGGAAAAGTTGGAAAATCATGAGTGTCTGTACAAGATTTCATGCTATGGATATATTTCAGTCTAACTAAAGTGGTGGCCCAGCCAACAATTAGTATTCATAAACTACACGTGGATGATGGAAAACACATGGCACGGATGAAAGAGCACGCACCTAGCTACCATAAACTTCCTCCCCATGTGTGTGGATGTTTATGAACCACACCACAGGGTGCTGCAGTTCTGTGCTGGTGTGCAGGTTTTGTTTGTACTTACTCTGGGGAGAGCAGCGACTTGGTAGGCAGCTCTGGCGGGGAAGTTCTTACTGAAAACTGGAGGGAAAACATTTGCATTATAAAAAAAGCATATATTGAAAACCACCAAGTAAATCTGTCACTATATATAAATGGGTGATTTGATTTATGGGTCCCACCAGCTTTTAATGTTGCACACTTTTTTGAGTATAGAAAGAAAAAGTAAATCATCTGTTGGAACGGATGAAACATTGGAAGATTTTTTCGCATTTCACAAACAGTTTTAAAACAGAGACAAATCTCCAAATGCAAATACAAGTAATCACATTTATCAAACGCAGTCAAAACTTTGGGCACGGTGAGTCAGCATCCATATAACACATGTCCCCTCCTTCCTCTCCTCAGGGTCAGGGAAAGTTCCCTACCCGTGGTTTAGGATTTAGCAGAGTTAGGAGGGAGAGCTTGGAGCCTGTGAGTCAGCAGGGAGTTTGATGGGAGGGTTGGGTTTCATCTGTGTGCCTGAACGGTGGTGTCTGTTTACAACTCACTGGGCACCGCAGCTTCCATTACACCTGTCTGTTGTGATCCAGGAGGAAATGCCCAGACTGAGCTGCCTGTGAGAGGAGGCTGCATTCATGCAGCAGAGGAAGGGCTGAGTGAGCCTGTCTGTCAGGTGAGCGCTTCACCTGTCAGCGCTCATTTTGAGGGATGTTGGTGTAATACGAGGCACAGGATCTATGGATCCTGGAGTTTGCTGCTGGTGTAGTGACAAACTTTTACAGTATAGTAAAGGATAAAGTATAAAAATGTATTAAAAAAAAGTAGAAAACTGTGTGCTGAATTTCATTTGATTTTTAGGTGGAACACTATTTACACATCTTTAAAGTTTAGGTGTGGAGGATTTAATGCCATCTAGTGGTGAGGTTGCAAAACGGAAATTTTTCACATGTGCCAAAAGTGTAGGAGAACTATGGTGATCGACATGAAAATGGGAATGGCCCTGTCAAGAGCCAGTGTTTATTAGTCCGCTCTGGACTGCTGTAGAAACAACATGGCAGACTCCATGGAAGAGGACCCGCTCCGTATGTAGATATCTCGTCTCATTTTCAGGTAATTATACACTAATGAAAACATAGTTATGAATATTATAAACCATTTCTGCCAAAAGAACCAGAACTACAATCTGCAATACCACACCTGGCCTGCCACCTGCACATATGACCAATAAGCTCCACAACCCGACCAGACCTGCCGGTACAAGATTTGTGACCTGACATGAAAACATAAATCCTATAATAACCATGCGTGCTTAAAATTTATGGTTAGGCAGCACATTCAACGTGATAATTTGGGGATATTTAATACGTGTAAAACTAAGATAATATAGTTTAAAACAAACGTAATTCAGGAAATATAGTCTAAAATATTTTTTTCTTATTCTCATAATATTGAGCAGCATGTCTCCACAGTTCACATTCCTGTTTATAACGCACCTGATTGCAGGGACGCTCATATTCCAGCTGACACAGAAGAGAGAGCCAACACACAACGTCAGCAGTCAGAGGGTTAAAATGTTTGAATATTAAATTAAATTATTATTAGTCTCATTATTTTTTTTATATATTTGTCATCCAACACCCATAATTTGGCTGCATGTTTTTTGTTTTACCAAAAACCAAACACAGAAATAAAATCAAGACAACATACCACATGCAAATGGACTTTTTTGTAGGTCGATCATCACATCGGGTACCTGCGTGTCAAACCTATAGGACTCTGCCCTACATCCTACACACTGGACCTTTACATTTACAGCAATCATGAAATGGAAACTTTAAATTTAAAGTAAGAAACACATGTATTGTGAGATAGAATATGATATGCATATACATTAGGAAATGGAAAAACAAAAAGTTCCAGCTATTCCTTTTTGAAATCAAAATATCATTTCATTATTTGAAGTCAGAATAAGGAAGTAGAAGTACATATATGTTCAGTTTTACAATGCATTGTTTGAATGCAAATTTAATAAATAAATTTATAACAGCGATAACAGATCTTTTCCACAGCAGACATTTTGGTTCATCATAGAGGAAAAGCACAGAAGTAACTAAGGACATTATAAATGACTACACTGCATTACTGTCATGACTCACTGGGACACTCAATGGAACTGAGCCATTGTTAATAGTTTCACCTGAGTTTTCCTACTGTGTCAAGTCAAAATGTAAAAAAGGTCCATTATCTCCACTCCTGTCTCCACACACAGGAACATGAAACATGACCATCAGTAAAGACAATTTGAGAGTATTGACATCTCTTTAATATCTCTGATCATACCTCCCTTCACTGAAATGAACCGATGACCCAGTCCCACAGCAAACGGTGACTCAGGTGTTTGTGCAAGCAGAACAGTCATTATTCTGTGACAGCACCACAACGATGATGCTTACATGAAGTGAATAAAGTAGACTGTGTGTATCTGTGACATGACAGGCCAAGAATGTGACAGCAGCAAGGACAATCTTGGTTAAAGGCTGCCCCTGTGTGGCTAGATTAGAAGACCAAAGCTACCATTTATCATTATAATCTGAGTGTGAAAAGGAGTAAAGTGTTGCCTTACATGTTTTGTAGACCTCATTGACGCTGTTAAAGTCGTTGATGTCAGCGAGCAGCACAGTCGTCTTCACCACTGAAATCAAAGAGTTGACTCTGTCAGAGAGTCTGTCACGTTTAAACATTTAGATCATATTAAACACATGAGCAGCAGCTGAGTTCGTACTGAGATCTCACCATTGGTGTAGTCACAGCCAGCAGCTTTAAGGATCTCCCCCATGTTGATGAGAGCCTGAGGGATGAGAGATCAGTCAGTTTTTAATGTAAATTACTAATGGAAATAGTGTTACTACTCTAGGATTAAAAAAATGTCCTCACCTGCTTGGCCTGGGCCTGCACCCCTCCATCTACCAGCTGACCAGAGGCCACGTCCATCCCCAGCTGACCTGAGATGTACATCGTTCGGTCCACAACCACCGACTGGCTGAGTATGAGAGAGACACACACAGACAGATAAATACACTGCTTAGACCTGGACACTAAACACTGGACATTTAATTTCATGTGTCTTAAACAGTTTAACAGAGGCTAAAAGATCAGTTTATACAAAAGTGGCAAAGCGGGCTCAGAAGTATGACGTCATGTGACATATATATATGTCATAATCAAACGAGGGTTTAAACTGGAGAAGTATCTATTGCATTAAAACCAAAAGTACAGACAGGCTATTTGTAATTTTAGATTTAATAACACCAGAATTCCAGCAGGGGAAGATATAAAGAGCTGGACAGAAAGCAGAGGATCTGCAACTTCTGTCACGATAATCACGTGGGAGATGAGGATCATATTTTATTTGAATGTCAGACTGGCTTAACAACTTACAGAGAAAGTCAATAGTATGCCAAAGAATTATTTTAACCATCCATCTATGTTTAAGTTAATGTTGTTATTACAATAAGATGAGCCAAAGTAATTTGTAAACTACTCCATACCATGTGACACGGTCATGAGTAAAATATATGAAAAAATGAAATGAAACACGTCAAGATAAAACAAGTTGCAAAAAAAATGCATATCTTTTTTAAAGGAATATTGTAGATTAAATAAAATATCATTTGTGATGATTTACACTCCATATTCTACATAATTATAATTATTTGCTTTTATTCTTTTATTGTATTCACCTTTTTACTATTGTGTTTACCTTTTTTTATTTTATATAATTTTTGTTTGTTTTTTTTAAAAACATTTTTATGTTTTATTTCTCATGATCATCTGTCTTGTCTTTGCTATGATTTTGAGTGTTTGACTTTCTACTACTATGCCGCCTTTGGGGTGACTTGGTCCTGCTTTGCTTTGTTTGCCAAAGCACTTGTTAAACTTTGTTTTTAAAGGTGCTTTAATGGTGTTGATTATAATATTTATTAGTAGTATTAGTTTGGTGCGTGTAATCTGTAATCTACTTAATGTACCTTTTTTCAGCTGATCAGTTCATGATATCTTATTTCTCTAACTTATGAGTGAATATTCAGTATGTAGATGTGCATGTTACTGTAGTTATGGAGATGTAAATTGATTTATTGATCTATGACTGTTGAACATTACTAAAAAAAAAGTGATGAGCACACAAAAGAGCCCTGTATCTGCAACTGAAATATCTCATTGACATGAGTGAAGCATCAGTCTGATGAGCCTGAAACCTGAAATCCATAACGTAAAGCCTCACAGTCGCTCTGTGCTACACTTTTTGTGGTTGTTTATTAAGTCAAATGTTCGAAAAAAAGAAAGATATGTTTAATTTAGTGTATTTCTTCCTGAAAAATACTTTATTTATTTCACTAAGAAGTTTTCAAATGGGTTAGAAATATATTTATTTATCATACCACTAGGACTGTCTTTGAAGGCAAAGTCATATAACAAATGTTTAATCTGTATTTTAATGTTTTATAACTTTACCTTCAAAGAAAAGGGAGACAAAAACAAAAACAGAACACCTGTAACTAGGATGTGATTTAAGACTTGATATGAACACTTTCAGGGGAGACATCAACAATTGGTTAAGAAAGCTGAATCCAAAATAAATCAGAGGCCATTCAGTCTGAAGTAACTCCACCCACTGACAGCCAATTGGCCGGAGCAGGACCACCCCTCACTCTGTGCACAGGCTCAATTCAACAACAAAAAAAAATACACTATAATGTTGTATTTTTGTTGTTGGATTTCATGATTTCTAATAATTTCAGATAATTTGGTTTTAATCAAAATTTGGAACTTTTTTTTTTTTTTTTTTTTTGCATTTCAACAGCTTCAGACCCATGGAAAGTACAGAGAAAACTAATCCCAGGACATTAATCCTTACCTGTATATGCCCTGTCTGACAGGGGCTTTAGGTGTGTAGGGGCAATGTCGACGAATAGATGCCATATCAAGTCAGCTGTCTGTCTCTATCCTGCGGTGCTCCCTCTGCTCTGCTAAAGCTCAACCCTGACACTGTGTAACGGGGTCAGGTGAGGCAGGTGAGTTCATTGTACGCTAAGACCCGCCCCTGGTCAGACACTGGACTGTCCCTGAGATCCATTCATTCATTCAAACATTTTGTGCCCCCCTGCACCCCACGTGTCGCTATAAACAGATGGTGCATGTGTCTGTTTTATAAAGTGTAGGCTACTCACCTGTATGGTCCGATGGCAGCAGGGGCCGATGTAGTGTTGATGATCTTTCTGTTGAGCGCAGACATGGTTTCCTGAAACCTTTCTACCCTGCGGAGCGGCTGTGAATAAAAGAGGTGGTTGTGCAACAGTTTATGGAGAGCACGAACAGTTGCTGTGTGTCGTAAAGCCTACCGTAATGTCTATCAAAAGGAGCACGCTGCATTTTTGGAGGCGTTTCTAAGAACTTTCCTTTTATCTGACTTCAGGGGGGCGGTCCAGTTCAAATTCCAACTTCCCAGTACAAATAGAATGCGCCAATAGTAGAAGAGTTACGGTACAACAGGTGCTCATTCATGGTTCTTTTTTGAACAGACTTATTTATTCATCTTATATGTACTTAAATGTATTTGTTGAAATTTAGTGAACATAGATAACACTCCTCCCCCGGTCCAGTATGCCACACTACAAAAACTATTTAGAAATGGCCTGTGGAGCGTGACAAAAAGCTCAAGGTGTCGACCTGGCCTCTAAATATCCCAGGTCCCAATCTGCTCAAGGATTCTTGTGATGTGCCAGTACCCCAGATGTACCCCTAATCCAAGGTGGTCCTTGGATCGGACTTGGCTCTGTCCTGTTGAGGCATGGACACAGGATCTCTGGGAGTGTCCTGTGGTGCGTTGGCGGCAGATTCATTTAGTCCAGTGGGTTGTGAGGTGGGTTAATGGCACATGCCACAGATGCTCATTCAGATTGGGATCTGGGGAATTTGGAGGCCAGGTTGACCCTTTGAGGTCTTTGTCACATTCCTTGGGCCATTCCTGAGCCATGTTTGCAGTGTGGCATGCTGCTTGTTTCTGCTGGGGGATCACTGCCATTGGGGAGTACTGTTGCCATGAGGGGGGGGGTACTTGGTCTGCAACGGTGTTTGAGTGGGTGGAACATGTCAGGTGGTATCCACATGAATGCCAGAACCAAAGGCTTCCCAGCAGAACAATGCATTGGAAAAAAATAATCAAAGTTATTCACTTAACCTGTCAGTGGTTTTAATGTTTTGGCTGAACGGTGTAGAGGGAGACGGTAACGGTAACCCTCAATTTCCTTGTGTAGTCAATCATAGGGCCCTAGACAATCTCTAGTTTTCCAGATGACCCCCTTAGACCATACTTTATTTTCTCCAGGTTTAAGAAAAGCACGAGGTCTTTAAGCCATAGAGATGCTTTGGGGGCAAATGGTGACTTCCATTCTAGTAGTATTCTCCTAGCCACTAGTAGAGATGCAAAGGCAATGCTGTCTTTTGTTGTTTTCCTAATTATTTGGAGGCCTGGAATTACTCTGAAAATGGCTATGTCTGCACACGGTGTCACCACTATGCTGAATGCCTCAGAAAGGTGTTTAAATATAGCTGTCCAGTAACCATGAAGACGGGAACAAGACCACAACATGTGTGTACTGTTTGCTGGTGACTTGTGACATCTACTACAAACATTAATGGCAGTAGGATATGTTTTAGAGAGCTTAGAATTGGTAAAATATATCCGGTGGACAACCTTAAACTGTATCGGACATACCCATTTATTCTAATTAATGCACCCTCCTAGCTTTAGAAATGAAGCCTTTCTGGTTTATGGGGATATCCAAGATAGAGTCAGTTACAGACATAGGAGGAATGTTGGGGAAAGTGGCGTTATTTGAACACATCACGGACTTGGAAGTATCGGAATAAATGAGATTTTGGGAGGTTACATTTTGCACACAGCTCACTGAAGTTAGCAAAGACATTGTAAATACATGATGCAGAGGTTCAACTCTCCTTTTATAAGCTTAGAGATAAGATAAAGGCATTCACTGCAGTCATTGTTAACTATAAGTAACTTTTATTATTTCTTGCACCGTTTCAAAATAAAGTATTACAAACAAAAGATAATAAATTAGGTGGTTCAAACATAAATGCTTACATTCCACTCTACACCCTCAAGTCATTATATAGCGGAAATAACAGTGAAATAAATGCAAACAAAATCAGATAGCTATATATCAAATAGTGATTTCAGATAACTATACATATTATGGCAGATTCTCCGCAATGTCATATTTGAAATGGAGCGTTTTAAATTGTACAAAGCGAATACGTTCTGTCAAAGCTGAAAATCCAGCTTCCATATTAACAGTGCTGTCACCCGTACAGTTACTACGATAGCATTCCACTAAATAGCAAACGTAATTATAAACATGCATAGTCTAAAACACGCAGAAATCAAGCCACGTATATTTGACAAAGGGCAGAAATATTAACAGCCAAATCAGCTACCATATTTAAACCAGTGTCACAAAAAGAAAGTTTTAAACACGTTTAATAAATAAAGTGTGAATGCTTGTGTGTAAGTCGCCGATGCACTGCAGACTTGAAAACAATTCATGGCAACAACGTTAATGATTTATGTAGAAGAACAGGTTAAAAAAAATAACTCAAACATACAGACGTGATCTTTCAAAAGCTGAGACAACACTGATTGCAATTTGGTGTTTAAAGATGTCAGCTCATTTTGGCCACATTGTCCGATCAGATGAGACATACGATAGTGTAACAGCATTATCAAAAATGTCGATTAATATGCAGTACGTGTGGGCTGAACCATCACCGCTGCATATTAACATTCATAGGTAACAGCAACCTGCAGACATATTGTACATGTTCTTAAAGATAGTCAGAATTCATTCAAAGGGTCGTTATAAGCACACGTGTAAAATCAGAACTTCAAAAATAAACTACAACCACAACAGAACAGTTTGTTTCCCTCGTGAAAAGAGCAGACAGTTTTCAATTCAACATTCAGAATTTTAAAACTGATATATTTTTCAGGATAAATGCATGACATAAAAACTGTTCTGATTTTCCTTAAAGGTCCAGTGTGTAGGAGTTAGAGAGATATACATCAGCAGAAATGGAATATAACATTCATAACCGTGTTTTCATTAGTGTATCATCTCCTGAAAATAAGAATCATTGTCTTTTAGTTACCTTAGAGTGAGTAATTTTTATCTACATGTGGAGCGTCCACCATGTTTTTCCACAGTAGCCCAGAACAGACAAACCACACACTGAATTTAGATAGGGCCTTTTGCAGTTTTGCGCCACCCACTGTAATTCCCTTACCACTAGATGTCGCTAAATCCTACACACTGGACCTTTAAATGTAAAGGAACAACACAACTGACCACTGCACTGAACAGTTCTGTGTACATACATTTTTTAGCAGTTAAAAATTAGCCTGTGCACAAAACACAGCATGAACCAACAGTGTGTCTTCATTCCTTCATTAATAATGTCACCTAAATGTCAGAAAACTGCACTGTAGAAAACAAAAACAGCACATTCTCAATTCTAACTGCTTGAAGTTGATGTGTTTTTCTTGGACTACAGATATAAAAACCGTTTTCAGGACCAGTTATGCGCAACTACTTAATTTCCCTCACTGAGTGCTGACCTGTTATCATTTTATTCACTGCTTTGCATCTTGTTGAAATGTTTTAGAAAATCATATTCAATCATAATTTGGAGCAATCAAAGAAAACAAAATCATTAAAACCCTGAAATAAATCTGCAGGATTTTTTTGCAGGGACATTAAATAAAAGTTAAACAGTATTGTGGAATGCTTTCACTTGTATGGAAATCTTTTTTTTTTTTTTACTTAGGAATGAATTTGGGTGCAAACTCTAGCTTTAATTTGAGTATGGTGGATCATTTTGCCGAGGAAAAGCTCATTTAAAGTTCACGAGGAGCGGTAGGTGAGTGGGACAGGTGTTTTATGAGGCACTAATATGCGTGAAGTCAATGTAGACAGTGCACTGGGTGTTTAAAAGAAGCCCAGAACATCTTACTCAAAAGGAACACAATTAAATAAATGATAAGACGAATGAAAGTTGGGAATTTTCTGGTCCGCCATGAAAAACATGCACGATCCGTTCTTCACTGCCCACATGATTTCTGTCATTTCTGTCCACTCTCGCAGCTTTCCACAGTCCGTGTCCGACTCATCTCCAAGCGAGGGTATGGATTTTAACACCTGATGACTTGGTTGTTGTTGTTTTTTTACATTGCTTATTTTAAAACCAGGTTTCAAACATTTTAAGGCATTCTCAACTTCATCAACATCACCTTGATTGTCTTTGGTCATGGACAAGCCTCCACAGCTTTGTGTTGCAGGTATTTCCAAACTAGGCTCTATATTATATTTACACTGAAAAAGTCTGAGGAAAAGACGACCACTTGCCGTCGACCACTGTGATTATACTGCTGCTACTGCCAGACGACAGGCTCCCTTACGTGTTAATGGGGATTCCCCGAGGGGTTTTCTGTGTGACATGGAACTTGATTTCATTTGGAAAAGGGGAAGTTCGTGTTGTGACTTTCAGATGTACAACAACGAGGCCTTTGTTCTTTCTTTGGCCGCAGTCCTGAGCATCATTCATGGGAAAGCAACTTTGTAGGACTTGTAGAAACAAATATAAGATTTAAAATGGAGGAACGGCATCTAGACATGGTGTAGATAGAAACAAGGCAGACGAGTGTAGATTCCAGGAGCCAAAATGGATGTAAAAGTAGCATCCGACTTCATTCAGAGGCCAACTAGCAGTCAGTTAGAACAGCAGTGGGCTTCCAACAAAGACACTAAGGTCATCGTACTTCCTCTGAGTCAATGGGACGTAAGTTTTGTGGTGATGGTGGTTTTGGGAGACTAGAGGGTGGGACACTCAGAAGTTCTGTTGTCGTCTCTTCTTGGCATCCATGGCATCCAAGATGGGCTGCCTTTTGGCTGTGTACCGCTGCCTGAGCTCCTCAATCTCCCGCTCCATCATGGGATCCAAGGCAGTCAGGCGCATCTGCAGCTCCTCAAAGTCCAGGTTCTTCAGCTGGTTGGCAGCACACAAATAGAAACACAGGCAAACAACAATGGAGAAGGGATGAGTCACACTTAGTGTCTGAATAATACTGTAAGAACAGCCTCTGTTTTTCTATTTTTACCACTGAGGTGCTGCTTTATATTCCTATAGATCAAGCCCCATTAAAGGGATAGTTCTAATTTTTTAAGCGGGGTTGTAGCAGGTGCTTATCCATAGTCAGTGTATTATTACCTCAGACAAGGAGCCGTTATTTCCATCTGTGCTCTCTTCAAAGCCACCAGAGTCCTTTCACAACAGCATCAATTTTACTTCACAGAACACAGAAGTTGCTTGGGTACACAATACATGATATCAGCCCGATTATAGCCTGATGCAGCGTTGTACGGTGTCGGCATGGATTGTGAATGACAACAAGTGTCGTACGTGATAATCCATTGTTTCATCTCGTGTAGTGTGTCATAGTAGACGACAACCGACGCCACGCCTGGGACGCCTCACGACGTTCCAACAGAAAATCTAGCATGTTTGATTTTCTTTTTGGTGTTGACGACTGCTCTCGTCACAGCAGTCACTTTGACCGATAGAAACACAGAGCTATCTGCTGCCGTGGACAACTGTATGACCACAACACCCCAGGGTTTTTGTTATTTTCTCTCGGGATGTTACCACACAGAGTAAAAGGGGAAAATGATGGTGTGAAACAGCAGAGGCACTTTGTCAACCTGCTGAGTACTGCCATTAGCATCAAGCTATTAAAGACTGTTGTTTCTTCATAATGGAAGATATAAAGGAATAAAATTTTAAAATAGTGGCTTTTACTCACCACAACTGCAGAGGCTACCAGCTTCATTTGAAACAGACTACATTATAGACGGGCCGTTATTTGTTAATCCCTCTGTATCTTTATATTTCTATTTTTTATCCTCTCCTGTCTGCCTTGATAAAGTTAATGCATCGCGCCGTCATTTCAAACTCAACACTTCCTGTATCTGTATAAAATTAAAAGCCTTCTATAACTTTGGTTGAGAGAATCCCTCCATTTCCTAAAAAGGCTTTTATTGTGAAACATTTGCAGGAACTTGTGAAGGATTCAGTGACTTGTATGTTTGCGTACGGTACTTCAAATGTAGCTCCTGCCATCTGGTGGTCTTACATTACTACAGTAACATTTCAGCTGGCACATGAACAGACACAGTGACTGAAGTAATAGCAATAGTAATAAAAATAGGACAAGAACAACCCGATGACATCACACACGTCATGAAAGACGACTAGGGATAACTGGTGTGGACCATCGTGTAGTCTGTCATGTCTGTCGGCCAAGTCACGGCATGATTTCATGACTCCACAATCGCCTAATCTGACAGTGACCGTTGGAATGGACAGAAATGTCGTGTAGTGTGAACCAGGCATTATTGTGATACTTTGGTGAATGCAAACTAACTCTTTAAAACACCAAAGTCACTCTATAACACAAACAATCTAACTAATCGAGGCAACGGTAGACAAGCAGCTCCTGTTTTCTACGAGGTAAAATTACTGTTTTTATGTCAAGGACGTCTGGTGGCATTGAGGAGAGCATAGATAACAGCCTGTATGAGAGTAACAAAACAAGGGAAAGGCCGAGTGCTCCACTATGTTGTTTAAAATAATATGTCTTCAGCAGCGGAGCAGCTTCTCTCTCTGTTTGCTCCAGGGAAACCCATGACACTGAGCGGCGCTACCATCACATGCTCATGAAAGATGTTACTCACAAAGTCAAAGTCTCCGTCCTGAGGCACCTTCCAGTTGTCTGGGAAGACATTCTTGGACTGGATATGGTAGCCAGGCTGCTCCTGTGGCTGGTTGTGGTTGTAGTTCTCCTGCTGCTGGGCTGCTTTGTTAGAGTCCTGCTTGTCAAAGTAGTCCATGAAGGACGGACGTATCGGCTGCTGGGGGGTGGCGTGTCCTGTGGATGAGGGAGAGAGTCGTGTTTCAACCTGGATTAATTAGTCTCCTAAGTACCCTATCTTTGCCAGACCATCTCCTCTGTATGATATTATTAGAGACCACAAAGCTGACAACACTGATGCTCTCCTGTTTAACCTTTGTCACATAAGCAGTGATATTTTATTGGAAATGTGGGCTTTTGTGAATGTGATTACACTTGAATTCCCTTTTCTCCCCATAACTGAGTCAACATCGTGTGTGTGCTCACTCCTCATGGATCCCTGGTCTTCCTCCTCCTCTTCATCATCATCACTGTTGATGACCATAGTGCCCAGGTCTGACTCTAGCATGGTGCTGCCGTGTTCAATCATGGTCTGCGCCCCATCACTCATGGTGCTGGTGGCCCTCATGGTTCCTGCGCCCTCTGAGCCCGACTTCACCATAGTGTGAGAGTCCACCTCCGTCTCCTCCTCCTGTAAGACATTTAGTCATGTAGCGTGAACATACAGCCGTCTAATAGAGTCAAGTTTATCGTTAACATCTCAGCCTACGTACAGAGTTGTCGTCCTCCTCCTCCAGCTCTCTCTGCTGCTCCTGCTGCCTCTTGGCTTTCATCTCCATGGCCTCGGTTATCAGGTCTCTCAGGATTGTGACCGGCTTGGCCTGGCTGATAAATGGGTGCTGGGCATTCACAAGAATGGAAAACAAGTGGGTTTGTGTCACTGTGTAAACACAAATTATTATTCTGTTCAACCCTAGCATGTACTTGTTTTGAGTTTTTCTCTGAGTGCATACACTTGGGTGTTTATGTTCTACTCTGTGTGTGTGCCCTTCCTTTCTCCAACCTGTAGGAGCTGCGTGGCGGTTGCTCTCTGCTCTGGATTCTTGACCAGACACTTCTTGACAAAGTCTGTGAATTCGTCTGACCAAAGCTCCGGCTTTCTGAATGTTGGAGGAGGGTTGGTGGGGATCATGAAGATCGCCTATTCCAGAGCAAAGACAAGTCAGGTGGAAAGATTCATTTAAAAGGGTTCCCACTCATTTTTACGGACAAAATTTCAAAACTTTTCCATGATTTTTTTCATGACCATTCACAAGGTATATTACGAACAAAACTGTATAGGAATACTTCACTCATAATGTAAATTATGTTATAATAGGCGGTAAAGTGGCTATATTTACACTCACTCTCATGGGATGGATGTCAGCATAGGGAGGTTTGCCCTCTGCCATCTCTATAGACGTGATGCCCAGGGACCAGATGTCAGCCACGCAGTTGTATCCGATCTCCTGGATCACCTCAGGGGCCATCCAGAATGGAGTACCAATCACAGTGTTTCTCTTTGCCATTGTGTCCTTCAGAGAAAAACAAAACAATGCTGATATTATAATGGATTTACAAAATTAGTGAAAGATTATATATGTGGAAATTTTATGAGAATATTTACTTTGCTGCCACCAGTACAAAACCTCAAACAACTGCTTTAACGTTACCGTTAGTTGTCCAGCAACTCCAAAGTCTGCCAGTTTAGCGTGTCCCTCAGTGTTGAGGAGGATGTTTCCTGCCTTGATGTCCCGATGGATCTTCCTCATGAAGTGAAGATATTCAAGACCTTTCAGTGTCGACTTCAGAATAGTTGCAATCTCATCTTCTGTCAACTGATGAGAGAAGGAAAAAGAAAATACGGGGATGAAATAAAATCCAAGAGTAACTAAAGAAACTACACTAGCGCAGGTTGGCGACACAAATGTGACTGATTATATTATTTTGTATAATCAGCAGTCACAGACAGTCGTCCAAGACATTTGTCCTCTTACTCAACAGCTAAATAAGCTTTGAAAATTATCGTTACAATTTTTCTGGGCATTACGGATCAAAGAGTGATAGTAGACAGAGTTTGGCTAGTACTGTATAAAAGTGTGGGTGGTCGTCTGGGCAGTGAGGCTTTGTCACCATCATAGGTTCTAAAAAGCTTGTTAATGTCAATGTCTTCGTCAAACTATATTAGCCGATCCATTATAAAAAATTGCTCTGAGTTAAATATATTAGAAATATTTAGTACAGCCATAAACACAACACCACAACTGTCTCTGTAAGAACCCACCGTCTTGTTGCGCAATCTGATGATGTCAGACACAGAGCCTGCTCCACAGTACTCCATGACAATCCACAGGTCTGTGTTCTTGAAGTAGCTGCCATAGTACTTCACTACGTAAGGGCTGGGAGGAAAGGCAAAACAGAGTGGTTATCAGAAGGGAAGACAAAAGTTTCGTTAAGAACAAAATCAGCAGAAGTGAGAAAACTCAAGATGGAGAGCGGTACAGGCTGCAGCAGCACACCATTGCTTTTAAATCAAAAGTCGAACGTAGAAGAAAGTGAACTATGGAGGCAAATATGATGCTTTAAGGACAAGATGTTTTGATCTAATCTATGCAGTGGATTTGGAAGTTTGGGGAAAGCTGTGATCTCCTCTAACCTGTCACACTGCTGCATGATGGAAATCTCCTTGATGATCTCCTGCAGATCAGACTCCACAGGAACCTGCTTAATGGCCACCACCTGGCCTGACTCCTTATGGATGGCTTTGAACACGCTGCCATAGGAACTAAACATACACACACAGTTAAGTCACAGTTTGTCCAGAGTGCATTTTATATCTGACATTATTAAGAAATTAATGCATTTCACAACAAAGGAGGTGCATCTAAAAAGTACAGACGGTCTGATGGACTTTTAATAGTCTTAGTCAATGGCACACAAATGGAAACAGTTAGTCATGACAAAAACATCTTACCCTTCACCGAGTTTCTCTAAAACATCAAACACTTCCTCTGGTTGTTTGGTCAAACTGTCTTCACTCAGCTTTTTCAGCTTGCTGGAAAAAAAAAGGGACACATCAAATGTAACTCCAGTGTAATCGTGTAACTAAAAACAAGTAGTGAAACCAAACTAAAACACACTACCACATAAGAGCATCTGAAATGAAAGACAAAGTGGTTTCCAGCACTTAACATTCAGTTATACACATACAGTAAACTAGGTAGGATAATGATTAACCAGTTACGAATTGATTGGCCATTAAGAATTTATTCAAATAAATGTGACTGAAATTTAAACAATGTGTATTCTCCTATTACCTACTGGCTATCAATTGAGTAGTTTATTTTGAGAACACATTTCAGTGCCTGACATTAGAAAACAAAGGGTGCAATGTAACTATTTAATGACAAAGCGGCCATCTCTGGGTCTGTAAGAAGAGCGCAGTGGTGACACTGGAAAATGAAGTGTGCAAAAAACATGAATAATAAATGTTTGTACATCTGTACACTTCTAACTATGCCTCATTTGTATTGGTTATTATGTAAAGATATTTTGGTTTATTTAAGGTGGATGATGTGGTCTCTGAAAAAGCTCGACCTAGCGGAGTCTCTGTTTTCATCTAGTTTAGTTATATAAGCCTGACACTTTTTTATCTTACAGAGTGCTGAAATCATTTGTTTAACGTTAATCATGTGGGAAAATTAATCAACAACAATTCTGATAATCAATTAATTTTTTAATTCAAGATACAAGCGAAATGTGCGATACATTTGCTGTTCCCCTTTCTGAAATTTGAGGATTTGCTGCTATTCTACATTTAATAGCACTGTATATTACATATATTGAATGGCTTTGGGTTTTGGACCGTTTGTCTAACAAAATAAACCCTCTGAAGATACCATCATCATCGTCATCATCATCATCATCATCATCATCATCATCATGTGTTCACCCTTTCTAACATTCTGAAAACTAATCAATCTATCAATGAGGGAAAAATAATTTACAGACCAACAGATAATGAAAACTGTTTTTTTTAGCTTTAGCCCTAATCGTACACCTTATAATAAACTGCAATCTCACACCTTAGACCTAATTGACAGTACTGTAAGATATAAAATGTAAGACTAGGATAAGTGTAACTATTAAGATATGTCATGTTGTTGCTACCAAATCGCCCAGCTCTTTCTCCTTTTAAGGTTAAAATGATCTTCAAAGAAATTAGCCTCTGTGATGTTTAGTTGACAAGACAACCACACTAATCACAATGGCACCAACTCATTAAATGGTTACCAAGTATACTAATATGTTTTACTAGGATGTGTGAGATGGTTTCAACTAACACAAAATTCATCATTTCTCATTTTAAACTTAATGCTTAATTGGTAACGTAACACTACGTTAGATCAAAATGTTCTCTCAGAGGCTCTTTCGAAGTTAACATTATCAGTTACCTAACCATGAAACAGGCTAGGAAGCAATTAGCAGCTTTACAACACGGCTTGTGGTTGTAGTGACCTCTCAAACCGTTAACTCGTCTTAACTAAGTAAAAAGTTTGACAGAAAACTGGTAAACGCTAACTAAGTTAGCATCGGCTAGCTGAGCGACAGCTACCGCCTACGTTAGCCTCTTAGCTAGCTAGTTAATAGCTAGCAAGCACGTTTTAAACCAGTCGGAAGTACACAGACCTTTTGGGCGCAGACGGCTCCATGGTGAATAACTTCAAAGAACAAAAGGCAACAGACTAATAGGAAGTTGTTGTAATTTTGGGGGCCGATAGTCAAGATGTGAACATTGTCGACAGAATCGTTGTTGTCAAAAACTAGTGGAGGGCCAGCTGAGTGTCCGTCAGATGATGGGCAGTTTGGGGTACAGCGCCCCCTGGTGGACCGGAGTGCTAATAATAAAACACAACTTCTACCCTTAGAAATGTAGGAACAATTAACAACCTGTAATAAATTAGCTACAGACATGCTGGAATCTATAATATGTTCATAGTATTTGCAATGTCCGGCAAAAAAGAAAAATATGAGTGAGTATCGTCTGACCAATCACAAACCACTTTGCTTCGGGGTGGACGACGGTCGGTTGTACGCATGCGCGCAGGCAGCAGTGCGTGTGATATGAAAAGAGAGGTAAACAGCGGGCAGATAACGTGCTAAAGAGGTGAGATGTCTTATTTATTATCACTTCCTCTTGTGTATGTCGCATTTGCTAAACGTATACAGTACTTTGAAATATCTTGAATATCTCTGTTGTTCACTATACGCACCAGTTGTGACGGTTTTAGGCTAATCATGTCGGTACCACCATGCTGTTTCTGTGTTAGCATGCTTAACAATATTCAATATGTGATGGTGTCAACCTTGCTTCCCCTGTCTTTTGTAGAAACAGATATGGATGCTCAGAAAGATTTGCAGCCGCCCAAACAGCAGCCTATGATCTACATATGTGGAGGTACATTACAGCTTTTGTTTTTGTTGATGGTACTGTTGCTACCACTGCTAACAATGCTAACTGAACAGCCCTAACGTCACTTTGTGCTGTTATAAAATGCAACTCTTATGACTGCTACAACTGATACTGCTTTCACATCTTCTATCACTGCTAGTACTACCAAAACTTCTGTGTATTACAGTATAATTACACACGGTTCCAGCAGAACTGAGTGAACAGTTCGCACTGCTGCTGCTTTTTGAAAGCATTATTATGTGTCCCTCAGTTCCCAAAGGCATGAATGAATACTCCGAAGTCCAAATAGCATGATGTTACACAATTAATGAATTCAGTTCTCTATTAATATGTTGTGCACACAGCTCTGCTTAGACTCCACTGGATTACACCTCAAAATATGTAATTATATATGACAAAACTACACATTTTTCACAATCTTTAGACTTTGATGCCTACAACAAAATCACTGCCAGAATGTATACCCTATAACTATAACCAAAAAATTAAAATAGACATTCATTGAGTGGTCCATCTTTCCTTCTTTTCAGACGTTTCAGCCAAAGTTAATACACATAATAAAACAACCATTGGAGTTTTTAGTTGTCTGTACACAGTATGTTTTAAAACTTTGGTGAGCCATTTCATGACAAGTTCACAGATTACAGATCACACAGGTCACACAATCTGTTTTTCCTCCAACGTTTGTGAATCTGACAAAGTAACTGCAACCAAAATCACTGCCCCCTAGATTAATTATTAATAGCAAAATTGTTAATACCACAGTAAAAGTCCTAAATATAAGTAATTAATAAGTCAATAAGCCATAAACTGAATAATTACATAGTTATTATAGCCTGACTGATAATGGGTTTTTGAGGCTGATACTTTTAAACATAAATATATAAACATCAGTTTCAATAGTGCGCCCTTAGATTTGTTTAGTTGTTGTTTTTATGTTTGTTCCTATGTTTTAGAATTGTGACCAAGATACATACAGTTGAAAAATCATCTTGTTCTTGCTCTCTGCTGGACAAACTATGTAGTGGTGATTCTGTTTCTAAATGTCCTCAAATATAGTTTTGCATTTCTGTACTGCAGTTTCTTTCTTTCAACTTATCAGCCAACATAGACTCTGATACTGATTTCTGCAGTAATTTAATATCTGACTAATTATTCTAGCTCTAATAGGTACATTGGATATATATGATATTTTTTTGTAATAATATTCCTGTTTTTATTTGCAGAATGTCACACTGAAAATGAAATTAAGGCCCGTGATCCAATCCGATGCAGGGAGTGCGGTTACAGGATCATGTACAAGAAGAGAACAAAGAGATGTATCCTTTAAATGTGATATTATGTGATGGCAAAATGTTTTTATATAATGAATTATATGTATGAACTGAGTACCATAATACGGCTACATTTCCTTGACTCTGTGATTTCAGTGGTCGTCTTTGATGCCAGATGAGGAAGACGAGAGCAGCCGTTTTGATGATTTCTGTTGTTTACTATTTTTGTAGTGTATGACCATGTAAATAAATAGAATGACAGCTCCATACGCTCAGACCTCCAGGCCCAGCTACAGATCACTGAATTATGGTTTAAGCTCAATATTTTCATTTCTGCACAAATACAGCTGTTTGTTTTATTCAGGAGTGATGGATGAAAGGTTTTGGTTATTAAAAAACAAGATTTTCACTGACTTTGACTATGTTGACTTTTTTTTTTCATTTGATCCCATGATTCATAAATATGAGTTCACCCACACATCCTCAATGCCCTCAACAAGTCAGCAGTTATCATCTTTGATAACATCTAGATGGATACGTGAAATGTTTTAAAAAGCAAATTTCTATTTCTCTACCTATTCCTCTGTTTTCCTAGTTTTTGTTTTACGCTATAATTAGGGTTTAAAATAATTTTCATTCAGTCACTGTAAGATGGTACAACCTCTTTGGCTCGATAAAACCAACTAGTTTCTACTCTGCTGGTTGAATATGTTAACCAGTTGTCACCAGTGAAACCACGGACTGTTTTCTTTTTTAAATATTCTTGAAAGGCCGAAATGCCTAAAACTATCCAGCAACTTGGGGAAATGTTAGAACATAATTTTGTGAAGCTGAATAATTGCTTAGGATACTGAGAGAGATCTATGTAATATGGCACCAGTTATAGGGAAAATACTGTCTGTATTTGATTCTTATAATTAATTGATTCTAAATCACTGTCAGCATCACCAGCATGTAATCAGGTTAAGGTCAATTGAACATACAAAAATGATAGTGGATTTTTTGCCGATACCTGATGTGGCGGTATTTAACTGATACTGATATCGACATGTCCACTTTTTTCCCCACCTAATTTTTTTGATCATGAAGTCTCTTCTGTAGAGGAATTAAAATCATATTATGCATGCATAGTACTCCTGTCATGACGGCCCACCAGCAGATGGGGACAGGAAATAAATGCTTTTCAATGTATGTAATCATTCATTTTGCAACATAAGACAAAACATGTTACGCGATCCAGATAGTTTATTAATTTATTTTAATATCTTTTATTGAGCAGACGGATTCCACATATAATCAACAAATACATTAAAGGCTCATTTTTCTGAACTTTACAATTGTGCAGGATACCCTGAGATCAATAGGAGATCAAATGTTGTAGTAGGCACAGACGTAGGGTCAAATTAGGCAGTAAAATAAAGTGGAAATACATCAACATAAAATAATGTGATGAAAAAGGAAAAATAACAAGAACATGCTGAGCATTATCCCCAAAGTCACAGGGCTACATCTCATACCCACACCTCCTCCCACGTCCCTCCATCCACAGAGACCCATCACTCTTCAGTCATTTCAGTGTGCTGGGGTTGGACTGTTGTGCTATGATAGTTTATTTTAAAGCCGATGACGTGCCAATATTATTGTGCATCCCTGAAATGTATATATACTGTATATATATACATATATATATATATATAGCCATGTATTTCTTTTGCACCTTTTTAAGGTACAATGGAGTGGTGCACAGCTTTAAACAAGATGGCATCTAATGATTAATTTCATCATAGTTTTTTTTTTTTTAATTAATCTATAAAATGTTTTATAATAAAAGACGTGTCCAAAATTATTTCCCTTGTTTTGCTTTCTGATATTTTCACAACAGATATTTTGACTTGTTACAGTGTGAACAGCACAGGTGTTACTAATAACATTAATGCTGGCCTAGTTTAGTTCCAGTGGCCCAGTAAGTCATCATGACATTAATCCAGCATGCACGATAAACCCTGAAACTGAAGCAGCTAATTTATTATTATTTACAGCAGTGCTTTTCATACTGTGACGTCAAACTGTCGCCTAAAAAGAGTTTTAATGTATCATGAAATAAAAAATAGATACAATGCATTTTTTGTGAAGGTGTAAAGCGCAAATACTGAATTTGATCAGTGACAATAAAAGAGCATGTAAGAATATACAGTATTAAAATTGTAATGGGTTCATTCCTGTTATGTGGCATGGCTGCTCTTAATCTGTATCAAAGTGTCATGCATCTGTGTCTGCCCATTTGGTCCCTCCGTTTTTTTTTATATATATTTCTGTCTGTATTGTTGTTTGTCTGTCCAGCCACCAAAGCCTCTCATCTGAAGCCTAATCTGAGGCTCTCCCATCAGAGCTGTCCTACTGCAGCACTGCATCGCTGTGGCACTTCCCCCCTCTGTGACGTCACAGCTCACATCTCATCCAGGGGGCGTGTCCATCAGAAATCCCCAACCAGGCTCAGATGAAGCTGCAGCTCGTGAGAGGGAGAGGCAGGGAGGGAGGAAGAGTTTGAACACACTGCAGAGGGAGTGCAGCTATGGGGAACGCACAGGAGAAGCCTCCGGGCAGCGGAGGAGGAGGAGGAGGAGGAGGAGGAAGACCAGATCAGGCCACAGCAGGGACCGGGACGAGAAGCCGGGGTGGAGCCGGTGTGGAAAAGCCCCAGACTCAGAGAGCTCCAGGGAAGGGGGTGGCCAATGGCACTCAGAGGGAAAACAGCTCTGCTGGTGGACAAGGGAAGCAGGACAGCCCTGCAGTGGACACAAGTTATCTGGACGCCCCTGCTGGCGCTCTTCCTCCTCACCTGGCCCGGCTCAAGAATGCAGGGAACCACCTCTTCAAACATGGGCAGTTTGGAGACGCCTTGGAGAAGTACACACAGGCCATTGATGGATGTGCTGAAGCAGGTGGGGAAGATATGACCAGTTGTGTATATTCACCTCATGAGCAGCATTTCATCCGAGGAGAACACCTCTGTTCATTAGACACATTTATCTCTCTGGTTTGTAGAAACAATTCTGGGTTGTTAAACTTGTCATACACAATATACTGTACAACCAAAAAAAAAATGGAATTGATGTTGTCAGTGCCAGTTAAGTTGCATTGCATGCCATATAAGAGCTTAATATGTCAAAGTAAATAATAGTAATGAGTAGGGCTTATTTTCTTCAATTAATCTATGACTTGTTTGGTCTTTAAAATGTCAGTAAACAGTGAAAATGCCTTGTACAGTTTCCTAAAACACAAGCTGAGATATTTGTCTGATCAACAGTGCGACACCCAGAGATATTCAGTTCACTGTTGTAGAAATTACACAATTTACTTTTTGTGAAGATGAAGTCTGTGTTATTCTGGTGTTTAGTTTAAAAATATATATTTTTTAAAAGACGTCATTTTAACTCTAGTAAAAAGTCACACAGTCAAAACTTGAGTGATAATGTTTTAAAATCGTTACAGTAAAAATGTGTCACTCTGCTGTGCAACTTCTGATGGCTGTCAAGCAGAGGTGTGGACTGGAGTCACAAATTTGATGACTTTAAACTTGACGTGACCAAATTTATTGGACTTAAACACCAGTGACTCGTGACTTCACTTGAACTCGAGCCCTTTGACCTGAAAATATGTCATAGCTTCCTCCAAGCCCAAAGACTTAAAAGTATGTTATTCAAAAAGTGTGCTACAAATCCATTCATTTCCCTTCATTTCCTGCATTAACATCAACGCCATTCACCCCCAGCACTTTGAAGTTTGAACCAATACCACAGCAACAAGTCAAGTTGCAGGAGAAGACCTAACGTTACGTTCCTGAGTGCCTTTTGGATAAAATGATACCAAAGATAATTTTGGTCCCGTACTAAAACTATGCAGAGGTCAATAAAAACACAAACTGCAGTATATACAAAACGTGCATTTTGAAAATTACAGCAAAAGACGCAACAACTTCCAACTTTGACATCTGAAGTTGCACAAAGAACATGAGGTCGAGGCTAATATTAAGATAGTAAGTGAGCTAATTCTTAGCAAACCTTAGCTTAACAGCTAAGTTACTTTTTGACAAACTAGTTTTAAGAAATGAATGCAAATTTTAAAAAAGCATTTATGATTTTTGCACATTTAATTCATTTTTACTCCGTTAAAATGGCTTTACATTGGTTGAGGAGCGCATTAGCACTTGTTTAGGACTCAAAACTCAAGTTTCAGGAATTAAGACTTGACTTGGCTCTTGGCTTGGGACTTGAATGCAGACACTTGAGACTTACTTGTGACTTGCAAGACAATGACTTGGTCCCACCTCTGCTGCCATGTCAATAACGTAGAAACAATAACAAATCGGTGGCACAGAGACAGACAGGAAGCTTCTCCTAGCATCTGCGTACTAGCCTTTATTAGAGTATCAGATACAAGTTGACTCAGAGAGTCTTCTGGCTCCACAATCCACAGTATCCCATGTCAGTTTTGAATCCATCATGCTTGTCATGCTGCACAATTTCCTCCATTTACCAAATCTGCATGCAAGTGCTCACTGATCCTAGACTATAATTCTAGCACAGGATGAGTACAGGTCACTCCTCAGATCTGTCACCTGTCTGGATTTTCACTCTAACATCTAAAAACTGCAGCTGAGACATGAGGCATCATTGGTGATCTGTGAGTGCAGTGTTGGCACGAGACAACACTGCTGACCGTAGATAGGAGTCATGAGCTGGTGATTGGGGGCTTTTAGGTGAGATTGAATGTCATGCTGCACCTTTAAGAGCACTCAGCCAACTTTTACTCTCATAGAGAGATCGCTTTTTTTCTGCAGCACTGGAGACAGGCTGATAAGACTCATTTTCATAGACTTGACGGCGGGACTCTGAAAGGAAAGCGATGAAAACAATATGCAGTTATGTCTTTTTATCAAAGTAAAACTGAAAGCAGAAATGTAGTAGAGTATCATCACTGCTGTGTTGACATCAGCTTTCAGGCACTGAAGCAGCACCTAATGACTGATGCTCTGCTGGCAGTTGTGAAACTGCAGTGGAGACTCGGAGCAGAAAGGACAAAGCAGAAAATGACTCTACAATTTATGTGTCTGCCTTTCACTCCCTCGGCATCTCTGGCCAGTGTACACTTTACAGTAAACTGTTTTTGTTGTCATATTCTCTCTCTATAGCCACAAAGTACAGTAAAAGTTGGTGGCAGGATTGCTTTGTCAGCATCTGGTCTCTCAGATAAGTGGGTTTGTTTTGTTCCCCTGCAGGCATTGACAGCCCAGAGGACGTGTGTATCCTCTATTCCAACAGAGCCGCCTGTTACCTGAAGGATGGAAACAGCACAGACTGCATACAGGACTGTACCAAGTATGTGATGAGCTCTGCACATGTGTGTTTCTGTCAGATTTAAAACACCATTCCACCAGTGTGGCATTGCACTTGTATATTTTTGTCAGGCTTATGATGGAAAGCGTTTTTAAAAAGACCAGAGATATTGTATTTTTTACTCCACACATTCTTCTTTCTTGTCTGGAAACTACATTACCCACAATGCAACTTAACCAGCAACAGCTAGGATAGAGATTTGGATGTGCTGTAGTAGCTAATGTAGCCGCGAGCAGAGATGAGGAGCTGCCCACAGACGTCTGGTAACCTCGCTCCTTTCAAACTCTACACCGCCAATTTTATTTTCATTTTCTAACTCTTAGTCTTCGACCCCAACCCACTGACTCAAGTGACATCACTTAAGGCACTTTATCAGATTTCATGCAGCTCCCTCTGCACCTACTGAAGGCTTACATGAGTTCCCCCTTAAAGCTACATTAGGACACTTTTGTTAAAAATAACGCTTTGTTATATTTGCTGAAACTGCCACTATATTTACACAGCACTAAATGAGACTGTCTGCCTGCACTACTGCGTTGTAGTGCTTTTAATGGCCTCACTGCAGGAGAATAAAACAACCCACCAGAGCCGAGGGGTCTCTAACGCAGCTGTCAATCACTGCTCATGAACTGCAGTCAAACTAGTCAAATATGAATCAAGATTATTTCACTGCATTGCTTATTTCTCAGCTCAAATGTTTTCAAAAACATATTTTAGTGTACTGTTTAGCTGTAAAATGAGAGTTTGTGACCCTGCTGCCATGTTGAAAACAGTTGAAGCACCACGAATCACCCACAGATTGGACCAGCTTTCTCATTTTACAGCTAAACAGTACACTAAAATATGTTTCTAAAACATTTGAGTAGGCAGTGCAGTGCCAGAATAATGATTCATATAAGATCAGTGCTGCCTAGTTTGACAGTTTGACCACAGTTCATGAGCAGTGATCGACATGATTGACAGCTGCGTTCGAGAATCCTCGGCTCTGATTAGTTGTTTTTGGTGGGCGGCAGTAGATTCTAGGAAAATGCCATAAGAGGTAGTAGGCAGAGGAGGAGGGACATGATGATTTTCACAGACTATCTGTCTCATGTACTACTGTTTGGACGTTGTGACAGTTTCAGCAAATGTGACACAAAATTGCCTTTATAAAAGTTACCAACGACAGCTTTAAGATGATGTTTGCAAGTTTTAGGTGGCAGACATTATAAGTTCTTACAGCTTCTAATTTTTCATATAATTCCTTCATGATTGTGTATTCAGTTTTAGTTTTACCTTCATTCCCCCCTTATAAACTATAAACATGCTACATGCCCGTTTTCAGCTGCAGGAATCTCTTTGTCTACATACTCCCTCACATGTTTATGAATGGAGAGCTACAGATCAGCCCAGTTACACCTGCGACACAGTGTGCAGGTGTAGACGGTTTGATCCTCTGTCTGTGCCTCTCTCTGATCCTCTTAGGGCTTTGGAGCTGCAGCCCTTCTCGTTGAAGCCCCTGTTGCGCAGAGCTATGGCCTATGAGTCACTGGAGCGCTACAGAAAGGCCTATGTGGATTATAAGACCGTCCTGCAGATAGACACCGGGGTGCAGGCGGCTCACGACAGCGTCCACAGGTCAGCTGAGCACAACCACACATTATAAACTAAAGTTTAAAGTGTTCACTTAATAAGGGTTGAAGAGCTTATTAATCATTGGTTGTGTGAGCCACTGGTTTATACATAACTACCCTACGTTAAAGGTCCAGTGTGTAGGATTTAGGGTGACCTATTGACTGAAATTAAATACAAAATTCATACCTGTGTTTTCATTATTGTATATTCACATGAAAGTAAGACTCATTGTGTTTTCATTACCTCAGAATGAGCCATTTATATCTACATATGGAGCAGGCTCAAGCTCCCGGGATTAGCGCCGGACTTTAAAGCCAATTTACAAGGTGGTCACACTGTGCAGTCACAACATCCGGGTCCGTCATGTGATGCCACGTGGCCCTAAATGACTTTTTCTCATCGACTTAAATTGTGAAAGAGAGGTCTATAAATAAGTAGATGAATTTATTTTGAGCGCACAACCCTCATGTGACTCGTTTCACGGTCAGGATTTGATCCGTTTGGTCCAACAACATTTGGAAAAGTCTAGATGAGCCACACGGTTGAATTTTTTTCATCCACATTCAAGGTAGTGAAGGGCATAGGAATGAAAAGAGCCCCGCCTCCAATACTGTATCCAGTTCTCTTTATACATCCATTAGCAGGTCCTCTTCCCCAGAGTCTGCCATATTGTTTCTACAGTAGCTCAGAAAAGACAAATCAAACACTGGCTCGAAATAGGGCTATTTGTATTTTCGCGTCAGCCACTGTAGTTAAAGGGCCGACTCACTTATGAGTAGAAGTACCATTTTCCTACTTTAGTTTCAGGGTCCTAGTATGCTGTCTCTCTGTCACACTGTCACACTGTCACTGTTACTGGAACATTTCACTGAGCCGTAGTTAATGTTCTCTCTGAGCATCAGTGAAGCCCAGCATTATTCTAGCTAATTACACTCTCCGTGCTCACACTGCACGTTGTACTCTCCGCGTCCTCTGCCAGGATCACCAAGATGCTTATCGAGCAGGACGGACCCGAGTGGAGAGAGAACCTTCCGGAGATTCCCACCGTCCCTCTGTCTGTCCAGCTGCAACACAGAGACAAACCGGTCAGCGCCGAAGTGGCTCAAGCCCGAGCCGCCAGGGCTGCGCAGGAGGAAGGTGAGTGACATCACTTCCTCTTAGCTCAGTGAGGAGCGGTGCATTTTAAATACAAACATGCGCTGAGGGCACATAACCTCCAAGTGTGTCCCCTAAACTGTTCACAAGCACATGCACCAACACTCTGCAGGATTCTAGGATTTGTATCATTATGTATATCTGTGATTTACTTGTTTCCTAAAAAAGGTCTTGTTCTACCTTTTTTGTTTTACTTGAACACAGTTGTTTATTTCAAATATTGCCTGATGAGTTTTGGGTGGTAAACCCTGAAATAAAACCCTTAAATCATGGAATCATAAGGCAGCAGCAGCAGCAGCAGAAGTCGGTCAGTGAGAATCAGTGTGTCAGTGCTGATGAGCAGTGGTGAAGGCACTCCAGCTGGGAGATATAGTGTGTGTGTGTGTGTGTGTGTGTGTGTGTCTGGGTGGATCATCAATAATGCAGACGGGAAGGCGATCCACACAGAGTGTAGCTCTGCTGTAATGGAACAATCCAGGTCAAGTTTCCTGTCGACTGCTGCTGCTCATCACACAGACCAGGAGGTTCCACATGTATCATATATTCACATATTAAAATACATATGGTCCAGTATAAAAAAGCACACACACACACTATAAAAATGAGCACACACACACACACATGTCCATAAACACTTAACGAATATAGAGCATAGACAGAACAGAGCTAATCTCTGAATAGCACACTGCTGTTGCTGGGGAAACAGATAGGAAGTGGTCCATCTCATCAGTATTAAACTCTTCATATTTGTTGATTAAATCCTGTTTTGTAAGAGCAGATTTTATGCTTTTAGATGAAGAAAAATACCAGAAGATCCCAACCTCTGTAGTTCTGACCACAGACTCTAAGTCAGTATCTTGATAATCAAACTGAAATGCTGTGTTTTTTGGCATCTGGTGTTTAGTTTGGTTTAGTTGCACACATGCACAAATATAACGTGCTCTAGATTTGATTCAGTGCTCATACATTTGTGTCAGACTGTAATGCTCGCTTGTTTGGTTTTGATACCCACATGGAGGTTTGATATGGTCATTAACTGATTATCATGTTTCAGATGATGTAATGCAAGTAGTTGCGAGTGTGTCTTGTTTGCAACAAGAGTCACAAAGACTTTCATGACGAAGCAGACGTGCCAAATTAATAGAAATGTACAATTTACAAAAAACTTTGTTTGCAAGTTGATGGTGGGAGGTTGTTCCAAAGAGGCAGTCCTCTGTAATGATAATTTTAATGGTGTCACAGTCTTCCCACACCCATTCAGCAATTCTCTACCTGTCCACCAGATGCCCCCCTGACTTTCCACCTGCTCCAGTTACCTGACTCCCTCGTCCACACGCTCACCTGTTTCCACTTTCCCTCGTCTGCACTGCTTTAACCCCTTTCCCTCCAGTCCCAGTCACCTGACCTCCCAGTCATGTCACTGTGACCGTTTAAAACAAGCAGCTTCACTTAATGTAGATCAGGTCTGGTCACTGTGCTCTCTTCAGAAGATAATGGTTTGCATAAAAACTAGATACGTGAACTTTTTATTACAATTCACAGTTCTCTTACTCTCCTGATGCTGCCTGCACGTTTGATACTATACTGTTGTATTGTTTCATTGTTCAGATAGTAAAAGCCAGCCTCAGATTCACTCTCATTTAGCGTTTCATCTCACTATATTTGCAGGTTTTAGATGATAGTACTTTTTTTCCTCTTATTTAAGGTGTCTTCCTCCCCGTAAAAATTCTGATTTAGGAAAATGAAATATATACTGTGTTTATTATGTTGGATTAATATGTTTGTTTATTTTAAAACTGCAGCATTTCATACATTAAGACTAAAAGAAGAGAACCAGTAAGTGTTACATTCAACCATGTCTTATCTGCCTCAGAGGTGATTGATTAAGAATACTGGTGCTTTGCCCATCAGTTGAAGCTACAGAGTATTTTTGGAATTAAAAAGTCTGAAGACAGGTGTTATATTGAACAAAGCAGCATGTGGTATTATTGACAGGCCTCTAAGCCAGAGTTAAAATAACCTTGGGTACATGTACTACACAGCAAGCACACATTTCAAGCCATGATGTGTCAGTTTTCTTCTCTCACTAGATAAATGATTTAGAATCGGGTTGTTCGATAAAGGCCAGGGTTATGTGTGTGTGTGTGTGTGTGTGTGTATGGGTCTATGGATATGTTAAACCGTCTGTGTGTTTCCCCAAGTCTTTCTCAGCACAGCAGAGAGCTCAGTAAGCGGGAGTTGACTCATCCCCTCTGGTCCATTCAGACTTCTGCTGCTGCTGACAGGCTGATGGATTTATTGATCACTCTTAGAAAAGATTGTTCGCTGAGCTGATGGAAAAGCATCTTAGAAGACAAACAATGTTCAACACAGTCTGCCCTGACATGTGTATCATCTCCATATTAACCTCCACTGAAACTGGAGATTGTTTTTTCTTTCAGATGTTTCAGTCCCGAACTGATGCTAAATTGCGATTTTCTGTCCACAGCCAGAAGAAAAGACGCCCGCTTTACTTTACTGAAACGAGAAGGCAACGACCTGGTCAAGAAAGGCCACTTTCAGGAAGCTCTGGAAAAGTACTGTGAATGTCTCACATTGAAACCTGACGAATGTGCCGTCTACACAAACAGGTAGGCATGAAAAAACCCCGGCGTGCAACTTTGACCCTTGACTGCAAACACATGGGAACATAGTCACTGAATTAAACACTGTGTGTCGCCTTTTACACTTTAAGACTTAAGGCATTTTCACTGTCACAGACAAATTCAAACAAAATTACAAGAAATACACTCATGAGAGTTTTAAGTCTGTGAGCTGTGATCCTGATTGTTTGGTGTAAGGTGGTCATAAAACTCAGCTCCAGCTGTTTTAAGTCTTTTTTGCTTCTTGTCGTTTTGACAAAATTAAACATGTTTAATGTTATTGCAAGTTTTTAGTCTTGGCTCATGCAAACAGTGAACATTGTCAACAACCAGAAGGCATGCTCTCTCCAGCACCAAACAGGAAGCAGCAAAACAGGTAGACAGTAAACATGGAGGGGACTCTGGGAGGTGCAGGACTGTGAACTTGTGCTGTGGAAAAGGAGGAGAAACTGGTGGAGGAGTGTTTAATTCAGCCTGTATCTGATCCACCAACCAGCACTTATTTTACTGAGAAATCTTATATTTTGAAAAGGTTGGCCTCTCATTCCCAGCCTCCTGAAACGGAGCAGCTAACCAGTGGAGTCGAGTTGAGGCAGCAAAATCCAAAATGTAAAGTTTGTACGCAAATAAAGTTTAAATTTCCTGATTATATTGATGCTGAATTGACAACAGTACTGTCAACATATATCACCTTTTATCGTGTGTTGCTGGACATATGTGTTTTTGTGGACGTGTGAGGAATTTTTAAATATGTCATTTTACTTAAAGGTAGGGTGGTGTAATTTTTATTACCAGGAGCGAGATGGGAAATAATCTCAAAAGGAATTTAGTTGTAATCTTGCAAATAGTGCAAATATACCCTGCAAGATCCCCATGTCTTTGCAAAATCTTACGATGTGTGACTAAAAACTCCAGTCTTCTAGTGTATGGTAGGCAATAGAGGCACAGGTAAACACTGTAGGTACAATGGATTGGAAAAAAAACGGTGTAAGTGAGTCTACAATATCTGCTGTTGAGCCAGTAAGTAGCTCCATAGACTGGAAAAACGGAGATCAGAGCTCTGGATGTAACATAATGTTGATTCTACAACAGTCTGATCTCCTTTAAGGACAGTATAATGTGAGAAACAGTAGAGGGCACCACATGACCATCCATCCATATTTTCCATTACCTGCAGCGGCATCCTGAATGTCAGCAGTGGACATGCTGCTTTCACTGTCCCTTTTCTTCTTCTGTACTTTTCGTCAGAGCCATTTGTTTCCTGAAACTAAATCGCTTTGAAGAGGCCAAACAGGACTGTGACTCTGCGCTGCAGCTTGAGCCGAGCAACAAGAAAGCCTTCTACAGACGAGCCCTGGCTTTTAAGGGTTTACAGGTGCACAACACACACCTTCAGGATCTGTGCATTTATTCATGATGATATTCCCCACTCACTCTCTTAATTTCTTCTTTCCAGGACTACCTGTCGGCCAGCAGTGACCTCCAGGAAGTCCTCCAGCTGGATCCGAAGGTTCGGGAGGCCGAGCAGGAGCTTGAGGTGGTGACGAGCCTGCTGAGACAGAGCCTGATGGACAGCACTGCACACACACACAGGGTAAAAGATTTGTTGATGTGCGCACACACAAACCTCTGCAAGTAGTCATTGAGTGAGCCTAAAGAACAGGGAAAAAACTGGTTTTAAATTTAAAAAAAATATTTGTAGTTGATCTCTTTAAAAAAAAAACTAATATATACTTGTAAAAAGCAAGATATAGGTTATCAAATATGTCTTGAAACAATGTTTTGAAAACAGTATTAGGTTTTTGTCAACACTGAGACACCAAAAATTGTCATAATTAAGTTCAGCAGAGATATTATTCACGTAAAACATTTTTCTCATGTTTAAATTATCCATAAAAGTCTTAAAATGAGTGAAACATTAACAAATTACTATCAATTGTAATTTTTTATTTAACTTGAAAAGCTCTCAGATAATTCTTATTTGCATTTAACTTCCAAGAGGTAAAACATTACTAGTTTTTTTTTGTTTGTTTTTTTAATAAAGTAAACTTTTACATTTTAAGAAATATTGATTTATTGAAACGACATCTGTGGAAAAAAACTCATTACATAAGAGACAAGAAAAATTAGGAAAATTAGTTACTTAAAATGACGAATTTACTTTTGTTTTATTTATTGGAGAAAATGCTAAATCCCTGAAAGCACAAACTTACTTATTAACTTATCACCTTATTCATTTTGGAAAACCAAACGCTAAAGACAAATTAGAGGCCATGTTTCTTCAGGATCACACCAGCGATCTGCGTATTAAAACAAATGTGGGCCAGGGGCGTAAAGTTGTGGGACAGTGGCCCCTTCCCGACTTCCTACCCTCCTACTTCCACCACCCTTGCTCCGACCACACCCATCTGTGAAGCTGGCCTTCATTTTGATCTCAACTACACATTTGTAAAGTTTCGTGACTGCATCTTGCACGGTTGTGATGTTATCACGCTGTCAACAGACATATAAACACCTGGGACAGCATTTGCTGTGGTGACATACACATAGACTTACAAGGTGATAAACTACACCAGTCGTGTTGTCACAGCTTGTAACAATAAGCAAACACTGATACTGTAAAGACAAATAAAAAAGATATATTGTGCCAATGACAATATATCAAAAGATATATTGTGTCCTCTGGAGTCGACGGACGCACCAGTATGTCCACATCACATGACCGATTTAAGATGACATAGCAGCAAGACGCAGCCTCGCTGAGTCTCTGTTTCAACTTTGTGTCAAAAGTGCGAACTTCAAACTATATACCAGTTTTAAATTGTGTTGATAGGCCAAGTAAAACCAGACTTATGATAGATAATTTACGCCATGCTTTTTCCTGAATATCTGTCGTCACATTTGGTGCGCATTCATGCAGGAACAAACATGACACCCCCTTTCCTATTGGTGGTGTTTTTGTGTGATTTTAGGTCCAATGTGTTAATACAGTAAGTCAAAATGAAAAAATTAACTGTAAAGTCACACAGGTGAGGTTGTGCTGAAACAATGACACCAATCAAGGCAAGCTAAACAGTTTATAAGGTGAAATTTTAAAGGTAAAATCAAAAGTAGTCAAAAACGGCCAATTATACCCTTGACCCCAAAGAGTTAAAACATACGCACACACACAAACACTAAGAGGCTGACTTTTGCTCATTTCCTCCAGGTTTGATGTTTGTGGAGGAATATGGAGGCAGAGGAATGAAACAGGCGTGGACACGTACTGTACTGTAGCAGCTATGGAGGAAAAGGACTCTTAAAGCCATCAACTGAAGTAAGTGAGACCTGTTCAAATGGAAATGACTGGCGTTGACTCCAGGGACGGGCTCCTTGGACGACCAGCTTTTCAGCTCTGCACCATCTGCAACGTGTACGAACCACACACACACACACAACCTTACATAACAGGCAGCTTTATTTAAAAAAGGCTAACATCAAGGTACTCGTGGCCTGCTTTGCACTATAAATCATTCACATTATGATGTAACGTACTGTACATACAGGTTCATGCAACAGGCTGCACAGCGCTGTTTTATGGTGGCGTAACACGGGGAAAGTGTTATATGTGTGTATTATGTGTGCCTTATTGAGATTTTTACCACAGTAAGGATGAAATACGCCAAGATTAAAAGTTTTACTTTGATGTGTTTGGTTCACTGAGCTCAAAACAAACAGTGCCGACAGAATCTGATCCGACTCAGCTGTGTTGTGTGTGAAGATAAGGAACTCCCAGACAGTTTTAAAAAGTTCAATGACATCTGGTTCAATCTTTGTGTATCCAGAGTTTCAGCTATTTCAAGATATTTGTCATGTTTACATGTATTTTCAGCTGCTATTAAAAAAGATAAGCCAACATCTTACTAATTACTTACTTACTAAATATTTCTACAGCTAAACACCCTCTGAAGTGAGGCGCTGAAAATACAATTTAAGAGAATCCCCACAGTTAAAGGGACAGTTCACCCCAAAATCAAAAACATATATTTTTCCTCTTACCTGTAGTGCTATTTTTCACGTGCATATTTTATCGGCCATAGAATTGTCTGCCTTCTCTTGAATATAATGGAACTAGGTGGCACTCAGCTTGTGGTGCTCAAAACACCAAAAAACACATTTGAAAAACTCATCAGCAATGTCTCTTTGTAGAAATCATGACCCTGTTACTCAAGATAATCCACAGACCTTGTTGTGAGCAGTTTCATGTAGGAACTATTTTCTTTCTACTGAACTACACTGCCAATCGTATCACTGCACAGAAGAAAGTGTGCATCTACTCATGCGTGGGGGCTTGTGCTTGTGACAGCGTGAGATGTAAATATTAAAGGTGTTATCCTTGGCTGAGCTGTAATGTGAACTAGCAGTAGATGCATGCTGTCATACCAGTACTGGTTCTGTACTTACATTTCTCTGTAATAACAAAAATATAATCGTTTAAAAAGCTGCAGGGGTGACGTAGTACACTTCAATTCAATTTTGCTCCTCTGCTCTTTTCTAATTATCCAAAGAGCTAATCTTCTCTGTCTGTCTGTGTGTGCATGTGCGTCTGCTTGTCTAGCAGTGATACTGGGCTATCACTGAAATAATATAGAAAAGAAAATAGACCAGATGTCAAAACTATGTTGGCAGATCGGCATTGCAGCAATAGTTTTGGCTCGCTGGGAAGCCGATGAAGTGACTGATGGAGTGACCGATGGAGTGTCTGATGGAGCGGCCGATGGAGTGTCTGATGAAGCAGCCGATGAAGTGTCTGATGAAGTGACCAATGGAGTGACCGATGAAGCAGTTTTAAAGCTCTGTGGCTGGCTTCCAGGCTTCGGGGTGCTTCATGGCCCTTCTGCCTCTTGTCAAAACCAGCTGCTTTCACCCAGGTACCGGGTACTGACATTTGGCACCAATAGATCTAACGTTAATTGGTACTCAGTAGTAACAACATAATACAGTCAGTGCGATACCCAATCCTAGTAGTGATACGATTGTTGTGTGTAGTTCCATAGAAAGAAAATAGTTCCTATATGAAACTGCTCACAACAAGGTCTGTGGATTATCTTGAGTAACCGGGTCGTGATTTCTGGAAAGAGACATTGCTGTTGAGTTTTTCAAAAGTTTTTTTTTGGCGCTTTGAGCACCACAAGCCCAGTGCCATCTAGTTCTATTATATCCAAGAGAAGGCAGACATCTTATGGCTGATATCTCCAACACTCAGCAACTCACACTAAAACAATCCAGACTGATGAATAGCACTACAAGTAAGAGGAAAAATATGTAGTTTTGATTTTAAGGGTGAACTGTCCCTTTAAAATATTCCCTGAGCTCAGTTATTGTTAATCATTTAACTGTCAATTGATTGGTTTAGTAAATATAAGTTAGCGTTACATAATTACTTACTGTAAGACTTACTGTAGGTCTCAGGTTCAATCTTGAATGTAACCACGGTGACTGCGTGTCTTTGTGTGTGAACAGGTGTACAGTATTTACGTTTGGAGAGTCTCTCATCAGAATATACAGTTTTATTAACGGCTTTGAACTCAACAGTCGGGACACAAGAGACGTAATCTGCAGGGTGATGACACAGCTTGTTGTCTGGCCTCTACATCAACTGATTTAAGTCTCTTAAACTAAAATGATTCGGGATGCTGCAGGCTGGGAACCTACACAACAACAACAACATAACTCCTCTATGAGCTCTTCAGGTGTATATTCAGACGTTTAGCCCTGCAGCCATGATCCACATACACAGGTGTTTTCACTTTATTTGCCTAATTAGAGCTTCCCCCAGGTCAGTGCTTGATTGACAGTTACCTGACTTGCCTGGTTGTATTTTCAAACCTGTTTGAGGGACATTAGACTTCTGTCACTCTTGGCAGCAGACTGAGTTTCGTGCCTTCACTTAACATCAATAGCAGCAGATCTAACTTACCAAAATCACTGTAAACACCTGTGTGGGTGTGCAGGGCATTTAAATATCTGTCTTTTGAATCCTATCCATTCCTGTGCTTTCTGAACATCCCATGTCAGCCCTGTAACACAAAACAAAATGTAAATCTATGTATAGCACAATGTGCCACATCGTTTATTTCATTCATACTTTTATGTATTATTACACTTGATCCAATCTGAATTGATCTGTTACCCATTGTTTTCCTTGTGTTGTCCAAATAAAAGCATAAAAATCTCAACTAAATCGAAACACTTGAGGCTTGAAGTGTTGCTTCGTGGAATGTAAGAGCATGTACTGTATGTAAATAGTTTGGATGCAAATGTAAATAATAAACTGCTTTGTGGATGCTTTAATGAGACCTTTGTTTGTTTTGTAAACGGCATGTGTAATAGCCAGAGGGAAACAACACTGCAGGAAAACTGGTAAAAACATTGACACTGTTTTGCTGATCTCTGTTTACGTGGTGTGTTATAATAACCTCTACCCACTACCCACAGCTGTTAAAGGAATACTTCACCCCCTGAATGACCATTTGTTTATCAATTGCTCACCCTATGTTACATTTAATTTATGAAGACAAATTTGTTTTTCTCGCATGCCTCTATGGTGAACAAAGAATCCAAAAACTGAGAACATGAATTGAAGTCATAGAGCCGTATTTTAACAACAGCAAAACTACACCAATGAGGCAAAACAAGTAAATAACATTGATGGTTTCGTTACAATACATTGTTCTGCTGGGAAACCTTTGGTCCTAGCATTCATGTGGATGCCCCTTTACGCACTCCACCCACCTAAACATTGTTGTAGACCAAGTACCCCCACTCACTGCAACAGTGCCCCTGATGGCAGTGGCCCCCCAGCGAGGCAATGCACCATGCCACACCATAAACTGCTCAGGAATGGCCAAAGGAATCTGACAAAGAGCTCAAGGCATCAACCAAGCTTTCAAATTCCCCAGATCCCAATCTGATCAAGCATCTGTGGGACAAACCGGTGCCCCAAAGGTCCTTTGTCTGGGCCTCAACAGGTCAGAGCCAAGTCTGATCTACAGTGGAGCCTCTGACCTGTCGAGGCCCAGACAAAGGACATTTGGTGGTGTCTGGCACCAAGGCATTGTTGACGAACCTTTGAGTCCTGTGGGTTGTCAGGAAAGGTACTGGCATGCCCAGTGGATGTTCAATCAGATTGGGATCTGGGGAATTTGGAGGCCAGGTTGACGCCTTGAGCTTAGTCACGTCTGCTGAGCCCTGGTGTGGCATGGTGCATTGTCCTGCCTGGGGAGGCACTGCCATCAGGGAGTGCCGTTGCCATGAGGGGATTTATTTGTCCTGCAATAGTGTTTAAGTGGGTGGTGCGAGTCAAGTGCCATCTACATGAATGCCAGAACCCAAGGTTCCTCAGAAGAACATTGCATTGTAACAAAATAATCAAAGTTATTCACTTCATGTGTTAGTAGTTTTAATGTTTTGGCTGATTGGTGTTTATCAAAACATCTGTTTACAAACTCTCACACAACTCATACAGTATTGCCAAGTCTCATTTATCCAGCCGTATGCGTAGTACTTCACAAACAGACAGCACTTTCCAACAGTGTGAAACTTATCTACACTTCCTTCAAAGCCAGACTCCATTGACAAAAACAGTAATTTAGCCTCGCTAAACACAGGAGCTGCTGGTCTACCACTGCCTCGATTTAGTTGGTTGTGTTGTTGTCTGACTTTGGTGTATCCGAATGATCCTTTTAAAACACCAAAGTCACACGATAACCCAAACAAATTAACTGATAGAGGCAGTGGTAGAGCAGCAGCTCCTGTGTTGAGTGAGGCAAAACTGCTGTTTTTGTCAAAGAAGTCTGGCTTTGAAGAGAGCGTGGATAAGTTTCACTTTCAGTTCGGTTCCCCGTCAGAAAAACGTTTCTTTGTCAAAACATACAGACACAAAGCTTGATTGAGAATTTTATTGTTTAAAGATATGCATTTGCATGCACATTATAAAGCAAATAATTAGGGAATATATACTTTTTAAAATAGCATGAGCTTCTGTTGACCAAGTTAGAAAACAGACCTGGCACTCGTCTTCAAATAATAATATAAAACTCACAGGAATTTAACAGGCATTTTTAACAGAAGGAACATTAACGGGGTGGGAATATCTTGCAGCTGGAGGCCTTTGAGGTGCACCAAAGCTCTTTTAGTTGACATCACAGCTTCTCTGATGAACTATTTTCTCTCAGACAACTCCTGCTGAGCTCGGCTGGTCGACATCTGATACTCAAAATGCTGATTGCTTTGGATAAATGTTTTTATTGCCAACAGGAGCTGACTAACAACACAAGTGAACTGACTTTGGCTACTTTAGGGAAACATTTTCTAATTATTCCTTAAAAGGACACAAAAAACATTTTGGTCTTAAGATTTTAAGTACTGAGAGCTGTGGCCGGTTGGTGGGCTAAACAAGCTAGTGGGACAGTTAGCTTTAGCACAGAGGGGAAAGTGAGTATTTGATATCAAGTTTAGTGCATTTCAAGCATTTGACGAGGCAAATATAATTTGTTCTCTCGTGATTTTTATGTTTATCATTTGAAGACATACAGAATAAGGAAATAAGAAGAAAAAAAACACTATACAAAGGATTTTTCCCCAAAAAGGCACTGTGGGTCCAAAAAATATAAAATTATTTGCATTAATCATTTGCAAGAATTTAAGAAAAACAACTTGAAACACATTGTAGTTAAAATACACCCAAAGCTCTGAATCAAAAATTATATTTTGATTTGGATATTACTCAGGGAAAAACAAAAATCCTATTATAATTATACATTCACTACTGAATATTAAATCACTGACAGATGTGCTCAAATACATAGGAGGAGTTCCCATTGCACCGTCAACTATATCAGAGCTTTTCTTTTTTTATTTATTTTTTTTGCTATAAAGTTGATGTGTTCCTTTGACTGGACACATGTTGAGCACTCAAAAGCTTAATTATCTTATTGCTGATACATCGTTTGGTTGACTTTCCAGTTGTAGTGAATAATAACTAACACAAGCCCTGTAAAATTGTACGAAATGCTACAGTTTAACATTTTAAAATTGGGCTTTTCTCTGTTGCGTTTACAAGGAATAACTTAAAATTCCCTTCCTTTAATATACCTCTCGTAACTCTGTGATGCACTAGAGACTGCAGTGAAGACTTTGTTACATTTGCACAGGTGCAACCACATAAAAAACTATTATTTTACCAGTGCAGAACAGGCCTGTGATGACGGCAAAGGAGCAGTGTGTAGGATTTAGTAGAATCTAGTGGTGAGATTGTGACCAGCTGGAACTTCTCCCATGTGTGGTTTGTCTGTTCTGGGCTACTGTAGCTACACGAGGGTGCAACATGGCTGACTCTGTGGTTGAGGGCCCGCTCCATAGGTAGATATAAATGGCTTATTCTAAGGTAAAGAACATAAAATTATTATTTTCAGGTGATTATAAACTAATGGAAACACAAGTGTGAATATTATATACCATTTCTGCCAATATGCCCCCTAAATCCTACACACCAGACCTTTAAATCCACAATATTCAAAAAGGGCTACGTTTTGACTTGTCAACACAATTCCCACCTGATCATACTGAAAAGTGTGGACCCCAATACAGGGCTTCAACATTAAAACCAACTTTCCCAAAATGGAAAATAAAAAATAGGCAAAGACAAAGCACAAAAACAAACCAACAAAAAACAGGAGTCACATTTTAAACATAAGCGACAATAGTAATTTTTCTTAAAGGTGATTATGGAAAAATAGACTTTGCTACTGCACGGACTGGTCCCTCTTAGGTTCGACAATCCTTTAGCTGTGGTGTTTCTCATGCTGTTTGAAGAAGTCACAGGATGAAGTGGTGGCACAGTGGTGGACCACAGTGATGATCCCTGATTCATGCAAACCAGATATTTGCAGATGTCACGAGGGAGGATAGGTTCAGGCTTTAAAATAGCAGCTCGACTCACTATTTAAAGGATTATCAGATGTCTTCTTTGATCCTATCCGGCGTCATCACCTCTGCTTTGTGTAAGCATCAGGAAAATAGGTAAGATCTGCCTCAAGCTCGGATTCAGAACATCATTCAGGGGTCAGACTCCGCAGATCACCCCGATAACTTACTTTACGACCTGCCCACAGACATTCAACTCCACCTACTATTGGCCTTGCTGCTCCAGCTGACTTCAACAACAGGCTGAAACTTCTGGCTCACACGCATCTTGTTTGTTCCGTCGCTGAAGAACAGAACCCACTTATCTGCTCTGACTTTACTCGTTATACTCCCAACTCTCTCTCTCACTTAGACCTCGATCCTCTCTGTAACTGTATACATCGACATTCACATAATACTCCTGCCTCCACAGCAGATAAAAATATAATTAGATTTAAACTTAGAGCCATAAACTTGACTACCAGCTTCCCAAGATGTTTCACTTTAGAGTGAAATCAGGTGATAAGGCTAACTGAGCTAGCAACAGAAGAACAGTTCCTCTAAATATCTGTTTGTATACAGCGGTTCCTTGTTGGGCTTACAGGCTGTGCGGCAGTGTTTTTGATGCTCTCTTTCATTTTCCCGTCTGTCTCTGGTTCTGTGTCTGCGATGTCGCCTCCACTCTCCTCACTGATGTATAGAAAGGTCCCGCTGCTTCCCTCTTTTGGTGAAGCAGGTGGAGATGACGATAGCAGGCGGTGGTGGGTGAAGGCTGTGTGGCTACTCTGAGGTGGATAATGCTCCAGGCGGTCGTTCTCCACCTCGGGCATGGGCGTGATGGTGACGTCGTTGAAGGTGGTGGCGGGATGGTGAGGGTGGGGGTCTCCTGGGGCAGAGCAGGGCGGCTGAGCTGGTCTTGAGGTTTCAGGGTCCGAACAGCTGAGCTCTGATGAGAAGTGGCTACAGTGCGAGTCAGCGACTGAGGGCAGGCTGCCGCTCAGAGATGGTGAATCAAACTCAGAGGAGTTGGTGCTGCGCTGCTCCAGGAGCTGAGCATCCATATCTCCGCGTGTCTCGTTTATTTTTGTGTCTCCTTTGCTGCTGCTGCTGCTGCTGGCTCTTTTCCAAAGCTTGCCTCTGCTCTTTTTGCCCCCTGAGGTGGAGGGTTCCTTTGACCAGGGTGACGACGGGCAGCAGTGGTTGTCGTGCTGCACGCAGCAGCAGGTGGAGGGGCATGCGCATGTGCCACCGCTGGCACCTTTAAGGCCAGCAGTGCTGCTGCTACAGCTGGCTTCATCCAGGCTGCTGCTGGCGCTGCCGTGCCTCACCTTCTCCTGTTTGGACTCCACGTCTGCCTGAACTTCCAGACTATTGTCTCTGCAAAATAAGAAAACTAAAGATTAATACACACTTGCATATTTATTAAGATCAACAGTTTTTGTGTGCTTCGAGCTGAGGTTGTCACGATAAAAACAAAACTTCACTACCATGCTATTGACAAGCCAACCGCAGGGGATGGCGAGCAACTACCACAACACTTGTGTTCATGTTCAAAATAAAATATTCAACTTCAGGTGAAACAGTGCAGCCGCTTGTCAATGTCTTTTTTTGCCCAGCCGTCCAAAAATAATGAAGGAGGAGCGGGACAATTACCAAAAAGACCAACCGTCTCATCGCTGAACAACAACAATAGAGGAGAAATTAATACAGGACCCACAGAGCGACAGGTCCGTCCTCTCTCCCTATGTGCTTCAGCCTTCGCTTCATCCAGAGCTGGTGCTCTATCTTGCGCTGACATTTGTACTTGTGTGGATATTCTGTATATAAGCGACCAGTTGAGCCTCTCGTAATTACCGCAGGGGAATTTCCCCCACTACTTCCAGCATCACTACTAAAGCAGAAAGCCTGCAGTTCAGTAAATACTGATAAAAACACACAATGACATTCCTTCATACAACTTGACCACAGGGCGTCTGGCAAGACATGCTAGATAAACTAGGGCAGGGATTTCTTTTTAAATAGGTCATAAATGTGTTGACGCAACAAGTAGGTTGCTTCGACTACTGACCTTTCCAGAGGCATGTAGGCATTGAGGATGGACCCCGCCATGGCTTTTGTGCTTGCGTTGTCACTGATCGTCCCGAGACTGACAGTGGCCGACTCCCCGCTCAGACTGCAGCGCTCCTTCTGGACATCAGCCTGCACTTCCATTCTGAAAATAACATAGACATAAAATATAAAAAATGTAATTCATGATGAGTCACTGCATGTTTGCTTCACAAAGTACAGGAGAACACAATGGCAGAAACTAGGAAATCCATCCATTGAACCTTAACGAATTACCTGTTATAGCAGCTGCCAGAGAGGCTGCCCGTGATGCTGGTCCCGGCGAGGGCCGTGGTGCTGGCGTTGTCGCTCATGTTGTCCCGCTGAGCGGAGCTCATGCCGCAGCGCTCCATGTGACTCCCACTGACACTCAGGCTCAGGCCTGTCAGGCCACCGACACTCGCTCCGTCTCCGAGGCTGGGATTGTTGAGGCGAGTCTCAGCCACCGAGGTCGTGTCTGAGGAGAACGAGGGAAACAAGAGTTGTCATTTTGTTAATTAAGAGAAGGCAAAGAAGAGTCGTAATTTATGTGCAGCAAATAATTATTTGGCTTGAGGAAACCTAAACAGAAAGACATAGATTAAAACGAGACGGAGGGAAATACAGACTGAGCCATAAAGAAGAATTGGGGCAGGGGACCCCAGACAACAACACTGAAGTCAGGCCACAAAGTTCATTCTTCTGATGTTATATCAATGACTTTATTGACTTTTATCGGCTTTAAATTTACCCCGAATCAACCGAGTGATGAATTTGTAGGTGTGAATAAGTGTCATCGTGTCTCACACCTTTATGTTCCTGGAAAGGTCAAAGTCCCTGCTGTCATTTGGATTCATAATCATCATTCACAGTGTTGACACAGGCTGTGAGAAATACAATCTGTCTCCCTAAACGCCTCCTGGGAAAGTAAGACAGGCTCAACCTCGCACAGGCGTCAGTTTGACAGTGACAAACACACGATGACAGGACAAACCCCCAATACTGAGCCAGTCACTTCACACCATCACACACATCAAACAACTATCAACTGTTTTGGCGATTCACCGGCTATGAATAATCCATATGTATACACAAAGGCACTGACAGGTGTAGGTGTGCTTCTGCAAGCCAAACAGAGTGGCATTAACACAAATGTGCCAGCACACACAGCTGCCAACACTGTTATGGTTTTTAAAATGCTGCTGGTATGAAATATTCAGGTGTTGTGCTAAATCAAAATGACTGTACCAATAACAATGACACATAAGTCGGTCTGCAGGGACTGTAGGACAGGAGAGTAAGCATTTATTATATACTGAATAAGCCAATTTCAGTCATTAGAATACCTTACTTGTGTATAAATTTACAATTAAATGGAGTGATAAAAGGTCTGTGTTGTGTTTCAGATGGCAAAACAAATTCCTGCATGGTGACAATAAGTTAAGCTGAAGTTAACATTGAAGTTGTTTATTTGCCTTTTTTTGTATATTCTGCATATTCCTGGGAACACATCGGAAATGAGCGGCATTACTTTTGTTAGAGATGCTCACCTGTGGCTGCTGCCCCGCTACCTATGTTGTCATTTTCGTCGTCAAACTCGATTCGCACCCCTTTGCCATTGCCAGCAGACACTCCACAACCGCCGCTCCGGCACAGTGAGATCGGGACAACTCCGTAAACGTAAGCCAGCATGATCGGGACGCCGATGCCTACAAGACATAAAGTAAACACACACTTTAACTATGGAAGTTTCATCAGGGTTCAAAGGTAAACTGTAAATAAAAATCCAGCATATCCACCTTTTTAGACAATTCAAAGCAGAAAGACGAGAGGAATGTTTTGGGACAATTTCCAAACTCTGTGACCCACCAAAGACACCCTTTTAAATAATTTAAACGTTGTCGAGAAACAGATGGCGAAGGAGAGAAAGTTAAGAGGGAAAAGAGAGGCGCTGAGCACTTCTTTCTTACCAACAGTGACGGCTGCAACCACAGGCGACACGATCACTGAGAGTGTCACACCACCAGCTATCACCAAGTTTCTCTTGTGTTTAGAGATGTCCTTGCCCTCATAGCGGTTATGGATCTGAGGAGGAAAATCATTGTTCATTACCTTTAAATTTATATCACAGTGTTGGCAACTGTGACTGAAAATCACCTCTCAAAACTGACAAATGTCCTGTTAACAAACTGGTACATACAGTGCAATGTATTTAGATTATACATGTGTATTAAATGTGACACTGTAGTTCTGTGCTTTCCTTTGATCCGAATAAACAGTTTGCTGTTGTTTCATTTCCCTCCTCAACTGTCTGGTGTTACCTCTCACCTTTCTACCCACATAGACCGGGATGCCAATGATCATTGCAGGGATAGCGATGCCGGCTATGAGGGCGATACCCACGGGTGCGCCCACCAACGTGCCGAGCTGCCAGAGGATCTTCTTCTTTCTGCTCCAGGGCTTCTTCCCCCAGAAGGTGCAGCCTGACGGACTGAGAGGTTTGGAGGGAGAGAGAAATCGGATTGTCAGACAAACAGAAAGAAAGAAAGGAGATTTTTCTGGGTGTGTGTATCATGGTTAACATAACTATTTATACTAAAACATAAGTTATTAATACTGATCTAACAGTATTTAAAAATAAATCCTATTTAGTCATTGCTCAAGATGAATGCCCAAACTCAAACAAAACAGAAATTCAACACTGTTTCCAAAATGAAGGCAAAATGCCAAAAAATTATCGGTAAAACACCCATAAAATGCTGTAAGGAAACACAGCTGTAGTAATTAGAGCTACTGAGCCATTTTTTTTCTGTCTCACCTTAAATAGTGCAGGTCAGAGATCTCCTTCATGCAGAGCCAGCAGAACTCGCAGCCGCAGACAGCACAGGTCATGTGATTACAGCTTCCATCATTCATCTTAATGATGTAGGCAGCACAACGAGGGCATGGCTTGATGTCATCACCTAGTTGGTGTTAATTAAGGGAAAGCAAGAGGCGCATTTAGCACACAGTATTTCCGGTGAATATTTATAGTGCGTATTGTACTGTGGCCTGTATATTGTGGCTGACAAAGGTGACAGGTGTGTTGAAGGTACAGATCGTGTGTATTTACCTGCGGCTCCACTCTCTTGGCTGTAGCTGAGGGAGGAGGATCTGAAACTTCTCAACCGGAGGCTTTGGGCCCTTTGTTGCCGCGCGGTGTCACATGTCTGGTTGGGATGCCACAGCTGTTTGCAGTGGTAGCAGAACTCTGTCCCACAGCCCTCTCGCCCACAGGTGATCTTCGGGCAGCTCGCACAGCCAAACGCAATGACTGCGTAACTAAGAGAGGAAAAAAAATAAACAGCCAAAATGGTGGTTAGTATTTGCTGGTACGAGAGCATGGATGTAGTAGCTTTGCACAACACTAGGGGTCAGCACGGCTAAAATGACAAGTGTAGAGGAAGTGAAACCAAGGAGAAATTTCTAGTGTGTTTAAACTCAAAAATCCAATAAACTTTCACAGCACACACTGCTGCTATTTACGTCCTCAGGAATCCAACACCTTGAGAAGTGTTTGTTCCATAAACACAGGAAATTAGCTGACTTTCCATGATGACTTCACCAATGAGCTCTGTTACAGTAAATCAGTGCTGGCACAATCAGTTCTGCATGACTGCATATTTCCAGAGTGTCCCTCATCAATTCTAACAGTGAGAGCTGTTATTAAAAAGTACACGGCATGACTGAGGCAAAGTCCAAGTTTAGTTGTAAACATGCAAATCTTAAACAACTCGACAAACTGGCACTGTAATAAAATGCCGCGACACAATTACTGCCTCAAATAAATCGCTTTACTGTCTGTGAAAATAATAAAATGACAGGTAGGTACTGTTTCTTCTTGCTTGCTGCCACACGGGCCTACTTGTGTCCCCCTAGTCTGGTCTGGTATTTTCACTGTTGCTTTTTTTTCTACATAAATCAATTAATTGTTTGGTCTATAAAATGTCAGGATGAGTGAAAAATGTCCATCCTAGTTTCTCAAAGTCCAAGGTGAGGTCTTTAAATGTCTTGTTTTTCAGTCTAGATTCCAAATATATTCATTTTAAAGTGTTATGAAACAGAAATAAGCAGGGAATCTCCACATCTGAGAGGCTGAAAACAGCATTTTCCTGCATTTTTATACGTAAAATTACTTAAACTATAAATCAATTATCATAATAGTTGGCAATTATTTTTCCTTCAATCACCTAATTGATTAGTTTTCTAATCCTTGCAACTCTGATAGATAAAATGAGACATTAATAATCATTTTGTCGAAAGGAACACCTTAGATACGGTAGAGAGGAGTGCAGGGCAACCGGCCTATTAATACGTTAAGTGAATGTATTACAACCTCAGTTAAACCCTGAGATTGCCGCAGCCATAGCAGGGTTATCATGGGAACATGAGAACAGAAGATAAAGGAAAAACAAACACTCCAGCTGGCGTTTAAACTGGACTGGACTGGATGTCACTGTGCGCAAATTAAGCATGAAGGTCCAGCGTAAATGATGGAAATAAGAGTTTACAGCTTACAGGAAATCTTCAGCGGATCAAAATATTGTGAACAAATAGCCAGATATCTTCATTTATAGATGTAATTTAGTAAAGTAAGCCAAAGCTGCTTATTCAGCTATGAAAAAAATTGGGGGTTTAGCTTATATAGCTGCTCACCATGGTTGTTGGTTGATAAACAGCTGTTTGAGATAAGTATAAGTCCAATAGACATGCAATCGTCAGCTGATAGAAAGACGCAACAGTGACAACAGCTGTGAAGAAGGTGACAGTTATTTGGTCTCAATTTTGGTTTCCAATGATTATGAAAACAAGACAATTGAGATAAAATAATTACTGTGACACAATCGCAATGATGCTCTCAGTTTGTCTTGTGTTACAAATCCAGCGCACCTCTTTCCTTTACAGCGCTCTCCCTCAAAGCCCAAACTTACTCTCAAGTTGGCTGCGGCATGTTTGTTCACCTTCAGCCAAGATAACCGTCAATGAGTAATCATGTTAAATGATTTTAATATCAATATTGACTAAAATGGGGCGTCGGTGGCTTAGTGGTAGAGCAGGCGCCCCATGTACAAGGCTGTTGCCGCAGCGGCCTGGGTTCGACTCCAGCCTGTGGCCCTTTGCTGCATGTCACTCCCCCTCTCTCTCCCCCTTTCACACTTGTCTGTCCTATCCATTAAAGGCTAAAAATGCCCAAAAAAATATCTTTAAAAAAATATATATATATTGACTAAAATAACTGTGATTATGATTTTTGCCATACTCGAGCAGTACTAGTAATTGCAAAAAAAACAAACTTATTTACTCAAAGTCTACAGTGAGTAGACTTTGGGTCCACTTCCTGCTTTACAAACAGATATCAATCTGACAATGACTGGATGACTGAGAAATTCTTGAGAGTAGAGTTGGAATGATTAGTCAATTTACTGGCCACCAGTTTCACAATCAACTCATTGTTTAAGTTGGTTTTCAAACATCTTCTCTGCTTCTCTAATGTGAGAAATTTGTTTCTTTTGCTTGTCTTACATTATAATACATTGAATATCTTTGGATTTCAGACTTGTGGGCATCATACTGGGCACTGAAAATCATGATGAGCATATTTTTCTTTTACTGTTTTTGATGTTTCATAGAAAAAAGTTTCATAAACAAAAATTTGGAGATTAATTGAAGCCCCTTGCAGCCATTCTTGAGAGATAAACAAAAAAAGTGCTGAATCTGTTTCCCATGCACCAAGAGCCAAGAACCTTTAGGTCATCTGGAAAAAGTGATGCAATGGACAAGAAATAAAGAAACTTCAGGGCGATCAGCTTACAGTAGAGCAGGGAGATGAGGTTTATCACAAGCCTTACAGTTAAAAACTCCTACTAGTTTCACCCTCACAGGGTCTACATTTGGAGCAAAGGTCATAAAGAGATCAAAGTTCAATATGAGAGTAAGAGTGGACTTATTAAAAAAAAGCATACGATCACAGATACTGTAGAAGTTCCATGATATTTTTAATACTTTAATGTGGTTTCCAGTGCTATGTTGTGTAGATAACAGAAACAGATGTGCTGCTAACTGATGTCATAGCATCGTTTTGCAGTGTTTTTTCAATGTTTCACTAGAAATCAGCACAGTTGATTCACGGCTAATGCGTGTGGGCACCATATACCAACAGAGCATTCAGTCTAGACAGCTCCCAGACAGTCTGCGCTAACACCTCAGTGAGGCAAACTCATGGCAAATGCTGTATAAGTTGTAAACTAGATGGGAGACCTTCCAAATGGACCTTATTGTATGTACATGTGCAATGATGACACCACTGTTAAGTCAAGACTCGTTTCATGTCAAATGTTTGTTCAGAGGATTCTTACATTTGACAAACCTCACTGCTGAGCTGACAAACGCAGCCCAATAATCTGTGAGAGTAATTATACAACAATTAAGAATGACGGCATCAACGAGTGGAGAGTGTGACAGTGAGCCAGAGCTGAACTGATTGGATGACAAGAGCGAGAGGAGCTGAAACAACCTCATGAAAGAGCCATTATTCTAATAGACAGGGTCAGCAGTGTTGATGCAACAAAGCCGAGAGACAGACAGACAGACGGACAGAGAGAGACAGAGAGGGAGAGGGTTGAAGGGTAAACCCATTACTGAACTCAGCAATCACTCAAACTGAAGTGATGGTTAGTAACTGCTTCGAAACTCTATAAGTTTTCTATAAAACACTGCAGCCAGCATCTGCGTCATTAGAAAACAAGACTGGTGCAAATGCAGATGAGCAGTTCTTTTTAATTACACGGTGTGCATGCTGGTTGTCATGGCCTACAGGTGCAGTAAACACCAGGTAAAGCTGAGGGTGACCTAGTGAGCACACGGAGCGTAATGTTCGCTGATGTTCAGGCCCCTGTGAGCAAAGTGCTGAATCCCCACCGGCTCCAAACATACAAGACCCTGACCTGACCCTCACCTACACTGTCACCTCCTCGGGAACGAGGGGAACCAGAACAACAGTCTGAAACAGTCTGCTAAAGTTTAAGTAAACAGTGTGCATTCAGCAACGTCATACAGCCTGATAACTAAATTCTGGAATTTGAACCCCTGACTGCACGGCAAAAGTCTCCCGAATTAACCATTCATCCACCACATCTGTCCATCATGGATTTTGGCACTCTTTGTACTATGTCACCTGACTTTCTGGCATCTATTTATGACTTTTTTTTTTACTTATTCAAGTAATATTACAACTTTTTCTATTCATTACAACTTTATACTTGAAATTATGACTTTATTCTGAAAATCTCAATTTTGTTCTTTCTCAGTTTGGCCCTAATACTTCGTCGTACAAATTCAATGCCTGGAAGTTTGTGTTTTTTTTCTTTTCACTTTGGTTATTCAAACTTTTTTCTTTGTTATTTTCTTCATCGTTTCATTTTGTCTGGTCCTGCAGTCTCATTATTTTAGCAAAATTTATTGTTTAGTCTGTGTTACTGCAAAGCACTTTTTAGACTTTGTAAAGAAAGTCCTTTACTAAAAACAAAATATGAAGGTATGATGATAATTATTATTTTTAACATGTAAATCACTACCAGCTTTAATCATATCTGACTATCTGACTTGAAAAACGAAGATTTCGTGGCACCCACTAGCTCATTTGGTAGAGCAGGCGTCATCCCTGTTCACTCTCCCCCGTCACGCCATATCTGTCCAAATAAAGGCAAAAAAAGCCCCAAAAAATAGTTTAAATAGTTTTACAGCACTATAGCATTAATAATTTCTATTTATATTTAGTTGTATTATTTATTCAAATGGGTCTGAGTTGTTTTTCACTGTTTACTATGCTCCTATATTCAGGGATGCATATATTTAAGTCCCTCTGCAGTGCATGACCATTATATGGTTAGAAAACTATCAGCTACAGCCTGATAACAATAGGCATCATCATCACTTGCTACTCATGTCATGTTTTTAGCTGACTCATTAGGCTGACAGAATAAACAGGTCTATTACTGCTACGAGTTATTTATAACTCGGGCATCGATGCAGAAGCTGGGGTGAACTTCAAAAGGCCAGACTGCAGCCTTGAAGTTTCTTTAATGTAGCTGCTTGCTATGTTTATTTTGGGACTCGTATATTTGTTCTATCAGGAGTAAGAGACATCAAGCGTCACAGGTAAACCAAAATAGAGGTTTTAAAATATTAATATCAGTTGCAGCCTGCGTGGAAATAATCCCAGATGCCTGAAATTAGTATGGTAACTGGCCTTGTTGCTACAAATGTTATGTGGACATCACTCAATATGAAACAAATTTGTTCCTACCCTTGAGTTACACCTGACTGTAAAATCTTTGTTGTTTGTTTAAAAAACTTAAACCCTTTTAAAACCATCATTTCACCCTCTCTAACCTGAGGACTTAAAACAAATCAAATAAGATCTCAGTTTCATTCAGCTGGTGAGTCATGTATTATGTAAAGAGCAGCTTGACCTAATGTGTTCTTCACTGAGTATTCTTTATAATCCCTGAGCTCTTGTTCTTACCCACAGTCGGGGGCCGGGCACCAGCGGCAGTCAGGTTCAGCCACAAGCCACCTCCTCAGCATGAACTCCTCGTACTTCTCCATGAGAGCTCGATCCCCCAGGATCATCTGGATGTCGTGGGGATTGAAGCGCTCCGAGCACTCGGGGCAGCAGATGTTGACACGAGACTCTGAGATCTCGATGCGCAGGTACTGTCGCAGGCAGTCTGCACAGGAGCGGTGGTGACAGGTCATGATGTCCGGGAAGCGCTCACGTGCATGGCGCAGTAGACACAGAGGGCACTCCAGCAGCTCTGATGACGAACCTGACGCTGATGAAGTCGATGCTACGCCCAGTGCAGACTGGGCAGAAGTTTTATCGTGCACAGTCTCTGCCTGCACGCTTTCTGTGCTGACAATGCCATCCACTCCGGCCCCAGCCTGCAGAGGCCTCGACTTGCGCTTAGGATCGCGGTCAGGCCGGCGGCGGCGACTAAAGAGTGAGTGGATGGACAGGCGGCGCTTTTTGGGCGGCTTTCTAACTGAAGGGAGGCTGACAGAGGAGGCGGCAGAGTGAAGGTCTCGCTCTGAGCCTGTGCTGCCATGATGCTGCTGGGGCAGGCTGCTCATCACGCCAGACGGGGCGCCGCTGGTAACAGGACCAGAAATCACCACATCAGGAGAGGAGATGAAGGACTATGAGGGGGACAAGGATGGAGAGAGACACTGAAGTTTAAGGGACAGGATTGTCAGGGGAGGGGGCAGCGTTGCTGTTAGCTAGGACATCGTAGCTGGAGGCTGGTACAGAAGGTCTGGAGGTCTGTGGTGTCCTGTGCCTCGGTTTAAACCACAGTAATGAGACGAAGATGTTCAGATGTAGAGCACCAACCTGCCTGAGACAGAAAAAAAAAAGAAAATCAGGTACAGAGCCAAAGCTGAATACATTAACTTTTAATGTTCTGCAGCAAAAACAGAAACATTTGGATGATTCAGGATGCACAACAACCAATCAACCGGAGGCACCACATCTAATCTGACAAAATCTAAAACAAGACAGCTATCACTGAGGCGTTTCACTGGCTTGTGCGTTGAGGAACGACCATCCCTTTGACAATTAACAGTTTTCTGGCAGGCTTCAGGCATTTTTTTTCAGGCGCATCTTCTGTGTATGTGTATTTGTGTGTGTGAGACTGCTTACATAAATTGACTGCAGGCTTTCCCTGGAGAGTGTGTATTAGTCATGAGTAGGCAAAACAAAAATCCGGTGTTTTTTTTCCATCGCAGATCTCAGATGAGGCCACAGCTGTGTCAGTGTGCCTCTAGAGAAGCCACACCTTGCCTCAAGTGCTTCCATATGCTCATTTTTTACACAACTAACTCATCATGTCTAAGAGCTGTGTTCAAGTACTCTTGTAGTGGTTGTGAAGGATGTTAGAAGGTGATGCTACACAGAACCAAACAAGTATAAGTAGTTCAAGAACTTTCAAGTAAGGAGAAACACTAAAAACCCAACCCAGTTTGTGGGTGTGGTGCAAACTAACAGATCCCAACCCAACTAATGAATTCACATGTTTTGGATAAGGATAGACTGATACATCGGCCGGCCGATATATCGGGCCGATATTTGAGTTTTTTACTTGTATCGGCATCGGCCGATATGCGCGTGGGTTCGTGGATTTATTTTTCCCTGGCATGATTTACAGACAGGCATCCATGGGCAGCTCTGTGTTGCCGGAAGACCCTGCAGCGCACTTGCAGCGAATCCTACTGTGTACAGTAGTAGTTGTTTTATTTATGCTTCAGCTTAAATATTTGTTTATTTTATAAAGACATTACTGGAAGATTTAAGAGCACTGAACTCTTTTTTTTATTTGAATGTATAATAATAATAATAATATTCTACCTGTTCTACCTCAACTTTCCATCTTGTTTTAGTATTTTTTACTGTTCAATAAATGTTTCTTATTTTAAACTTGAGACCTGTAATATTTGTTATCATTGTGTCATTTTTTTTATGTAAATTGAGGGAGCAAAAGCAGTATCGGCCCCAAATATCGGCTCAAGAAAATCGTCAGTCCATAATCGGTCATCAGCTAAGGGTGATGGAAAAAAATCGGTATCGGCATTGGCCCTAAAAAATCCATATCGGTCTATCCCTAGTTTTGGATAAACATCCTCGCCTTGGACTGATTCCTAAAGAGACAAACTAATGGCAGGAGGAGAATAAAATAAGCGCTAAGGTCTCAGGATTTAGCAGCACTAAAAAAAAATGGTGGATAAATGACAGCTTGAACTGGTCAGAGACTCAGTTGGGAAATAAGAGATTTGAATGCTAAACCCTACGAGATAAAATCTGTAGATTTTTCAAGGTGACTTAATTTTCTTTTTTTTTGCAGACCAGTCCAAGATCAGCTTTAGACACAATAACCAAGGCTGAATCAGGTTATAATACGGCTTTAAACGTACAAAATGTAATTTCCTGCTGCTCGCGGTTTCTCAATCAAAACAATAACATAAGACGAAGCAATGCTGTAACTGACTGCCATTGCAGACATTTTCTCTTGGTTAGGATTTTCCTTCAGTTTTCATCATTGAGGAGGTTTTTACCAGGAGACGAAATTTCTACAGAGGTCTCTTCCTCTCCAAAACAAATGGACCAGGTGATTTAAACTGCCGAAAACATCAAATAAAGCCATTTTAATGTTAAAAATCAGCATTTCTTTTATCAAAATATGCAACATTGGTGTAGTCATTTTTAGACTGTTTAATATAGAAAAGTTACATATTATATCTTTAAATAATGTGGTGTGTTCCCAGCTGAAGTGTAGAAACAGTATTTCTATTTATGTCCTTTAAATGTGTCCAATTCATCTCTCATTTGGAAAACAACAAAACACGGCACCGCAGACAAACATAAGCAAGAGGTGCTGCAGCTGAGGGCTATGTGATGCTATTAAAAAAACACTTGCATGTCCTTGGAGTTTATAGTTTGACCATGAGACACACAAACAATTTACTATGTGGGTTTATTATTTCATTTCAGCACAATGTTACCGCTTTTCCAACAGACACATTTTGTGCCCTGGTCAAGAGAGTGTTCCCATCCTTAGTTTAGCTTTTAGCTAAGTTTAAGCCACAGGAATTTGAACTAGGGCTGATCCCCGAATCAGGACTTTGAGAGTCAACTCTAAGTTGGACCGACAAACCGACAAATATAATATACTGTTCACTTCCCTGTCTTGTGTGGTACCATGAGGCTTTGCTTTCTCTGGTCCTGGTAGGTCCTCAAAACTAAAGCTGCAGATTCATCGTTCAAAGTCCGTAAGCATAATACCAAATGGGTAAAAAGGAGAACAAAGGATTTTTTTCCTCCCCTTCTGTATGCTCCAAACTTGTGTTTGTGTGTGTGTGTGTGTGTGTGTGTGTGTGTGTGTGTGTGTGTGTGTGTGTGTGTTTGTCATTAGGGACTAATTTCAGGAAAATTCCAGTGGGAGCCAAAAGGTGACTAATTAACAGGCCTGTTGCAAATCTCAACTGAGACAGCAATCCTGCAAAGCACAAACGTGCTCATACCCTACAAACCTTCGTCTGACTGGCTGCGGTTTTTCTCCCCTCATGATGACATGTAGGCGGCAGTTAAGTTTTACTATGGCTACTTTAGTGTTGGAAGACTTTTAAAAAGCAGTCTTTTAGCTGCAGAATGGAAGCCAGATTCAGGCAGCACGTTTCTAGAGTGCACGTTTAGACCCTCCTTCTTCCATTTCAACCAAATACTAAAAGCTGAATTAATTCTGCATTAACAACAACACTGAGATGCACGTTAGTAGGTGTAAATGAAATCAACACAAACTGACTCAGGCTACATTTTATAAGTGTTCCTCCAATGTATATTGTGCAGTGTAAACAAAACTCAAAGCTCCTTAACAGTCGATCTGTGCTTAACAACTTGGACAAGGTTTCAAAGCTGAGGTACCACACTTCAGTCCTTTTCACCAACACAAAATGGTATGAATCCTATCCTTCCTTAGAATTTAAGTATCAACATTATGAATAAAGCTCCGAAGGTTTGATTTATTCTGTACCACCTCAGGAAAATATAAAGTGAAAAGCAGAATCTCATTACAAGTGGTCTATCAGTGTGTCTCAGAGGCTTTTTCAAGCTTAAGTAAACTGAAATCCATCTCAACTGGCTCTAGTCTTGACATGTCTGAGACACAAAGTAAATAAGGCTTACATCCTGCTGGGAAGATCTCATTGTCTCCTACCCCAACTTTCTGATCACCTCTGCTACATAAAAGCTAACTACAATTTGTTAGCAATGAAATATACCGGCACACAGATGTAAATGAGATTGAAGATGTATGAAGTTATCTCACTGACAACACTTAGGTCCATATATACAGGTAAGCACACTGGGCAAAGGGAAAACAATCAACCCCTCAAGCCTTAAGATGAGCTCCATGGAAAGACCTACATTTTGCAATATTTATGCAACAAAAACACGTGTAGAAAAAGAGACAGATTGAACAAAATTCAGCAGAGAACAGGTCACTGACCCAGGTCAACTAATGAATCATTAATCAATGACGCACTACATTATGGACCTAGCTGCAGAGGTAGGCTATACAGAGGACAACTGTGGGTTTGGGCTTCTTTTACCACAGTGTTTGTTCTGTTATGCATGTTTTTTAAAGACATTTCTCTTGACATACTAAATCCTTTCATATTAAATTGCCAATTGCCACAACCTTTTCACTATCTGGCAACCAATCATGTATGAACCACCAAGTTGCTGAAGTGTTTGCATTCAGTCTGCTCCACACAATCATTGATCAGGATACAACAATTAGCATGAATGCGCTATAAATATAGGCAGTGTAAACATATAGTCCTTTATCTCATTTGAGGTCACATTCAGAGTACTGACACTTTGACTGCTGTGATATAAAAGGTGATAACAGTTCGTTAGTACTTGGAAACAACACTTCAAGTAGTAGAGCCGCTCTTGATTTATGGCCGCAGTTTGAATGGCAGGTGGGACAAGCTCGGAAGATAACTTCCCAAGGCCCGGACACACCAAACCGACATTAAAATAACTAATGGCGACAAGGGCCAACTGTTGTGTTGCCTCACGTTGCTTGTGTCTTGGCCAAAAAGTTACACTTGAACACTGCAAAGATGACAGGCAATGGCCATCTGGCATGTATGTTCTGCACCTGAGTGAGAGGAAATAACTCTCCAGGCCAGCAGGCAGCTGTAGTCTGTATTCAACATTCAAAAAGGGAAACCAGAAGACCAACAGGACAGATTCAAGGTGCTAGTTAGCCAGTTAGCACATTAACAACACAAGCTGGTGTTGAAAGAACAAATGATATTTACCATTTGCTAACACTTACAAACCATTTCTGCTTAAGAGGGTAATGGCTAAAAAAAATAGTTTTACCTCATAACAAATGTTTCAATCTCGCGCCCTCTTGACCTTAGTCTTTTGTTTGTTTTCCACGCGGGCTTAGATCAAATATCGTTCGTAAAAGCTCAGGATCAATTGTTGTCATCTGCTGAGATGAGCCTTACAGATCCTGACGGTATCTCATCTTCCAATTCAGTTAAATTTAGTTCTCGATGAGTTAAAACAAAATCCTCACTCATTCATTATAAGATCGTTGCTGTGTGAAACAGTGGGTCTGCTCACTTTCTCAGAAGGTTATGGTATTATTTCAGATAAGTAAACTAAGTGTCGCTGAGGTATTTAAAAGGCAATACACATGCAATTCTAGTATCACTAAAAATAGGATCTGCTGAGGAAAAAAGAAACAAACACGAGGTAAAAAAGACGAGATGTTACAAAGCTGCCTCATTTAGCTGCAAAATATAAGTACATTTAATGCAAAGTTAGCCTAAATGTTTAACTGTAAACTAAAGATAAATAAGGTTTTAAAAAGTCTAAACCATAATTACATGTCATTAAGCCATTAGCACTGCAGCCAAGTTGTAAAGAATAATGTGTTTTAATTGCTCGTTCTGAAAGTTTAAGAGCGACATTTAAAACCCAGAGCCTGTATATGACATCTGAAATCTAAGCAACACAAAAACACCAGAGGGTAAAGCGACGTGAGATGATGTGAGTTGACGTGAGACGACACATCAGACAGTTCCTTGGTTCCTTGAGGCGTGTCACGACTCTAAGTGGATCTCCCTCGGAAAATAAAGACATGACGATGATGCCACTGACTCAAAGATGGACTGTGCTGAGTAGGAGACCTGGCACAATACTGTCGCCTGTAAAAACTTCTCATGAAATAGGAGCTTCACATTATCCGGTAACATCTGTAAACTTGCAAACTCAAATACTCAGTTCAGTCAAGCAGAATGATCTTTTAACAGCAGCTACTGAAAACTCTTAGCGGGAAATTTCCAGAGCCATCCTCAAGTATCTGAAGGTACAACAAATGCACAGAAAAGTCTGGTCTGCACTTGCTGAAAGGCTCAATAGCTGGCGCTCTATTATCGAACATTGGGACAATCGAGCTGTTTCACTGAGGCGTCTGCAATTGGCCTTGGGTTGGGATGTATTTTATACAAAAACAAAGATATGGGTAACAATTATAGTTATGCACAATAGATGCTTTCTGTTTAAAAACACTCTATTGTACTTCGGCCGCCATCCATTCAAGTGTACCTAAAAAGTTCTGCCAGGATGAACGGCTTCAAAGAGCATCATCCCTTTATTTCTAGCACTGTCTTGTGTGTGTAATACCTCATCGCTCCCATGGGGTCAAAGTACTTGTCCCAGCCTTCATTTAACAGCCACTGTAGCTACAGTGGAGGCTCTGCGTCAACATGGATCCTACGCCGTAGCCTGACATGCACCTCCCCAGAAATGTAACTACACGTCACAGCAACGCAGACCTCCTGTCGATTTTTGTAAGCTGAAACCATTTCCCTCAGTGGAAAGGAAGTTTTTATTTACTTTAATTTCACAGATAGGAAACAATAAATTGTGAACACAGTCAAGCCTCCACAAAAATAGCATTTTAAGCCTTGTGTGTGATTTATCCTGGCTTCATATGAGCAGAGGAAATCTCCGCTCGTTGCTAGGTTAATTTATACAATGTAAAATGCCATAGGTTGGCCCTAATAATGTTAGTATGTTGTATTTGTTTGGAAAACGTTTAGTATAAGACAGTTGTTTTGTCAGTGAACCTTGTGAGTTGTAATGAAGCCAAATTATGTGCCGTTACCTTTGTTAAATGTTGCTGTTGTCCCTGGTTTTATATGAGAAGAGGAAAAGTTCGCTAGCTGCTAGGCTAGTTTATACAATGTCAATTGCCATAGGCTTGTGCTAATAATATTAGCATGTGGTATTTGTGGGGAAAATGTGTCCAGATAAAGACAAGTGTTTGTCTGTGAATGCTGCGAGTTACAGTGAAGCTGATTTGTGTGCTTGTGTTTGAAATTGTCTCTATTAAGCCATGTTTAATGTGTGTTAAATGTGTGTTTTGATTCAACATAACTTTACAGCACTTCACAGAAACCCCCGCCGCTGACCAGTGTTATGAAGGTGTAACTGCAGAGTGACACAGACACACCACCGCACAAGTGTAAATGCTTACAACAGCGTAGGGTCAGCCGCACAAATGTAAATCCCATTTCTTTGCACAATTACGCAGCCAGGTAATGACTACAATGTAGAATATTGGCACTTTCTAACATGAAAAATCAATACAAGCTTCTAAACTAAAATCTTAAGGATCGGACATGTTCCAGCAAGAATCTGGGGAGAAATGAACAACATCAGCAACCACGTTTACATGTTTCCCTGATGTTAGCATGTAGCAACGTTCACATCAGCAGTGTACTCGCAGTCTGGGAATATCTAGATCGGAGAACAGCGGCTTTTTCTGCCATGAAAAACACAACTGGACATATTCCAGCGGAAATATGATTCAAAATTTGGGGGAAATTAGCAACAGTTGCAACCAAGATTACATGTGTCTCTGACATTAGCATGTAGCTTCATTTAGCAGGGCAGGCTACGTAGTGTAAACACTTTATTCAGCTCGATAGCAGAAAAAAACACTGGAAACAGAGTATTCAGAATGGTCCAAAGCTTGAGGTTTTTGCTCACAGGGATTACTTCCACAAGCATTTATCTCATTATTTGAAATGTTGGCCCTTTTTAATATAAACACCCCTTGCTGTGACATTTCAAATTACCGAAAAGCATTATAGGTTCCCTTTAACTTAATAGCTTCCACTGTGAGGCCTATCTGGTACTGGCTTAAGTGATGTCCTAACACTATAATTCCACATCGTTATAAAGCTTGATGAGGTATTGGGTCGACGAGCCAAGTCATGTGAGCAAGAGGAAATTTTAAAAAGACAGAGGGGCAATTTCAAGCAACCCACAAGTGAATGTGAAATTACACTCCCAAGGCATAATTAAACTGGAAAAGCCTGCCTCGGCACTGTACCGAGAGTGAGTGGGACTTTCCATGTGACTGCGGTCAGTGTGTGTGCATTTGTGTTTGTGCACGCACATGCATGTATTCAAGTTCTGTGGCTCAAGGGCAATCACATGCAAACCACTGCTCACACACTGGGATGGTGTCCCAGTTCCTGAGATGACCCAGGGCAGGAAGCCCACTGCGGCAGAATAAATGGTTTCAACCTTCCGTCAACTCTTGAAAGAAATCACTGTTTGCATCAGCTGACGCTACATTGTGATTACCATTGGAGAATGATTTAAACCTGCCGGTGTCTTCTGAAGTGACAGGTCAGCACAAGGTTACTGGAGTTTTTTTGGGAGTCACACTATAATTTGCGTGTCAAGATGGATGGGGAAGAAATAGAAACAAAATGTGTCACTTGGGGTTGCAGTGGTAATGGTTTTAACAAGTATGGCCCTCCAGACCACAAAGCAATAACATGTTGGCTCTCGCATCACAATAAACAAGATAAATCCAGGTTTCCAATGCCTGTAATTTTGCAAAGAGACAATTAGGTGCATAACCAAATTGCAATGGAGCATTTTATGTTACAGGTCTGTGACCACACACCATCATGGCAAACCCTGCTTCATAAATAGGTTTTGTATTTGTTTTTACAATATTAATAAGCAGACCATGACCCTCTCCAAAAGAAACATACTGTCCGGAATATTCCCATTAATAACGTTCCACAGCTCTTCTTCTATTTCCAAAGTAAACAGACGAGCAGTAAACATGAACATGACATGACATGAACATTTATCAGCACACATCAGTGAGATGTTTCATCCCTACCACAGATACTTGATGTCATTTCAATGTACAATGTTCTTTGGGTTAAAGCCAGAATTAATCACAACTGTTCACATGTAGTGTTGAGTCTACCGGGCTGAAACTTAACTTACGTAATCCAGTTTTACTGTGGAGCACGTAAAAAGGGGAAGCAACAATATATGAAAATGAGTTTGTCTTTTTGGATTACAGCCATGCTGATTGGACTTTGGGTCTTTTCTAATCCACCTCTCCTATTCTTTACAAAGCTGTAGCTGAGCTACCTCCAGTTTATCACATTCCTGACAATAGTTTCTGGAAGTGCACATCATCTGACACACCTCCACTCTGTACTCTCGATTTTAATTACTGTTTGACAATGTTGATTTAAAATGGTGTGTTATCGAGCTCGGTCATCAGGAGTGTATTAAAAATCCCTGCTGCGTTTCTCAATGCAGAAGTCTAAATTTAGGGATAGATGATGTAAGCTTCCAGGGATTTTGTGAGTTTAGTAGCCCATGCCTACCTTCAAAGAAATCCTGTATACAATGATCAGCTTTCAACACAGGGAGCGCAAGCCTCAAAGCGTTCATCTGCAAAGTGTTCATCACGTACGCTAATTTCCGGTGACATTCCAGCCGGAGTACAGACTTCCTGATCATGACAATACCATTCAGCTATTACTGCTTGAGGCAGAGGAACAGCCCAGAGAATGAATCATAAACGCTACAGCACAGCCACTTTTTACATGATTTGTTTATCTTCCACATTGATAGGAAATATTTCAGCTTTTCTAAAGCACAAGACATCCCTCTGAGGCAAATTCACACTGGAAAAAAAGTTACTGATAGACTGCCCAGCATTTATAAGGCAGGGCCCAACTTTCTGTCCGCTGGACATCAAAATAACCCTGTAGCTTAATGAATCTCTATTTAGCCTATTATCTGCCAGCCAAAGTATAATAATAATGCCTGATGTTCAACAGAGAGTGGGAACAGGAGGCACTGGAGTGAATGCCTCTGTGGCTGCGTTCGGCACTATTTACTAAACAGTCTGACTAACAGCCAACAGGGCAAGGTACTTTTCCACTGTATCTGATACACTTTATAATGAGGCAGTAAAACTGAAGATGCAACAGGGGATGCACTGATTGGGTAGGAAAATTCCCTTCAGTATAAAAATAGTCTATCACGCCAAAAAGCAATTTAAACACAAGGTTGTGTTATTTTGCCATTTCTCTGTTCAGCACCATGGAGACAGCAAATAAAGATGGCTTGTATTTGGCCCCGGCTACAGAAGGGGATATACCATTTGCCTATTGCATAGAGAGACATCTATGCTGTCCAGTGGGGCTCTGACAAGGGCAATAAAGGGAAAAAGCCACATCATGGATGTATTCTGTCTCAATGTTGCTACCCATTCAGTTCAGTCACAGCTTGATTTCTTAGCAAAGAGTTTCTTGTACTTGTGTATGCACTTCTGACTTCCAGGACCACAGTGGCAACCAGTGATGTACATACATCAGTGAGCAAAATCTTGGTCATATTTGTCAAAAATATTTTTAATTTTGGGAAGTTCAGGAAATTTGCTGTTAAAATGGCTCTCTGTGTCATGCAAGGGCACATGCAGACTTACCGACCTGATGCATGTTCCCACCAGTGGCTCCACACTATTCCTCTAACCTACACTTGCCAGTTATGCTCCAAGGGCCCATAGCTGCAGGTTCAGGGCCCTTTCCACCACTAGCGGCCTTTTTCCTGCCTTAGCTGGCATATTGCGGCATATCTTGGCACATTACCACTACCTGCAGGTGAAAGGAATAATGTCGAGCCATTGGTGGGAACCTGTGTCAGATCGCCCTTGTGCATGTGTCTGTGCATGTGGCAAACAAAGTGGGGGCCTGCTCAAAAAAACTGCTCAATAAGCACTACTAGAGGTCAAAAACTAATGAATGCTTTGGACCTCTGGTTCTGTCTGCCTGCTGCAAGCCTACCCATGTGAATTCCTGCAGGAACTCATGGGAAAATGCAAAACGTGAGGCGTATGTAGTGCCTTATTATGGTGAAGGGAATTTTCCCAAATGCCTATAGTTACAGGTTTTTTTGTTGTTGTTGTCACACTACCATCTGTGGCTAGAACCAAATGTTGGATTAAATTCAATTTCACATAGTGACAGAATGGGTGTTATTGTGTGAATCCACTCTGTCAACCCTTTACATCACACATCTTCACATACATACCATGACAGTCTCCTCACTGTCTGTCTTTTCTACTTAAATCTTTTCACCCAAAACAGCAGGAGAGGGAGGCAGATGGGTGGTGTGATGGATACAGCCATGGTCTATTTTGTGCTACAATGAAGACCAATAGCTACTCACACTGACCAGCAGTGCAGGGGCTTGGTGTTTAATCAAAGCCACAGAGGTACTGAACTGATTCCTTTAAATGTATTTAGCTAGCAAATTTGGAGAGGTGTGTGAGAAAGTAATGAATACAAAGCCCAGCTGTTCATATTTACTGATATAAATATAGACGTACTCTTCATACCTGGGAGACTTTATCTTTAAATTGATCTTGTCTGCGATCACATGGTCCTAAATCCTTTGGAATTACCCCTAGATTAACAGGAATCTCAAGATAACCACAGACTGATAGTACTTCTTCTTATTGGTCCCAAGTAATAAAACACACAAGTGAAACTAGGAAAGACAAAGCAGTCAGAAATTATGTTAACGTGCTTGCTATCTGTCCCTGGTGCACAATGTTTCCTGGCTCATTCACCAAGCCAAGGGAAAAGTCAAGACAAGTGTCCATGTTTGCAGATACGAAGCATTATTGCAAAAAAGCAAATGTTTGCCCTGGATTCACAGCCCATGAGTCTCATGTGTCTCTGTCGCAGGCTGCTGTCTGGCTGTCAGTCAGTGTCACATTCACACCAATGACTGAAGGGTGATGATCACTGGATTATACAAATACGGCTTAAAATGAAATGTTTTGGTTGGCTATGTACAAAGAATTCAAAAATGAATATCAAACAGCCTATCTGGCAAACACACAGATTGGGCAAAGGTATAAAATCAGGAATTTCTCCCATTTGAATACTGATTTTTTTTCTCTGAAAATAACAACAGGGCTAATCACATGGCAGATCTGTAAATACATATGTTAATGTAAAATATTTTACTTTATTTCAACATGAAGTATGATCCTAATGTTGTCCCCTCCACAACTGAGGTCAGTTGACCTAAAACTAGTTCAGACTCTAGTTAAGATTATTTGCTTTGTTTTACAAGTTAGGGGTGGGGTGACAGTTTAAGCCCTTGTGTCAAGAAGTGACAACAAAAACAAGAGCTTCTTTCATCACAGGTTTTACCTCAGGAAAAATGTGTATTATGTAAAATGAAAAACATGAGCTTAAAAATAGCCTTCCATGTTACGTGTGCATAAAGGTAAGACCAATACATTGCTTGACAATGTGCTGTCTGTCATGAAAATTCAAAATATGTCACTTGGCTTGGTGTTTAGAAATGCCACTGACAGGTAACTGAAGCATGGCATGAGATAAGTGTGAAGTAATATCACATCAACGAACACAGGGGTCCCATAATGTTACCAAGCGTAGTAGTATAAACTGTTTCATTCAGTGTACTTAGGCGAGTCTGAGACTAAGATTAAAGATGAACAGTAACAGGCCATTAGGAGAAAGCAAAGCACTATGACTCACGAACGGAAAGCTTCCAGTGAGGATGGCTTGGATTAATTTAGCGGGCATGCTATAAAAGTCACACACTGAATAAGGAAGGGCAGTTCCCAGTAATTGATATGTTATCTATTCAGTAAAACATTGTTGACTGTGCTATAAAAAGGGACAACAGAAAGAAAAACTGCAGGAGAACATTTCACACTCAGACATAACCTGAACCTAAATTTTACATGAAGATTACATACTATAAAATATAGGGGTGGGGGGGGGAATCAATACAGCACAGTATCACAATATTTTTGTGTGGCAAAATCGTATCGTCAAAAAATGCTAAGTATCAATTTTTTTTAATAATGTAAATTGTTAATAAGACAAATACAAATTAATCTTTAAGTAGCCCACTTTAATAATGTAATTAATTGTTTTTTCAGTCCACTAGATACATTTTGCTGCTACAAATAATTGGCTGAAGTGACTGAAAACTGTCTCTTATCAGATAAAACAGATGTTGACACCACTAGTAAATTTCCACCACTAGTAAAAGTATGAACCAAAAATAATTATATGTCTAAAACAGGACACCTAATGACACTGTCTACATTATTATAGGGTCATTTATCAGTGTCAATAACATATTAAACTTAAATAAGAATCTTAATTTTAAAATGTATTGTGCAGCCACTGAAAACAAACAAACCAGCCTGTGCTGTAACACTACACTAATCAGTCCAAATGGATTATAAGTTATGAAAGACACATAAATAAAGAGTAACGTTACACAAGCATCTGTATGGATAACAAGGTCTACTTCACGTGTGACCACGTATTTAAAGCCCTAAACTGAGAGTTCAGTCACGAAACGAGTACGATTTTGCACCCAAAAAAACTCATAAAATGGCTTTTTTCGCAAGTAATGTTGACATTAAAATAACTCACAAAAACACGAAGACGGCACCATATGTGTCATCTGACGCTCGGCACAGGAAGGACCAAATTCTGTTTACACTTTCCACCTGGGCTAAGTCGGCGTTAGCCTGCTAGCTAACGGAATCAGATTTGGCTAGCAGGGAAGCTAGTGCCTAACTTTAATCGCCCAAAGAGTTGCTGACTAGCTCAGCTACAGTGTTTGCCTCATCGCCGAACAGTTAAATCGACTGTAAGGTTTATCTAAGATAGCAACATTAACTTAAAAACTTTATCTGGGGTCAGCAGCAGAGGCTTAGTGCCGACCTAGAGTTTAACGAGATAATTTACAAGCTAACAAAGCTAAAAACTGCTAGCTGCTCGTCAGCCTCGAAGAGGAGGAAGTTGTGATCTGTGATATTAACTAACGTTAAACGTAAGCTAGATCTTGCTACAAAGATTAATCCCACACACACCTACCGTTAATTTTCCACCAGGTTTTCTTTTACTTGAAGACAGAAGTGTACACGGTTATCTCCATCTCTCAGAAAGCCGTGGAAGTTAAAAAATTGTCACAGCAAACTTCCCAGTACAACCGAGGTACATTCCCCGAGTGAGTCTGACTGTTGTTATCAAGTCAGTGAACGCAACACCTACAAACAATATCGACACTTCCGGTCGGAGTTTGTCCGCTTTTCACAATAAAAGACATACATCCGGTTTCAACGGCTAATTTAATACAGTCTTTTTTTCTTTTTTTTTACTTAAAGACTACTTTTCATAGGACGAGGTTTGTTTGTTTGTTTGTTTGTTTGAGTGAGTGACTGGAGGAAAATGTATGACCCTCCCTCGCCCACAAATAATCACATTTTTGAATATGCACACCAAAAGTAGGTACTGGGGCCACTAGTAAACGGCACAGGAGTGAAAATTCTCACCAAAACAAACTGTTTATTTCCTAAGCAAAATGCAAATCCACCTTAAAAATCACATTATCCCACAAGTTGTGTTCACACTTCAGCAGAAACAGCAGGGTGCTTGACAGCCATACACAAAACCAACAAAAGCCAAAACATTATAGACACACACACTTCTATTTATTTATTTATTTAAAGAAAAGATGCCTCTCAAACCCATTTGCAGTTTTTTAGGGCTCTAAGGGTATTTAAAATAAATAGGACAATCTAAACTTGAAAGTCCCTTAAAGTGCTTAATAAATTATTTGAAGTACTTGCCCAGTTTTTCACTACTCCCTCCCCTATTATAAATAACGAACAGTCCCTTAAGTAAAACAATGTAATGACACTTAAAGAGCAACTCAGCATTTTTTTTATTTGGCAAGTAAAATGTATATTGACAACAAAATCATTCTTAAAGTGAAAGTAAAAGCATGCAGCCCCTCCTCAGTGTTGGATTACTGTTTACATTACATTAATATTAGACAATGATGATGATAATGATGATGCTGATTGTTATTGTGGTTGACACATTAACATATAAGCATCAGTTTGTTTGCAGTAGCACTGTTTGGTTGTTTAAATAACAATGATATCTCATACACTGATCATATGTTTTAAATTATTCCTCAATGTAAATAGCAAACATATATGTAGAATAGATGCAGTTGTGTAGAATAACATGATTTACAAAATAATGAAAACACAAAATCAACACCAAACAACTTCAGGTGATTCTACTAGTGCAACCATTTTTATGCCCTACAGTTAATTTGTCACTGCAACTCAGCAATTACCTAAATGCATGCCATGTAGAGGTACTTTAACTAATTCCCTTCAAAAATATAAAAAAAGAAAAACTAAAACATACAGAAGACTACTTATATCAAATTCCCCTGACATAAAATGGTTAATCTGATCTTAATTTTAAGCCACGTTGCTCAGAGGAAACATTTCTTCCTGATAGCAGCAGATGACTTTGACACGTTGCCAGTGTTTGTGTAGCAATGGAAATACTGCTACCATGTGGCCACCACAGAGTATTGTCTTACATCCATCAAGTATCATGTCATTCCCACTGCGTAGGGACATTAAACTGTAGTACATGAGCACACACACTCCTGTCACACACACACACACACACACACACACACACACACACACACACACACACACACACATTGGCCTGCAGACTCCTCACTGGCCTTTTCTTAACTTTGAGAAAAGACACATGACATAGTAAAACTTATAATGTGTCTTATAATGTCAGATTCCCTGAGGCCTCTTGATATTTGTCGGTAGTTTATGAGACAGCATTGTGCTGAACTTTTGTTTTTATATTTCATGTCTTCAGCTCTCACAGCACACTGTGTATGATAATAAAACTGACCTTAATGTTCTTGATTCCCCCTTAAATCCTCCCTCAGAAACTTTGACATTTAGATGAAACAGTTTTCCAAATAGTATGATAACATTGCAAACATATCGTATACACTGTAAGCTATATTCAATACTGTAACTGTATTGTGTGTAATGTTTTTACATGATTATAAATGGAATAATATAGATATCTCCTACATCACTTCAGTGTAATTCAGCATAATATTGATGACTTTTCTTGAAAATATTTGGTTTATAATTTTATCTCAGTTTGAAGTAATGTTCGGTGGCTTTCCAACAAAGCCTGTCCACACAAGGTTGTTGGGTGCTGAATATTAGTCCAGGGGGGGTCATCACATCACTGTAGGTGTCTTTACTTTTCAGACCTGTTGAAACATGTCCACCATTTAACCAAGCAGTCAGTCTCATGAGGCTTTTTCTCTTCTCTGTTTCTTGGTAACCTGGCTGAAAAGAGGAGTAAATGGAATAAAATTTAAATATAAGATAAAAGATTGTTGAACCACTAGCTGTGGCATTAAAACAAACCTATATTGCTTTTGACCTCCCTGTTGACCTGTAATCAGTCTCATGAAAATCAGATTACTGACATGTAGTCTAGTAGCATCACATGTCTCTTAAACTGAACACGTTGGATTTTGGACTGTTGGTCAGACAAAACAAGCAATTTCAATAAGTCACCTTCACCTTGGCAAAGTTGTGTGGGGCATTTGATTTAAATATCATTATTATTTTCTTTTATTTTTATGGACCAAATGATTAAAAGAAAAGAAAAAGAATTACAATCAGCAGAGTAAAAATAATGAAGATAGTCATTTGTGGCTGTGCTGATAGACTTAAAAGTCAACAAGTTATAAAATGAAACCCTAACATCATACCAAATAGGTATATACAACTAGTATAAGAGTAGAAGTAAAAAAAATATTAACAACACAAGAGCGAAGAAAAACAAAGTTAATGTATTATTAATGGAAGTGAGTTTATTATGTAAAAAGCATACACCAGAATAATATATATATTATTATTGTATGCTGATTAAATGATGATACTTGGTGTTGTCTTTATTAATAGTAAACAGTATAACATATTAACATATTATTATAACATATAACATAGTATAGTATAGTATAGTACAGTACAGTACAGTATTGTACAGTATAGTTCAGTACATTACAGTATAGTGCAGTATAGCATTGTATAGAATGGTATAGTATAGTATTGTCTAGCATTGTATAGTCTAGTCTAAAGTATAGTACAGTACAGTACAGTACTATAGTATAGTATAGTACAGTACAGTACAGTACAGTACAGTACAGTATAGTATAGTCAAGTACAGTATAGTACAATACAGTATTTTATAGTATAGTTCAGTGCAGTATAGCATAGTGCGGTATAGCACCATGCGATACTGCACCATGCTATACTGTACTGAACTATACTATACAATACTGTATAGCATAGTGCAGTATAGCATGGTGCAGTATAGCATAGTATAGCATGTAGTATTGTCTAGTATAGTATAGTCTAGTCTAGTCTAGTATAGTATAGTATACTGTAGTATAGTATTGTATAGTAGGTCTTTTGTATAGTACAGTCAAGTACAGTATAGTACAGTATCGTATAGCATAGCATAGTGCAGTATCGCATAGTATAGCATGTAGTATTGTCTAGTCTAGTCTAGTCTAGTATAGTATAGTATAGTTTAGTATAGTATAGTATACTGTAGTATAGTATTGTATAGTAGGCCTTTTGTATAGTACAGTCAAGTACAGTATAGTACAGTATCGTATAGCATAGCATAGTGCAGTATGGTATGGTATAGTATAGTACAGTACAGTATTGTATAGTATAGTTCAGTACAGTATAGTATAGTGCAGTATAGCATTGTATAGTATAGTACAGAACATTGCAGTACAGTACAGTATAGTACAGTACAGCACAATACAGTATAGTGTAGTACAGTATAGTATTGTATAGCATAGTTTAGTCTTGTCTAAAGTATAGTAAAGTAGGTCTTTAGTATAGTATTGTATTGTATTGTATTGTATTGTATTGTATTGTATTGTATTGTATTGTATGGAACAGTTTAGTCTTGTCTAAAGTAAAGTATAGTGTAGTATAGTATAGTATAGTATAGTATGAGGTATAGATAGATAGAGAGATAGATAGATAGAAGATATCGTGTAAGGTGCAATGTAATAGTTGTAATGATAATCTAATAGAACAGAGTAGATGTACAACGGATGTATGTCTGTGATATATCAACACCTATGTACAGAGATGTTGAGGTTAAGTGATCAGGTTGTTTGACATCTCGTGTGTTCACTGAATATCTTTGCTGTGTTTGTTTTTGACAGCCACTGGAGGACCTCTGTTGGCGCGTGCGCACACGGTACTTCTTCAGATGTCAACTGCACCAGAGCAGAGAGACAACGGACAAACACTGAGCGCGAGCTCGTCAGCTTGGTGGGGAAGTAACGATTCTTTGACCAAAAGCTTCTCCAGCCTGAATAAAGTAATGAGGTAGACAGTCGGACAGCTGACTACACTTTCCTGGAGTACAATAGACTGGTAGTGCCACGGTGAAAATGGACAAGGAGTTTGAAGACATAGACTCAGAGGGCCGGTGGCAAAAACTGTACCTAGTAAGTCTGTTAGCATTGCTAGCACAAAGCTAATAGAGATAGTACTTCCAACGCGCATTAATTTAGCAAGCTAACAATTCGGCTAGCTCATTAAATATCCGATATGTAACTTATTTGTGCTCAATTTTCTGAATGTTTTTGTTTTTCGTCGGTTTTAATGTTTTCCGTTTTACTGTAGACACTGACACACTTTAATACGATAACGTGAATGTTACCGTAAGATATGTTATAGGCTTGTGCATGTGGTAGAAGCTCACTGTGATAAGCTACACCTTATCGCTATTCACTTGTTTGACTTGTATACTCCATTTTTCAAGTCGCATTTTATTTTGATAAGTTGTATAATGTTCGGGACTGAAAGTAAACTGCACACTGTGATTAATGGACAATCACATTTCAATAGGAAGTTACTGGTTTCATGTTGGCTCATACAAGTACAAGTAGTGGTGTGATTGTCAGTGTGCCTTAAAATTTGATATAATACTTGTGCATCTGGGGTTTTCTTGTTTCTAACGTAAATAATCTGTTGTTTCCCCAGGAAATAAGGAATCAGTCTCACGAGTGCTCCTACAAAGTGGCAAAGTATCCAGAGAACCGCAACCGAAACAGATACAGAGATGTCAGTCCATGTAGGTAAACATTTGTGGAGAGTTCAGCCAGGTTACAATCTGATGTTCCTCTAAACCTCAAACAGTGTCTGTCAATCCCCAAATCATTTTCCCCTCTCATGCCGCCTGCAGTTGATCACAGTCGGGTGAAGCTGAAGAGCGCAGATAATGACTACATCAACGCAAGTCTGGTAGTCATGGAGGAAGCCCAGAGAAGTTACATATTGACTCAGGCAAGTCCAAGGCTTTTTATTCCAGTATAAACAAGCATGCGCTATTATTACAACCATAAAACTGTCTTCAGATTGCTTGGTTTGTCGAACTAAACAGTCCACATTGCAAAGATATTCAGTTTACTCTCACATAAATCAAAGAAAATCTGAAAACTCCTAACAGTTGGGGAACCAGCAGCTGAAACTATTAATTGGTAATTTTATCTTAGTAGTTGCAAATGGAATTTTCGTCAACTGACTAATGAGTTCATTGACTAATCATTCCGGCTCTGAAACAGTTCACTACTATACTTAACAAAAACCACAAAAAGTATAGCAACCTAAGAAGTCTAATGCAAGATTTTAACAGCTCACCATTCGTACTTGTTAGAAATAAATTTTTGCCATCACCGTATGGTAAACAGCAGTTTAGTTCCACTGGTAGAAGTCAAGTCAGTTTAGTGTTATCAGAAAACTTGTGGCTGACAGATCGATATGCCAGAAAAGCAAATAACTGTGTTGATTGGCTGAACAGGTCAGTTCTGTTTTACAGACCGCATTTTGAATTGTGTGTGTAAATGTTATGTCACTGAGTGCCAAGGCTGATACGGAGAGCTTTGTTGGTTTACTGAAATCATTCAGTGGTTTGTAAAGTATCTGCATCACTATTTTAAGTTACCTGAAGGGAGTGTGTGTGATTATGAGACACATTGTGTGTGTGTTTATGTAGCTACAAAGTAAAGTAGATCTGGGGAATGTCTGATCTCTCTGTTGCTATATCTCTAAAATATTTAGTAATTCACTGATTAGTAGTAGCCTATTTCCGTTTCTAACAAGCAAATGATAATCTCATAATATTGTAATATTTATCAATAATTGTGGACTTGTTTTAATATACACATGAGCACAGGAAGTTATTTATTTTCTCACTTAACTTTTTATTAGATTTTTCGGAGAGGTATTAACAGAACACCACAACATCCACACAAAAAAATAATACAATAAAATACACACACACACAAAATAAAATTATGTTACAATGATTAGTTATCTGGAAATGTTTCAATATTTATACAAATATACTCTAGTCAGGCATTTTTAAACCTCAGACAGTTAGACTGGCTCAGTTATATATCTTCTTATACATTTTTTGTCATAGACTGGAGGAAGACTAAGCGAGGTGATACATAGTTAAGTAATAGCTTTCTATATGAATCAATATTATTTGTCGTATGCTCTGTCCTCACAACACACTATGATGTTAGTGTACAGTAGAGCTGGATGACAAGGAGGAAATTTATTATCACAACATTTTTGACCAAATACCTCTATCAATATAGAGACAATATTGTAGGGTTGACTTTTGGTGTGTTCACAAAATATTTGCAATATATTATTTTTGATAAATAACCAATAGTTATGCCTATAATTAGTGGGTAAACACAACTAATATAACAGCTAGAACAGTCTGGTAAGTTCAGAAAATTACTGTAATGCAGCCCTTAAAACCAGGAAAATACAACACATACGATAGTACGATATCCAGAATCTAATATAATAATATATTATTGTTATTGATTGTAACCATGCCTACAACAGAACAAGCAACAGTCTTAATTATCAGGCCAGAGTGATGAGTTTTAACTTGCATAGTAGAGAGAAAAGCTATTAAAAATATATCTCCGACTTAACGTTTTAACGGTAAAGAGACAAACCTGTTGGGGAGAAACTATGTCATGACAGCCCTGGTTGGATGCTTTTTCCGTTTTGCTGGTTACCTCATGATAGACTGATCCTAGTCAGCTGCTTGGTATTGACAACTGCTTGTAGGATCATAAATATTTTCTGAGTACTTCTCACAATTATTTTTAAGATAACTATTATCTAAGGATCAGCTTTATGTGCGTCATTGGCTGTTGGGTTGAAATCATGTTCCTTATCACTGAGATGTTTGTATTTTTTAGTCTTTACTATTGAAATCATACTACCACTAGTTGTGTGATTACATTGTCACAGAAACTAGTAAAAATGGAAGAACAACACAGAGGTTTTCTTATTTTATTAAATACGAAGAGAAAATAGTGCTTAAATGGAAGTTTAGAAGCAAATTGTGGTCTTGACAGTGTTGTATTCGTAAGTGGTTTTTCATGGGTGTTGCTGTGTAAAAATTAGTGTGTATAAATTATTGAGGACAAAATGTGAAATAATTTGTAAAGCCAAAGTAATCAACAGTGGTCCCTAAACAGAAACTCAACATAAGAGCGTCTTCATCCCACACAACTTTGAATATTCTCATATCTTCAGGAAATGAAAGGACAAAAAACCACTTAACTTTTTCATGTGATGTTTTTTTTTTTTTGTCTTGCTAACATGACCACAGAAAACTGAGACCGGGCTGATAAATCTGATTCTTGTTCATTCTTGTACACTGAACACTGCTTCAGTCATTTAAAGCCACAGGAAGTTTGCGTGATTCAACATGACAAGACTGAAATGTCAATTCTTACGGTAATAGTGAATTGTAGCCCTCCCTAGTGATTTAAGAATTATATAACAGGCAGACATTTCTGGGATGCTATCCAAGAAAAATATGTCAGCCTTTTGAGAAATGCTTTGTTTGATGTTCAGTAACATCCTGTGACTTCGTGTCACAACAGTTTTGGTGGCAGTTCTTTTCACGATTTGTGTGCATTGGTTCTTTTGAGATGAGGTAAAGATTGTACCATTCATCTGTGGTTTGTAAAGCAAGTATTTCACTGTTGGAAAGATGGTCTTTTCATAAATCTGGGCTGTCTATGCAGCAGAAAGTCACAAGTACTTTTGAAATTGGTGCTACATTACCAAAGGAAAAAGGTAGAAAGAAGAGATAGAAAACCTACAACTACCGGAATGCTCTGTGCCACACTGGACCAACAAATGCTCCCAGTGGTGGATGACATAAGGAGTTGGGCAATAGGACAGCTGGCTGGTAAAAAACAATCTCATATTACTGTTAAACAGGAAGTTAAAATATATTTCTAAAAACATTTTAGGTGAGAATTGTAGTTCATATTTGATCAGCACTGTCTGTTTATACTGTTTGATCTCAGTATTTTCAGCCTCCCTTTTTCCAATAGAAGAAACAATATGGAGCCCACTTCTTCTGCACAGAGCCAGTGCACTAAAATATTTTCCTGAAAACATTTGAGGCGGGAGATAGGCAATACAGTAACAGAATCTTGCTTTATCTGGCTTTACAGTTCAATCTGAGTTTGAGAAAGGGGTGTCTGTTTCTATCTCTCTCAATCAGCTTCTACAGTCTTTGTGCCCTAATGTGGATGTACAATCTATAGTTCGAGCAAGAGCAAAAATCAGCTGGCAGATAATTAGGTCGATCTGGCTGCTCGTTAAATGAAGGGAAGTTTAAAATGTTTCATTTACACATACTACCCACATTGTTATGATACAAAGCTGGTTGAAAATCAACAAAGTATCCCTTTAAGGTAATTCAGTCTGTAATTAATCATCAGGTTTCTTGTTACACATTGAAAAATACAAGAAAAATGTTTAAAAAGCCAAACATTGGAGGCAGTGCTTGCTAATGTCCAATTAATGTTGGTCTCCTGAAATAGAGGATCCTTCAAGAAAAGTGCAGGAGTTTATTCTGCACCTGGTCCACAGCCCTTTAATTATCTGCATCCTAACATACACAACAGCAAACTGTGCTGCTGTGCATGATGATTTTACTTTTAATGCTGTTTATACATCTCATTGAATTTACATGACAGGAAAAGCAAGCAAAGCAAATACTTGCTTACAGTTGGCAGTGTCCATGTCTTTGTGTATGTTATCTCTGTATTATCACCATCATAAGATATTTGACATTTGTTATTGCACCTCACAGAGAGCAGTTTTCTCAACTCAACCACATCATAACCTTTACAAGTCTTGACCTTTAAATAAACATGTTATCATTCAGCAAATCTCCTCTGCACAACTATCACATTAATAAACAGTCCCACGCCTGATGCGTTCATTGTTCACTCACGCCTGGAAGATTACACACATTTCCATTGCAAATTATTTCCCAGATCCCCACTGGACTCATTTCCTCCTGCCATGTAACTGATGAAAGTGTTTTTTGTATCTGTGTGTGTGTTTGTTGTCCACAGGGCCCGCTCAGGAACACCTGCGGCCACTTTTGGCTCATGATCTGGGAGCAGAAGACCAAGGCGGTCATCATGCTCAACAGGGTCATCGAGAAAGGCTCAGTAAGTGCACTGCATAATGATAACAAGACATTATATTGTCTGGTCTGACATCTGTTGCTCGTCTGGTGCGTACACACACACACACACACACACACAGATAGACTGCTGAATAATACTGAATAGACCACAGAAAAGACTAGTCATACACACTTTGTTAAAGTTTGTACCTTGCTGGCTGTGTGAAATCATTAGTGCCACTTGTCTGATTAATTTTCTGTTCCAACGGTCCACTCTAGAGCGCCACTCTTTCGTCAGCAAAATAACAGGAATTCAGTGTTTTGACAGCATGTCCACAGATGCATGTGAGGAACTGGGATGCAACCCAACCTCTCACCTCCTTTTAAATCCAGTGATCCTGCAATGTGCCGATTAAACACACACACACACTAACACAACACTTACACTCGCTCTCACACAGAACAGCTGTGATCTCTCTTTTTCTCAGTAAAGCAGCTGGAGTGGATCTCGCTGGGTCATGAGATTCCCTCACTGTTTTCTTGGAAATAGAAGATAAAGAGTACCTAGTCCACAGATATTATTAACCTCACAAGGATCTTTTATGTAGGCCAGCTCTCCAATCCTGCAGAGGGGAGGTTGCATAATAGACTTACCCTCAACACATTCTGGCCATTGTCTGTTAACTAAGAAGGTACTGAATAGGATTGAACCAGTCACCTTTTTCAAATTAATTCCTGTAAATAAATAAATAAATAATATTTTAAAAAAAATTAATAATGATGATGATTTCCAACAAGGGATGGGAATCACCAGAGGCCCCATGTTACAGTATCATCACAGTCTTTAAGTCCTGATAACGTATTAGTGCGACTTTAAATGTTTTGCGATATGCCACCATTTAGAGTCATTGATGATCACTGTGATAAATAAAAATGAAATATTGATAACATTTTAATAGTACACATATGATAACATCGTGTAAATAATTCAGCACATCTAAAATATTTCTTTCTTTCCGTTCTCGCTTTGCCTCCCTCCCCCAATGACATCTATTGCCTTTTCACTCTCTGTGAAGTTTACTTGCTCTTTTTGTACGATTCTGTACAGTTACGGTAACAGACTCTCTCTCCACCTCCCTATACTTGTATTTTGAATGTCAATCATTTGCCAAAGAAAGAGCCAAAACTCACAATAAACAAAGTTAAAGATTAATTTGACTGACGGAATTATAGATGGAAAAAAAAAAATTCATAGATGCAGCAATAATATCGTTATTGTGAACACTTTTGGAAGCAATGATCATGTAGTGAAAATCTGATATTGTGCCAGCCCTATGCTGAGTATTGCAATAACATATAATGCAATATGTTACGATTTTACATTTTTTAACTGCAAATTATGTCCCCAAAGGAAACCTTAGTCAACATTTGTTTTATCTAATAAGTTAGTTTGCATGATTCAGTCTGCTTCTCTTACCCTAATCTTTTATGTATTTATTTTATTATTCTAGAATGCTACCAAATGTTTAATTTTTATTTGCAATATTATTAATTTATATAATAAAAAATCAAACCGATCAAACCAATCACCAAAACGGTGATGAAGGCCCCCTGCTGCGTCGCCTGACATTGCCATGTCTCGTCCAAAGAAGTTGCAAATGAGCACACCGCAAAGGCTCTCTAAGTCTTCCTAGGCTTGAAAAGGTTTTGTGACATACAGCAAACATCTCCTCACGATCCGCTAGCTACATGTCCTCTGAATAAGCTGTGAAAAAGTCCGGTCTCTGTAGGCAGCCCAGGCTCCGCAAATGGCAACAAAAACATTTTGGTTGCTGCACCAACCAGCCAGTGCAAGACCAGCGAAAGCAAGCACACACACATGAACGCGGTGCCAATGTCTCATGGTCTCGTGCACACATGAATGCAGTGCCCAGAGAGGCAGTTAGAGCTACAGGCTACAATGAGGCTAAAAGGCGAGCTAGCTTCGTTGTGTTTGATAACATTGTTGAACGTAAACAGAAGGGAAGTGTTTTTGATGCCATTTGCAGATCCTGCGCTGCCAACAGAGACCGGACTTTTTCACAGCATATTCAGAGGACATGTAGCTAGCAGATCGTGAGGAGATATTTGCTGTATGTGACAAAAACTTTTCAAGCTTAGGAAGACTTAGAGAGCCTTTAAGCCACAATCATCCAGCATGTGTGTTCTGTGCCTGCATAAGAGGAAATAACTCCACACCAGCAGATGGTGGTAATCTGTACTCATCATTCAAAAAGGGAAACCGGAAGACCATCTTGATGCCATTTAGCCATTTAGCACATTAGCAACATAATGCAATGTTGAAAGAACAAATAATATTTTCAGTGCGCCAGTGAACATTAACACAAACCATCACAAAATATTTCTGCTAAAGAGCTCAGTGGCTAAAGAAAAGTAGTCTTATCTCTATGTAACTAGTTTGTTTTGGTCTCACTCCCTCCTGACTTTATCTCTTTGTTTACAATCCTCACTTCTGTTTCTCTTTGCGTGCGCTGATTTGATCTGCCAGTCAGAGTGATTGCATTGACAGACGGGCTCTGCAGTCGCAGATGCCGGTTTAGCATGCTGAATCAGCGGAAAAAAGTCAGCTAGCGCCAACAAGGGCCAACAGTGCGGGACACGCCACACTGACGAAGGCAGCAGACGCTCACCAGTGGCCCAAACTTTGACTGACGGCCAACTGTCAGCTTGGTGTGTCAGGGCCTAAAGTTGCAACAAAAACTACTAGATATGAAAGCTGTGATACAGTATTGTGGTGTCACAAAACAAAGGTTGGATTTGGTGTATAAATGTATAGTTGTTTAATGCTAACGGGAAAGTAGCATATTGCCACGTCTGCTTTTCATCAGATGGATTTCTTTTTCAGAGGTTAAACTTATTTTGGTGTCTCTCACCATGTTTGTCTCCTTTTTCTTTGTGTGACAGGAAAAGTGTGCCCAGTACTGGCCCACAGCCGATGAGAGGGAGACGGCCTTCAGAGACACACGTTTCTTGGTCACGCTGTTGTCGGAAGACATCAAGTCTTACTACACCACCAGAGTGCTGGAGCTGCAGAACATGAGTGTAGGCCAGAATATTACGTAAAACAAAGAGCAGTTTAAGGTGTCAAAGAAGAGCTAGAATCGTTTGAGTGTCACGCCAAGACGCATCACATGGACAGATGTTGTCTGAGGTTTCATAAAACTGAGAACATCATCATTCATCACCAACACTTATTGTTTTCTGTTTGCACATTTTCACAGACTTTCAAACAGATTGAGCTGAGTTTTATGTTCCCACACATTCACGTGTGTAGGTGTGGAAAAAAAATGCAAAGGAGCTGTAGATTATGCAGCGGAGCAATTTCAGTATGTAAAATACACAGCCTGTGCTTAAACTACAGTGTTTCTGTTGCAAACTTTAATGTTGTTAATTTCTGTTATCCATCTTTCACCTGTTTTTATATTAAAAATGATCACATATATTTTAAATTTTTAAAAAAAAAGGAAAAAAAGAAAATTTAACTGCTAAGGTGATCGCAAGAAAAATAAGCTTTAGAAAGAAGTAAACACACGTCTTGGTTTGCTGTTTTGGCGTGGCAAGTTTTCAGAACCTGGTTTCTTGCATCAGTTGAAACTGAAACTGTTGGAAATGTTTGCTTAGTGTAGCTTGCAAACACTGCTGAAATAACATGTCACCTCAGACAGATAAAAATCAGCACTGACATTTTTGTAACAAAGTGTTGTACCTGTTTATGAAGCCTCTGTTTGTCTGCTTCCACAGACGGGGGAAAAGAGAGAGATCTACCACTTTCATTACACCACGTGGCCTGATTTTGGTGTCCCAGAGTCACCGGCATCCTTCCTCAACTTCCTCTTCAAAGTGCGGGAATCAGGAACATTGGGGGTGGATCACGGGCCGGCTGTAGTGCACTGCAGCGCTGGAATCGGACGCTCGGGGACGTTTTCATTAGTCGACACATGTGTGGTCCTGGTAGGTCCTGCCTCTTTGTTTGTATCAGTGTATCCATATTGTGACTTAAGCACTGTTTGGACGGGATTAGTTTTACATGGGCACGTGGGGTAATGTCACTTTACCACAGGACGTCAGTAATATTAATGGCCGATTCGCACGGGATAAGAAATATCAGTAAAACTACCACAAGTGGGAGGGGTAAACCCATTCACGCACCGCCGTCCCCTCCTGCCGTCATGTGCGTATGATAGGACTGTCAAAAGCACCATGAAATTGAGTTCAAATATTTTTGAATTAATTTAGTAGAGTTCGAATAATATTCTAATTTATTATTATTATTATTATTATTGTAATTATTATTATTATTATTATTATTATTATTATTTATTTTTATTTTTTTTTACAAAAAAAAAAACCCCCACAAAAAATAAAATGCTTATTGCTGGCACAATATGAACGTGACACTTAGATGAAAATAGCCGTTCTGACCTCACTGAAGTGCCAGGTATGACCAACTTCTGTCTTCAAAAAGGGTAGGCAGGGAGGCAGCAGGTGCAACACTCTCCCTGTATGTCTCCCCGAACAGGTCACACATCGCGGACAGCGCAGTGGGTGGTGTTGGCGCAGCGGGCTCCTCCGTCTGCGTCTCTCCTTCCGTCGCTGCGTCCTGGCCCGGCTTGTGCGCGAGCCATCTCCGCCCTAACGGGATTCGCCGTGATCTACAACATTATTGATAGTATTAATTAATTATTAATGATATTCAAATTATCAAATTCAGGTTTGAACTTATAAAATATATATATATATATATTCGAATATATTTCTAACTTTGATTTTTTTTTTTGCCAGCCCTAACACACATATTTACTGCTGGTCTATTCGCACGGGATTAGTATTACCTGAGGTAATTGTCCAGGACCCTTTTACAGAAGGTAAAAGTCGCGGTAATCTTTACTGACATCGTGCGGTAATGATTACTGACATGGCACATTCGGACGGGACTAAAATCTCTGGTAATTATTACTTTACCCCAGGTACCTATGTAAAACTAATCCTGTCCGAATAGTGCTGAATACAGGCTTTTTATGTTCTTTGACACAGTCATTTGATGCATTATTTAGACAGACAGTATACTAGTTAACATCTTTAAATACATATTTCACCAAAATAACCAATTCCGTGAAAAAATACATCAAACATTTTCTATTTTTTTGTGACAGACAGCCATTTTCTTGATTTACGCCTGAGATGAAAAATAATTTGAGGGCAAATTGAAATTGTTTAAAGTTTAAATAAACTGATAAATTTTCTGATTGATGCAGAGGTTAGTTTAAAAAAAAGAGAAAAATACTGAAGAAAAACACCTCAAACATAACTTAACTTGTATGTGGTTTTTATTATTCCTACATAAACCTACCTCTGCATGGGACAACATATATATACTGACCTTTACACTGACCTGCAGTGCTTAAATACGAAAGATGATTTATCCAAAAATCAGTCTTAAGTTTGTTTATAGATAATCTGAAAAGCTCTTAAAAAGCACTCAATTTAAGTGGGTTAGTGGAGCTGATTTACTTTGCTGTCATATCTAGATGGATAAGAGGAAAGACCCCTCATCAGTGGACATCAAAAGCATCCTGTTGGACATGAGAAAGTACCGCATGGGCCTGATCCAGACCCCTGACCAGCTGCGCTTCTCCTACATGGCTGTCCTCGAAGGATCCAAGTACATCATGGGAGACTTGTCTATACAGGTACCTGCACCACACACACCATCACCAATTCTATCAACCAGTACACCTGAGTACCGCCTCCTCCCCATTATATCTCTAGTTGTAAACCCAGAGACCTGTCCTGTTTTCTCAGTTGTTTATTTTATACTTATCCAGTCTGTGCATGCTCAAAACCACATACTGCACATAAAGGGAAATAAAAGTTTGCCAGCAAATGAGCCACAGTGTGAACAGTTTTTCAATCTAAAGGATCATTGACATGATGGTATTGTGGAGTTTTCATTGAACTTACTTGCTTAAGATTGATTTGCATCAGATAATTATTGTGACACGGCAGACTGAGAACAAGTTAAAGCCATTTGATTCACTACATTAATTCACTGGCAGGAGATAGATGAAAGAAGGCTGTTATAGATCTCCCATCTTGTTATCAGAAGCTACTGGCCAGGCCTCCAGTGTTAATCACAGAGAAAGAACCAAACACTTCATGGGGATTTGAGTTTATAAAGATGTTAATTGTTTCATGAAAATGGAAAAGTATCACAATAAAATGCTGCCTAAAGGGAAACAATAGACAAAAAGAGAAACTGCTGCCTAACTGATGCAATCTGAGAAGTTAAAAACTAATGGTCAAAATATAAAATGAAAAGTCTGTAATATATCCCTCACAAATTATTTTGTATTTATTTATTGCAGCATTAGAAAAAAAATTTAAGTAAACTATCTTCCCCTTCTCTTTGTGTAGAAACAGTGGCGGGAGTTGTCCAAAGAGGATCAGGAGCCGACATCAGAGTCTCCGCCCTCAACTCAGCCTCAGCCCAGGTGTCCGACAGAGCGACACAACGGCAGCCAATGGGGAGGTCAGCTGGAGGAGGGAGAGGACTATAGACAGGACAGCAAAGTACCAGCACCGTCTCCCTGCAAGGAACAGGAACAGGATGGCGGCACAACAAAGTCAGTACACTCAGTCTAGCCATTACTCATAATCAGTCGATAAATGTTCTGCATGGATCATTGGTGGTTTTTCTTTTTCGATCACTGGACCGACAGCTGTTTAAACATTTTCCTCTTAACGCAGCAAACGACGCAGAGAGGACAGCATCTCCAAATCAGGCACAGCCAAGACACCCCAAAGCAAGCCAAGGACAAATGACTCAGAGAAGAAGAGAAAAAGGTGATTATATATTTCAGGCAAAACCAACTCTTATTTTTCACGTATAAAGTGTGAAGTTGTTATGACCTTCCAGGGTGATTTATCAAACCCCATCACAGTGCCTCACTAGTTTTCATTACATGCTGTTTTTTTATACTGCCAAATGTGATACGCAAACATTCAAGCCTCGTTTCCACCAAGCAGTCCGGTTCAGTTCACTTCAGTTCATTACACGTTGCGTTTCCATTTTCAAAAGTTGTTGACAGGACCAGTAGAACTGTTATATTCCGTCCTGTTTTTTCACCCTACCCCTGTTTAAGTGCCAAGCACACTGATCTGATACCAAAGAGGTGGAGCTAGAAACACTGTAGTGCGTTGTTTGGTCAGGAGAGAATTGCCACTCTTGCTCTACAAGGAGACAATAATCCACTATTTTTAAATATCCCATCAATTGCGACTCTCAATGCTGCAGCCTTTTCCATTTTGTTCTGAAAATGTTGGCATGCAGCCCTGTAGACGATCAATGAGGTGCGAGATGAGGCAATTTAGGAAGAGCTGGATGTAGCAGTGACGCGGCTGTTGTCTGGTAACAGCCACGCCCACATTTAGGAGTACTGTCTGCCGTGAAAACACCAAACAGATCTAGGGTTTAGGTGCATTTCCATTGGGGTTACATGCTGTTGTAAAGGTACTATACCGAAAGTGTTTGGTGGAAACACAACTATATAGTCAACAGAGACTGTGAGAACCAGATTTAATCCATTGTATTTGTTGCTGGTGTTGTTGCAATCCCTATATAACTAATAAAGGGATAACTGTAATAATACATATACGTTATAATGATCCTTAATGGGAGATGTAGGAAGTCTGCAATGTGTAAACACTGTGCACGCTTCCTAGTTTTCTAGTTCCCTCTAGACAGAAAGAGAGGCAGCATTTTTACTTCTCGTGATGTAAAAGTGAAGCCAAAGAAGAAAAGATATGAGTCAGTGTTCACCCTTATTTCTTTTAACCCCACAGAGGGGATCCAGGCAGGCTTTCCCAGTGCATGACTCAACCCGCTAATAGCAGAAATAAGACATCATACAGTGCTGATTTTCTCTTTCCCTCTCGCTCAACATTCTCAGTCATTTAGTGTGAAGCCACCACCAGTGTAGCTACCTGACAACTACTTCATGTTCTCACAAAGGCGGGATGTTTAGCCCTGATGAAGCACTTATTTCTGATGACTGTGCGCCTCCAAAAATGGCTCACTAAGTCATTTCTCAGAAGCCTCCCCTTTGTTGTGTGACATGTCAGTGTTGTTCCAGTAATTCGGCCCAAACTGCACCATTTCTGACAAGCTCTCACTCTGCTGTTGTGGTTCTTCTTGGACAGTTTGGGCTGCATTTGCTGCACATGACAAGAGCTGGCCTGTCCAGTGGGGGGCAGTGTATCGTTACCCCCCTCTGTGACAGCAACAACAACCTTGAGGAGCACATTTAGAGGACGAAGTTTACCCACAGCTTTTAAAAAGAACGCCTACTCTTGTACATGGAGGTGTGTGTGTGTGTGTGTGTGTGGGGGTGTACTTGGTGTCTGCTGTGTTTTTGTTTTTGTGGAGGCTTTGATCTTTTTTTCATGATTTGCTTGTCCTCTGTGGTTTGGAGTTGTCAGTTTTGGTTGCACTCTAGCATGGCGTGTGTGTGTGTGTATGTGTTTACATTTGTGGTTTATGGTTGTTGAAGCTCTTAAATGTCAGGCTGGGTTGGAATAATGAAAGGTGCTAAATCAGTCCATGCATCATATATTCAAATTTGGTGGCATTTCTTTCCTCAAATGTTATTGCGCCCGCCTCCGCAAAACACAATTATAATCAACAACCACAAAAGTTTTCACCCCACTAAACCACTTCTTTGAACATTAAAGTGCTGTTGTTTTGTTGGCAAGTAAGGTGGTTAGGACAGAGACAGTTATACTAAGGAAGAACTAAATAAATTAGCAGTGAAGGATAATTTCTTGTCCTGGTTCAGTCCGACACACTAAATGTGTTGGGGCAAGCCTATAAGTTTGTTGCATGTTCCTGTGGTTTTACGGCTGTTCTTATCTCTCAGAGTTGTTTCATGAGGTTAATGTTTCTTCACCTTAGCATGGCAGCTTTCCTAATTGGTTTGTTGGTTTTAAACTGCATCAGTTGTGTTTTGGCCTTGTTACAGTTTGTACATGAGAGTTGGATGTTTGAAATTCATTAGGCATTTGTTGATTTAATAAGCTGGAGGACTACTGAACAGTTAAAGCATTTGGTTTCTTTTACTGTAGTTTTTCAAACTAGATATTTAGGGCTGCAACTACATCATTAATCTTATCTGCTGATTAATCAGTTTGGTCTACAGAATTTCTGGAAATAGTGAAAATGCCCGATGTTCTTTTTTCCCCCAAAACCTCTAAAATAATCAGTTTATGATCACATCAGACAAACGTCAAAATTAACAAACTAATAAGGGAATGCTGGGTATATTTGCTTTGAAAATGACTCTTCTTTTATTATCAAAATAGTTACTGATAAATTTTCTGTTAAATTAAGTTAGTGTTTGACCTCTATAGATATTCACCCTGTCAAAAAGCTGTTATTTATACAAGTTAAATGTAGTAGTTGTGTTGATGTGAGTAGGTTGTAGCAGTAGAAGGCACAAGACAGTATAAATACTACATCTATAGCACAGACTGTATAAAAATAATGGACGTAGCCACTGTACCGTCACCCACTGATTTGTGGACTCAGAAGTCTCAGATTTTTGGAGTCAGAAGTGATCGTGTTTGGACAAGAGCTGTTAGCTTGGTTAGCGCAGTGCATTTACAGATGTAGTTAATTGTGTTAATGCTAATGCTAATTTTCGCTAGTAAAAAACAGGTATGAATTCATTAAAACAAAATGCACTTGCCAGAGAAAACTGAACATCCAACTCCTTAGAGGGTCTTTTAGTACAACCAAAGACTGAACAAAAGTTTGCAGTTAACGTAAATGAACTGAAAACATGTAAGGAAACTACATGATGATTGACGACGCAGCAACCTGTGGGGCTGAAAAATTAAGCCAACGCAGAAGTACCAAAAACTGCAGTTCCTCTAATGGCCACTTGAGGCTGGCTCCAGAAGCCAGTCAATCCACTAGGCCCGTGTTAAAATGCCAAACTTTACAGCAGAAATAAAAATGGTACAAAATCGTTTTTGTCTATATCGCTAATTTCCCTGTTCACTGTACGAGAGGTGGATTTTTATATAACTCGGCCATTGACATTTTATTAAGACTGAAAGTTGTGCATATTAAGGCCATGGCTGCTTTAAGTGACAGGTGGGTGCAGTCTGCTACCACAGTGACAGTGTTGGTTAGGTAACGAGTATAGCGTAGCTGTAGCTGTTGCTATTTAAGTGTTTCCAGTCCATTAAAGTTAATTGTTATGTTTTGGTTACCTAAAAAAAAGTCTTGTTCAGTGTTGGAGGAGTTGGATGTTCAGTAATTCTGGTTAGTACAGTTTATTTTGATGGTTGTAATAAGTTTTTTTGGTAACAAAAATTATCATTAGCATAATTACTACAGTTAAACATACAGTAGCTGTAATAGCATGCTAACCAAGCTGGCAGCTAGCATTACGGTTAGCTTCACCCTCCATCCAAATATGGTCACTTCTGACTCCAACAATCCAAGATGGCGACGGCCAAAATGCCAAACTTGAAGCACCAGTGGGTGACGCCACGGTGGCTGCGTCCCCTCCTTTAAACAGTCTATGGGGATTTACTCTCTTTGGGAGCCCGCCTCAAGTAGCTATTTAGTTGTACTGCACTATTTGGAACTTCACGTTGGCTTCATTTTTTAGCCCTGGAGGTTGCTGCTTGATCTATAGCCAAACAGCTTGGCAGCATCACCTACCCTGGACTTAGCAGATTTAAATGACCTCAGTGCATAACCTTTGTACTGTTGGATTTCTAACCAGGAAGTAGGCCACGGTGCTCATCTCAAGTGCAGAGAGTCCGACCAGCAGGCCCAAATCCAGAAATACCCCTTAAATAGACAAAAACAGAAATTAACCAGAGAATATTTGACATCGTTGCTTGATAATCGACCTAAATGATTAATCGGTGGTCAGATTTGTTGCTGATAAATTTTCTGTTCATAACTAATCAAATAATCAACTTACTGTTGAAGCTCAGCTCTTATCTTCAAAACTCTGCTACATCATGCTGGTCTCAGTCTAGCTCAAAAATTAATAATCTAATCGTGTTCTAACGCTCTTAATGGAAATTTTCTTGAACTGTTGAAGCTGTGAACATCTGCACACGGTGTGACATGTTGCTTGTTAAACATGACTGCTTTCGCTGCATTTATACTCAATCTAACGTTGGTGTGATCAAAGTGATCCAAGATGCCGTATCGTGCCACAGCTCCTGCTTCCAGTTGAGCAAAGCTTCCTTTAGATTTCTGCTTTCTGTGGTTTACTTACATCTTCACCAAGCTGAAGATGCTAACTTGATCGTGTGGCATGAGTTCCTTTGATCACTCTTGAGCTTCACTGAAAATAAATAGAAAATAATGTTCAGAGTTCAACCTCTTTAAATACTTTTTGTCTCCTGGCAGGGCGAAAACCAGTGACTGCTAACCACCTCCACCTGCAGCCATGCACCTACAGCTCTGGCAGCGAAGCCAACATCGGCAGGGATCTCCAGCTCTCTCCCAACCTCTGTGTCCTTCCTCCTCAACTCCAAACCATTCTTCCTCACCTCCACCTCAACAGCCAGTTCTCCTCTTGTTATTGCTTTTATTTTTGTCCCAGCCCTGAAACATTATTCAGCCACCATACACACCTCCCTCTTCATCCACCCGTTAGCGGCATGTCACTCCTCAGTCCTCCACCTCACAGGTCCCTCGTGTCTCCTCACCCTCTCTAAACTGTTTACAGCAGACACTTCGACATTCTTTGAAGACAGCACATTTGAAGAGAAGAACACACCAGCGCTCTCTCCCTCCGTCACACCTCAACCACAGCCTATGCTGCTTCTGGAGTCATAATTTTATTTTATTATTTTTTTTAATTTGCTTTAATAATATTATTTGCAGCTTTGTCATTCTGTTATGCTTCTTTGCATTTATGCATTCAAGACTGATACTAGGAGCTATGCATTGCCAATTTGTAATGCTGTTCATATGTGTATTTTTAGAAAAACCTTTTTCAGAGGCAAAAATAAATATGCTCTATTTTTTATAAGGAATTACTTGAAGTTTTTCACAGTGTTGGGGGTTGCACTGCCTCCTCCCACATGAGAAATTCAGTGGCATGTAATGTCCATGATGTACATAGTGTTCTTTTTAAAAAGATGTGTAAAAAGACATATTTTTGCTCGTTTAAAAAAAAAAAAAAACAGACAAAGGACAATGTTACATATTTGAATACAGTAGAAAGCTGATTTGATGACTTGTTCTCCTTTTGAAATGAAATCGTCTTAAGTTTCTCTTTCTCTTAGAGTGTAATCTACAAATAAAACTGGTATTATCTAGTTTACACAACAACCTGTCCTTTCTCTTTCTTTTCTGGTTATTTCACCACAGTCCTGTTAGCTGCTTCTTCACAAACTTTAAAGGAACAGTGTAAGATTGAGGGGGCTGAAGCTTTTGGTCAGTATTCCCTCAGTGTTCATTGTTCAGGAGGTTTGTAGATGATTAAAATTAAAAAATTTTAAAAAAAAAACACAAAAAAGCAGTTTCACATTACAAAGAACATTTTTCTCATATGCTGTTCACCACGTCCCAGGCAGCCTGCTTGCCCACTACCTGCCAATGTATGCTCACCTCATTTATAAACCAGACAGATACGGCTGATTTTCAGCCAACAAAAGCACAACAAATCTTATTTTCATGTGATTATACACTAAAGAAAACACTTTTTATATTCCATTTCCGCCAATTTATCACCCTAAATCCTACACCCTGGACCTTTAAATTAATAGTGCATCATTTGCGCTTTTAAACAAAATCTCAGAAAACTTGGAAAAATTGTCTTTATGAGTAATAAACTGGGGGAGTTTCATGGCGACTTACACACACCAAACTGTCCAGTATTATGCCCATCTACGTATATTTATATTATACGACACATATTCCTAAAAACATGGCTTTTTTAATATCAGATTTATGGAGGGATTAAGAGAGATATGTCAACAAAATTAAACTTTATCCAGCAGATTTTTGTTTAGGAACGTGATGCAAATCAGTGCATATGTCATCAGATAATGCACATTTGCATACTTTAACATATCTTTGAAGACAATAATTGTAGTACAAAAAGAATTGTCTTAAGCAATCAACTGAGGAAGTTTCATGGTGATGTTTGTGATTAAAAGTTTTACCCTTTGTCTTAAAATTAGTTAGATACACCGATCAGCCAAAACATTAAAACCACTGACAGGTCAAGTGAATAACTTTGATTATTTTGTTCCAATGCATTGTTCTGCTGGGAAACCTTTGGTTCTGGCATTCATGTGGATACCACCTGACATGTTCCACCCACTCAAACACCGTTGCAGACCAAGTACCCCCCCTCATGGCAACAGTACTCCCAGACAGAAAAACGCAGTGTGCCACACTACAAAAGCTGTTCAGAAATGGCCTGTGGAGCGTGACAAAATTCTCAAGGTGTCAACCTGGACTCTAAATTTCCCAGGTCCCAATCTGCTCAAGGATTCTTGTGATGTGCCGGTACCCCAGATGTACCCCTAATCCAAGGTGGTCCTTGGATCGGACTTGGCTCTGACCTGTTGAGGCATGACACAGGATCTCTGGGAGTGTCTGGCACCAGTGCATTGGCGGCAGATCCATTTAGTCCAGTGGGTTGTGAGGTGGGTTAATGGCACGTGCCACAGATGCTCATTCAGATTGGGATCTGGGGCATTTGGAGGCCAGGTTGACACTTTGAGGTCTTTGTCACATTCCTTGGGCCATTCCTGAGCCATGTTTGCAGTGTTTTTTAAGCAAATGTTTTTAGTGGCTTATAAACATTAGTAACATTTTGATTTTAACTTCAGTATTTCTCAAATGATGGATGTGTCTTTCTGAGAGCCAAACCTTCATTTCATGGTTCCCTCTTTTAAAAAAAACGCTGTCGGTACATTCCTTTCCCACAAACAGTCCTACACAGAAACCACCCAAAACAATGATGCAGACAGAAAGGAAAACCACAAACTTGGCAAACCAACAGTTCATGGTCACAGTGTGAATCAGAGCGCTGTCTTGTTAGCACTACGTAAGTTGTTGTAACGTGTTTGTAAAACAGGAATCAAATTACAGGGGGGGCGGGACTGCCAGGAATACAGTGTGGCACCTGGCCAACCAGTTTCAGTCAAGCAGGCGGGGGCAGGGTCCATTAAGAGTAACACTGTCAAAGTCTTTATCGGTTTGGATAAATTTACCCTGGATTCTTTTTATAATATTTTTATTAGGAAAAAAATCATTCAATTACAAGGAAATAATAATCCAAAAGTGCACGTTTGGGTCATTTCCTGTACATGATGTAATGATTGTACATCTAAAGATTATTATCAAAATAAAGGAGAGGTTCTTGTGGGGTCAGTTTACAACCAAGTTTTAGGTTCAGACCAGATAAACTCAGTATAATACATTTATAAGTCTTAGGTGTATTTTCCAGAAGCTAATTATCTGTTAAAAAAAAGCACAAACTAAATTCGTGTGTATCAGAACAGAGCTGGAGGGATGCCACTGCCAAAAAGAAGACTCCAGGACGTTGGGATCTTCCATTTGTTGGGCGTTTGGCTCTGAAATGTGAATGAGACAAAACCATAATTAGAAAGTTACAATCTCAAGCCACACATGGCAGTGCACAGTGATTTATACTGGACCAAACTAAGCATGCTGTCATACCATGACTGATGAGCATGTTTCAAGTTTATTTCCTACAGCACAGTAAAGTATTAGTGGCTCTGTGACTTACAGGATTGTCCAACAGATGAAGCCAGTCGTTGAGGTGGTTGACAAGTGTGAAGGCGTCTGGGATGTTGTCGCCTTCCGAACAGAAGAGCAGCAGCACAGCCAGCGGGAGATCCTCTGCACAACTGAACACACATCCAGCACACACGGTCAGATGTATAAAAAGCAGCTGTTACATTCAAAGGTTCTGTGTGTAGAATTTAGGGGCACCCATTGGTAGAAATAGATATAATGCAAGTATGTTTTCTTTAGTTTTTGTCGCCTTAGAATGAGCCGCTTATATCTGAATAGGGAGCGGGTCCTTGTCTACGATGATTACCATGTTTCACCATGTTTCTACAGTAGCCCAGGATGGACAAACCAAACACTGGCTCTAGATTGGGCAATTCATGTTTTCTCATTGGCCACCAGAGTAATCAGCCCCTCTGCGACAAACCAAAGAGCTTCAGAAAGACACTGGTTTTTAATGTGAAACTGTTTTATTCAGTGTTTTTACCGGTTTAAATCACCAGGTCTGTTTGTTTCCGAGAGGAAGAGACCTCTGTAGATAATTCGGCTCCTGCTAAAAACGCCAGAACGTCTGGATCTTAAGTTACTAGAGAAAAGAGGTGGGCACACACAAGCAGGTGCTAGGCTACTAGCCTGTCTGTGACAAGCCAATAACATCAGAGAAATACTGATTTGTGACGTGCAACTGCTTTATTCAGTGTTTTTACTGTTTTTAATCACCTGGTCTGTTTGTTTCAGAGAGGAGGAGACCTCTGCGGATAATTCAGCTCCCACTAATATCATCCTGAGCATTGAAAACTGAAGGAATCCTAACTTTACGATACAAAACACGTCTGCCAATGAGTAGCGTACCATGAGGATGCCTGAGCACACACGTGGGTATGAGCTCAGCTTGAGCAGAATCATGCATGCGTATGCCCAGGCACACTACTTAGCCTTGCCCGGGACGTTTTATACCGATGTGTTTTAAATCTTAAATGCATATGTGGGAAGTACTGGGCATACAGCTGGATAAATGAGACTCCACTCGTTGAACGAGAGTTTGTATACGGATGTTTTGATATAGTTTTGCTGCCGTTAAACATGATGGATGTTTGCCATTTTTGGATTCTCCGCTCACTGTGGAGGCATGTGTGACGAACAACATTTTCTATACGAATCCATGGTAACACAAGGTGAGTAACTGATATACAAATGGTCATTTTGTGGATTGAGTATTCCTTTCAGTAAACATCTAGTAGTAGACACGCACAGTTTTTCAGTAGCACAACATAAGTGAGTGAATGAGTGTGAGGCTTGAGAAGCGTTCTCTCTATGGATTCCGCACGTTAGTTTTTCAGTGCAGTTTGTTAGAATTGTACAAAAGAGCAATGTATTCACCAAAGAACAAACTTTTTCATAGTCATGGTTCCAGTCATCACATGGCTACACATCACATGCTTCTTGTTAGACACACACACACACACACACAGCTGGTGCACAATTATGACTGCATTTAATGAGTAAATTACATCAGAATGCGACGTAAGCAGCTCATCATGCAGTCTGTTGCTGTAATTTGTTAATTATATGGAACGATGACTCATGTCTTGTAAGACAGAGGACAGCTACAACTTTTTACTTCTTAAACTTATGAAAGTGAGTCATTGATTGATGATTTGAGGTCTGTGTAAAGTTGCCGACAGGTTGCTGTGGGGCTCTCTCTCTCTCTCTCTCTCTCTCTCTCTCTCTCTCTCTCTCTCTCTGTGTACCTGTCTGTGTAGAGTCCTTTGGTTATGCCTCCTCCAGGTATGTAGAGGCGAGGCTCTGTGTTGGCGTCTGTTATTCCTGGGAAGGCCGACACACGCTCCATCTCCCTCCAGCCGAGCTCCTTCAACGCCTCCGCACTCACCTTCAGCAGGGACGGAGTGAGCAGGTACCTCAGAGGAGTGCTGACATGGACACATATTTGTCAGTAAAGATGTAGAGGAAAATAAATGTAGCGATAACTGGAAGCACAGGTTAATTACCCTTGCAGCTGTTGGTCATCCCTCTGGTAGGCGTGGCTGCTGGACAGAACGACCGTCCTGGAGAACCCGCTGGCTTTGATCCAAGATACGAGCAGCTGACGGAACCTTTTCGATTTATTCTGCAATTAAAACAAAGGTTAGAACTACAAATACAGTAAAGCCACTTCCATTGTAGGTCCATGGAAACAGCTGACAAAAAAATAGAAGGTAGGCTTAAAAAACCCCTCTTCTTAGGGTCATAAATAAATTAAGATTTAATGCTAACCAGTAGACTGTGATTTTACCTGAATAATTGGTGCCCTGATCTGAAGAACTGCCACCTTCAGTTCTGCTGCTGTGTAAACTGTTGATAAGGAAAAGTTGACAGATTAATATGCTGGTCTAATAAAGAACATACTTCACAAGAGAAATGTGCACATTCACTCAGATGGTACCTTCTGCAGAGGTGTGCAGCTCCTCAGCGTCTTCTTTGCAGGTGGCGTACGGGTTGTTTCCAGCCATGGGGATGAGACAGTCTGTGTGTATGTAGCCCACTCTGCTCATGTTGAGAGTGGACACCATGAGATCCACAGCAAGCTGGCCCACATTACCAACAGCCACTGCTGGCTGGGAGGAGAATAAACAACAATAAATCAGAATACAGTTTAATGCCAAGTAGGCTTTCACTTACAAGGAATTTGCCTTGGTGTACTGGTGCATAGACAAGAAACACAAATGTAGAACAGAAAAAATATAATAGATAGATTTTTTTTATATGTACCACTGTAAAAAGGTTAGCTAAAACTAAACTAAAAAACTAAAAGAAATTGTGAAAATGAAATAAAAATATAAACTACACTTTAGGGAAAAAAAGAAAACTAACTGAACTAAAATGAAACTATACAGGAAATGTTTTTAGTTTTAGTTTCTGTTAGGCTGGTCAAATTTGTCAACTCAACAGGCATGAAAAGTTATTTGTAACATAACAGTGCAGTACTGGTGCTTTTACTTTGAAAGAGGTGTCTGGACACTTCCTGTACCGCTGCTAATCTGTGATTCTCAGTCATATATCTCAATACAACTGGTTACAACTTGGCTGGTATTGATAAAACACTTGAGTAAAGAACGAAACTAAAAGGCTGAAGCACCGACTCGTTGGTAATTACAACATTAACACGTGTATTTTTGTCTCTGTGCAGGTGGAGGTAAAAACCTCCAGATGTGTCACTCACCATGACGAGGGTGAAATCTTTGAAGCAGGGCGGTGAGTTTTGTGAAGAGATAAACATGGCGCCGTTTAGCGAGCAGACACACGGAGCTTAAAATATTAAGAGGAAGAGATTTAAGTTAAATGTATTATCTAAATTTATATTCTCCCGGCAGCTTTAGCTTCTGTTTTCATGCCTGCTGCTGGGGACCTTCTGGGCTCTGACGTCACGTCGATTGTTGATGATTGAGCGGCTTTAGTACTTCCTGTAAAACGCCTGAATGAAATGTATCTGTGAAGGTTTAGTTTGGGGAATTATTTAGTAAATATCTGTACCATCTGTCAATATCTGTCTATATCGGCCTATTTCTATCCTGTAGGACGTATATTTGAAATAATATTTTAGGATTTTGTATTTTAATCAGGCATATTGACGGTCAAATCTCATTTCCGCAAAGATTTCTTGCGTAGTAAAGATCTGCAACTTAGAAATTCTCTTTATTGGTGAGAAAGATCTGTTTCTGTAGGCTATTATTTAAATGTCTATGTGTACATTTTTTTTGCTTGATATTCATAACTGGCTGTTAATGGATGATATACCTCCATTCAGTTACACTGATAAAATTTATTTTATGGACAACCTGGATGCAAACATTTCAGACACCGTTAATCTTGTTCAGTGATGTAAGGGCATTTTGACGGGCCCCAAGTGCACACTATCATGCATTTGTTGTCCTAACACAAATAGAGACTTGATATTGGACATCAACATACATATTACCCAGCAATTATCAATGCATATCTGACAAAAAATATCAAAATAAGTCAGTAATTAATCATTTAATTTAAGTTTTTATGGTAGATTTATAGATTTTTGAGCTTATATGGAAAAAAGCATAAGCTTTTGTTTTAGATAGATACTGACTATTTAAAAATAGTCCCATTTTCCCATTTTTTTATTAGTAATATTCTTTCTTTTATCATTTATCTTTGAACACAGGTATATTTCAAAGGTCGCAATCTGAATGTTCTGGCTACTCTTGCGTTAAAAAAAATGTAAAACTAGCAGAGTAGTCTTCTGAGGAGGAGGTCTATGACTCGCTAAATAATAAGCACTCACGGAGATCTTTCCAGGTTCAAAAAGGGTGGTCAATTTATTTACATAACCAAAAATAATCTCCGTGGTTGACTTCATACAATAAACAAAACAAAAGGTTAATTTAGCGGTAGATAAAATGTCTCACTCCTCACTCCTTCAACACAAAAAGCCGACAGCGGAGGACCCAGCTGCACTCTATCCTTAATCATAGGAGGAGGAGGGCCGTGAGCTGGCAGAAAACAATCAGAATAAATTATCATTTATCTGCAATATATAATCTACCACTTCCAATAATTAAATCAACAGTATTACCAGCATTATTTTGATTTGCAAAAAATTAATAAATATGAAAAAATATGAATTGGCTCCAACATCCCGGCCCCTAATTGTTGGCTCTAGCAAAACAATTATATAAATGAGATTTAATGAAGCCAAAAATAGAACAACTACACGATGATAATTAATTATGTTCTTAAAGTTCAATGCCCATTTAGTTACATGATGACCATTGTCCTGTCAAAGTCCATAATCATGTCATAATATCTGAAGCAGTCCGTCGTGGAGGCTGGAAAGGGCCCACTCTCTCTAGGGACCCCTCTCTCTCCCAGGTGCCCCAGTGCAGTTGCACTGCCTGCACTGTCTATATTTACGCCCCTGGTCTTGTCGTTATTTGGAGTAAATACCACAATCATGCTTGTAAGTGGAAAGGATGTACTCCCTCTTTCATTGTGTTTATAAATAACTTTGCCAACTTCTTTAAGTTGCTAAAATATATGGACAAATTAAATAGTACTGTATCTTGGTCCTTGCTCTTTTAAAGTATCTTGCCTTGCTCTCTTGTGCTTCTTTTTTTGTTTACCTAATTGTTTCTCCTTTTTATTCTTGTTGCCTTTTTTGTTTGAAAAGAAATATATTCTTTCCCTATTTTCTGAACCTCTTCGACATCAAATTGCTTGACAATATAATTTCCTCTTACTGGGTTGGGGAAACATGGCTTTAATATAAAGTTTCTAATAACTGTGTTGGTACATTTATTTTCCTTTGATGCAAAGCTGTCTAAACCCAGGACTGACCGTTGAATACAGAATGTCCTCTTTAACCACTGATCACAGAGAGATTAGTAAGGCTTTCACAGGTCTATTGTAATTCCTAACACTGGAGTTGAACACTTTATGCTGTATGTTATGTCCCCTTTTGAAGACGGACAAAAACACAACAATCAAATAATTGAAGGAGTCAGAGTAGAAGTGTAAAAGTGAAAATTTATTTACAAACTCAACACTCATTCTACAAGACAGAGTTGCACAATGAAATGCATTTGATGCATTAGTTATCCTGATGTAACAATAATTATCATGTTTATCAAACAGCCTAACAGGTTAACTTTATGTACGTCATCTTAGAGCAGGAAAACACTCCTAACTGAAGTCATTTTGGTTTGACTTCATTGGGAACAGACTGGCCGTTCACTGCAGCCACAGCGTTTTCTACCATCCTCTGCACCATCTTTGTTGTTGTAGTGTAAGTGTTGGTGCCAAAGTGGGGTGTGATCACCACGTTAGGAAGGCCAAGGAGAGGATGATCCCTGCACAAGATGAAGAAGAGGAGATGTTAGGAGCCAGCAAGGAGTTGGTTGAGTGTTGATGAATGTTCAATTCTGCTTCCTTTTACTATTGTTAGCTCGCTGTCAGCTAAAGCTGGAAACATGGTTGATGAGAGCAAAGATACGGGTCAGCAAACCAAAACAAGGAGTTAAAGGATGCTAAAAATTGCAGCAGAGATGCAGAGTGACAATTCTTGGTTCAGTTAGAACTACAAGTGACTTCTTTCACATCACACAAACCCATTTGATCGATAAAACATACTGACAAGTGCAGCTTAAAGAAAAGTCAACATCATAATATTTGTAGTTGAAATACAAAAAACAGCCTTGATCCTAAAAGGAAAACAATTTCATCTCATCTTTCTTAGCTATATTAATATATTAAAGGAACAGTTCACCACAAAATTAGAAATGCACATTTTACCTCTTACCTGTAGTGCTATTTATGAATCTAAACTAAGCACAAAAAGTAAGGAAATTTGTGTTTGGTAGGTTAGTTCTTTGTTGTAACAATGCTTCTTGGAAATAAATCTTATACCGTTGGAAAGACTGTTTATTTCCCTTTTAAATGGTGCCACATTTGTAAGGAACATGCATTTGTGGGATGAGCAGCAGAGCTGCTTATGTGGGTTGCACCCATGAAAAATTTGTCAAATCTTCTCTACCAATGCCAAACAGCTTTTTTTGCTGTTGCTACTGACTCTTGTTTTGAGCCTCTGGTACCCCCAGGTGCTGAGCATGGGCCCTGCTACAGTGGTCAGTTGGTGTCTGCTCCAAGAATCAGCATTCACGTTTGACAGATCTGGATAGGGCCTGTGCGATAGGGCAACTTCAAGCTGGTATTCCGCAAAACCAAGTTGCAGCATTATTTGGAGTGAGCACTAGTACCATCTGCAAACTGAAGGCCAAGTTCTATATAACGGGGGATGTCAGAGACAGGCCGCGAGGTGGGCGTCCCAAGAAGACGGCACCCCAAGAAGACCATTTCCTCATCCTGTCAGCATTTAGGAACAGTAGGCAGTCTTCTACAGATTTGCAGTCAAGGTTCGCAGGACAATATGGCCGATGGCTCTCTGCCCAGACAATCCAGAACAGACTGCACGCAGCCAATCTCCGGTCTCATAGGGCTGCCAGGAGGCCTGCCATGACTGCCCTTCATCGTCAGACCTGTTTGCGCTGGTGTCGGCAACACATACATGGAACCTGAACATGTGGAGGAAAGTTATGTTCAGCGATGAGTCCAGATTCTGCATACAGCAGCTGGATTGTAGGGTCAAAGTGTGGAGAAGACTCGCAGAACGCTTTGCTGATTGCTGCACCGACAGAGTAACATCTTTTGGTGGAGGCAGTGTGATGGTGTGGGGTGGCATCTCCCTCACTGGAAAAACGAGGCTTGTCATCATTGGAGGCAATCTCAATGCAGAGAGATATCAAGATGAAATTCTGCAACCAGTGGCAATCCCATATCTCCACAGTCTGGGACTGAACTCTATCCTCCAAGATGACAATGCTCGCCCCCACAGAGCGGGGTTTATCAGAGACTACATCCAGAATTTGGGAGTGGAGAGGATGGAATGGCCTGCCAGCAGTCCTGACCTCAACCCCATTGAACACTTGTGGGATCAGCTTGGGCTTGTTGTTCGTGCCAGAGTGACCAACACAACCACGTTGGCTGACTTGTAACAAATGCTTGTTGAAGAATGGGATGCCATCCCACAGCATTGTGTGACCAGCATGAAGAGGAGGTACCAGGCTGTTGTGGCTGTGTATGGTTCGTCCACACGCTACTGAGGCTCCTGTTCGTTAAATGAATAAATTGTTAAATTGCCAATATGTCTTGTTTCTTCAGACTTCAATCATCCAATCCACCAAACAACACCAAACAAGAGTCAACAGCAAAAAGAAAAAGCTGTTTGGCGTTGGCAGAGAAGACTTGGCAAATTTTTCATGGGCACAACCCACATACTCAGCTCTGCTGCTAAAGGTACAGTTTAATAAGTTGTGATTGTAGTTTAAGAGTGTAGTGAGACCTTGGTAAAGGTTCAGGGTAAGTCACGTCTAATGCCGCCGCATGGATTGTTCCCGACTGCAGAGCTTTGACTAAAGCATCCTGGTCCACAACCAGACCTGAGGCATGAAAGGTAAAACATTAGACATCAGTTTTTCATAATGACCTCACAGAAACCTTAATAATTCTTTAACCAAGATTAGTAAAGACAAGGAGACACATTAACCTCACCTCTGCTGATGTTGACCAGTGTTGCTGTGGGTTTCATGAGGGCCAGCTCTCTGTGGCTAATCAGTCCTGTGGTTTCAGGGGTGAGGTTGACAGCCAGAATGACAAAGTCCGACTCTTTCAGCAGTTCGTCCATGTTCTCACAGTAACTGGCACCCACCGCCTGCTCATCTTCAACGCTCCTGGACAGCAGAGAGAAAACATGAAGCTCACCATTAACACTCTCTCATGATTCATTGCTCTGAAATATCTGGTTATAGTAGTGAGTACACAATTTGGCAATTATTTTTTGGTCCATTATAGGATTTCCAAAATCTTTTTTCCCCTTCTTTTATGTTTTGGCTGTACAACCAGTTGTTTCAAGATTTGCTATAAATTTGCAGTGTTGTGGTCAAGACCACCTGAACCGAGACCAAGTCATGACTAGTGTGTCAAGGCCGAGACAAGACCAAGATACACACACAAAAAGGCAAGGTCTACTGCAGAGCCATGTACACAGCTCTGGTCTACTGGCAGTGGGGGAGGGGTCTATTTTGTAAAATACTTTGCTTAATCCTTCAAAATGGTGAATCTCATATTTGTCATGGCCCAAGAGCCAGGTTATGACAAATCAGCTTAACCGTCTTTATTCAAAACTCCTTTTTTGCACATGTAATTTAGTGATATCCCCGCAGTTTCGATCTTGACTGGTCTTGAAATAAAATCCTGACTCCTTAAAAAGTAGACTTGAAACTGAGACTGAACTTGCCACAATTTTTCTAAATTAACCAAATTAACTATCAAACCTTTACCTCCTGTTCCTGTTGTGATACAGGATCTTCATGTCAAATCCGTTGCCTCTTTTAGCAATTTTGCAGCCAATATGTCCCATTCCAATAATCCCCATCGTCGACCCTGTGACTTCCTCTCCAATCAGCCTTCGTGTCATGTGGGTGCTGTTGGGGGCAACAGCTATTTGGTGACCTACAGAAAAACAAACATCCCCTCAGAAAAGCTAAAGATTTATTTATTTATCTTTGATCTTCAAATTTTTATACTGCCTCTTGTTTTGCCTTCAGCAACAAAGAATTTATGAGCACATTATGTTTTCATTTTTGTCAGACTTGCTCTCAAATCCAAGTGGAAGCTGTAAGTCTTGGTTTTGTAATTGAAAGGATTCAGTTAACTTTCGACCTCGGGAGTTTTGGAAACACTGTGGCATATAAGAATTCATGATCATGGTCTTGACTCACCTTCAACAATCTTGCGTGCCGATGCCAGAAGCAGACCCATTGCCATATCTGCAGTGGCATCGCTCACCACACCAGGCGTGTTGGTCACCTTCACTCCCAGACTGCTGATGTACGGCACATCCAGGTGGTCGATGCCCACTCCTCCGTTGGCGACCACCTTTAGCGAGGGGAGCAAACTGAGCAGCTGTGGCTGTACTATAGTGGAGACAGCCCACACAAGCATGGCCTGGATTTTAGGGCCGTGCAGCTGAGGGTTTTGAAGGAAGTCTTTGAGGTAGATGATTTGAAAGTGCTGTTTTATTATGTCAGTGAACACTTCAAGGTAATCTTGTTCTCCCACCTCTGTGATCAGAGCCCATGGCTTTTTGTCCTCCATTACCTGGAAGGACGAAACAAAAGTTAAAAGGACAACTTAAACCCTCGCTGTCAGCCACCACACCCACCACGTCACGCTCTTCCCGCATCAGGGTGGCAGACAGTTAACCTTAAGGGTCTCCTTCCTGGGTGATGTAAAGAAATTAGTGCCCCTGGTTTGATTGTGTGTGATGAGGACAGACTTCTGTTTAGGTATAGAAGATCTCATCGTTTGAAAGAAATTAAGTTATTTGTTCTCATGGTCTCTAATCTTCTCTGTTCTCCTCTGAACCGTGTTTCAAGTCAGACAGGAGGAGGGCAAAGGTGAAGTATATGGTGTCTGAAACTGCCCTGGGCCCCCAGACCCTCAGGGGCCCAAAGGTTTCAATTGATTGTTAATAAGGGAGATCGGGGTTGGTTGGCACACAGCTATTTTCTGGTCCTTTGAAAGTCACAGAAACAAGAGCTAACCTGACTGTTATGCACAACGGCACATGCACTGTACAGAATCAGGACTTTGGATTTACTACCATTTGTGATTTGAGTTTACTCGTTCCTCTTCAAGAGTTGTTCAAAAAGAATGACTCGTTCATGAGTCTAACATCACTATCCACAAAGTTTGCAACAAAGATATTTTGCTAAAAATTTTAAATGTAAAGCCAAATCTAAGATAACCCTGATGACATTACCATGATATCATTAACTGGTCATGATTGGTGGAGTGTCCACTGATTTGAATTAAGTACTTGAAATACCTGCACCCAACCCTGTCTTCTTACACCAACCAAAGTTTGTCTCCTGCATGTCACCCAAAAATACTCTACCTATAATTCCCGATAAGGACATCTGCTAAATGTCTAATCTGTGAATTGAAAATTGGACAATACCTTTTTGTGTTGCAGTTGACATACAGATCTCTGCAGCCAGGATGCTTGTGCTAGACCCCCCAGTCTCTTCACACAGCGGACGTAGCTGACACTCTGCATTCTAGCTGGCAAGTTAAAGACATTGTCAGTGTAGAGTTGTATGTCACACAGAAGAGGTTCAACATAAAACAGATGAAAAGCAATGTGTGAAGCAAAGTATATGTGTCATGTAGCTATATAAAAATGTGCATGCATTGAAAGTCCACAGGTCAAATTGCTATAAATTCTTAACTTGTGTGTCAACTGCACAATCACAAAAAAGCATATGGGTGTTTAGATAGAAAATGCATCAAATTAATCAAGAATATTATATGCATGTTATGAAAATTTTCAAATGGCATCAATGTCACTTCACATTAGCTGAGTTCTCACCTTCAGCTGGAGCTGGAGTTTTCGTCTAGCTCTCAGTTATGAGGAGTCGAACCTGAGGGTTAAGAGGGAGGGGGTGAAAGAAAACAGTAAGCTGTTCTTTAACAATATCCAACCTCCTATGTGCTTTAGATGAACATTAAACCAGGATTCCCACACATTTTCATGGACAAAATTTTACCTTTCAAAGACCTTTGATTTTTTTTTTCTTGCCCCACTTGCCAGGTGTTTTTCACACAGATCAGATTCAAACTCTATTCAAACATAATTTTAGCTAGTGGGGAGAAAATGAAGAAACATACTTGATGGTAAACAAACGTCACAGGAATATTAGAGCTATGTTACATTGGCAGCTACAGAAAATACTTGCTGGTATGTTATATTATCTGGAAGGTAATGCATTGAAGATTACTGCAACAACTTAATTACACAGAAGAAAATGCCGTGACTTTTCCAAAACTTTCAATGATTTGTATTAATTCCATAACTTTCCAGGCCTGGAAATTGTGAAATTCCATGAGTTTTCCAGGTATTCCATGAACGTGGGAACCCGAAACTTGAGAACAGGCTTGGGTGGTATCATGGTATTAGGACGATCTCCTCGGCTGTATAAATCAGACTAACATGTTTAGTAACGATATAGTGAACGGCCTCCATGTAACAGAGCTCCAAGTAATCAAACACGTTGTAAGTAAGTAAGTAAATTTATTTATATAGCACTTCTCACAGAGAGGACTCACAAAGTGCTTCACAAGATAAAATACAAAAAATACAATAACAGAAACAATGCAAAATACACAAAAACAAATAAAAAGCAAAGTGCAGCAAAATACAGAGATGATACAATGGACAATTAATGGAATGCAAGCCTAAACAGATGTGTTTTTAACTGCTTTTTAAAAATGTCCACGGAAGAGGCCGCTCTCAGCTCATGAGGTAGTGCATTCCACCATTTCGGTGCAACAGCCTTAAAGGCTCTATCACCTTTCGTCTTTAATCTTGTGTGAGGGACAGTAAGTAGGTGGCCTTCAGCGGACCGCAGTGACCTGACAGGACAGTGAAAGGACACCAGATCCGTCAAGTATGCAGGTGCTTGACCATGGAGGGCTCTGTAAGTGATGGTTAGAATCTTGTGCTGGATCCTGAAATTAACAGGGAGCCAGTGCAGGGATGCCAGGACTGGAGTGATGTGAGTGAACTTATGAGATCTGGACAGAAGCCTGGCGGCAGCGTTCTGGACTAGTTGGAGGCGGTCTAATGAAGTTTTATTGAGACAGGTGAAAAGAGAATTACAGTAATCCAGACGTGAGGAAATAAAAGCATGGATGATCATTTCTAGCTCGGAATAAGTTAACATGGATCTGAGTTTGGAAATGTTTTTGAGGTGGAAAAAGCAGGAGCGAGTGACAGTTTTGATGTGGTCATCGAAGAGCATGGCCTGATCAAATGTGACCCCAAGGTTTCTCAACTTGGGGCGCACATTTGCACTGAGGGACCCTAAGCAGCTGGCCACTTTAGATGCTGAGGCATCAGGTGCAATAATTAAAATCTCAGTTTTAGCTGCGTTCAACTGAAGGGAGTTAGAAGACATCCAGTCCTTAATTACATTCATACAATCGTACAGTGAGTCAATTCCATCGGTCCTATCAGGGTTAAAAGAAAAATATAACTGGAGGTCATCTGCATACATATGGTATGAGATACCTTCAAAATTGCTGATGACATCTCTGAGAGGGAGCATGTATAGCGTAAAGAGGATAGGCCCAAGCACTGAACCTTGGGGCACCCCGCAAGAAAGGGGGGCAAACTCTGATTTATGAGGGCCAACAGCCACAGAAAAGGATCGATCAGACAGATAGGATTTAAACCAATGAAGAGCGGTCCCTGAGATTCCTACCCTGTCCCTCAGCCTGTCTAAAAGGATGTGGTGATCAACAGTGTCAAAGGCTGCACTGAGATCAAGCAGAACCAGGATAGTGGATTTACCGGCATCGGAGGCCATCATGATGTCATTGGAGACCCTGAGAAGAGCAGTTTCTGTGGAATGTAACTGACGATAACCGGACTGAAATTTATCTAAGATATTGTAACTGTTCAACGCTGTCACTAACTGGTTTGCAACTGCTTTTTCTAGAATCTTAGATACAAAGGGCAGCTTGGAAATGGGCCGGTAGTTACTAAGAACATCGGGGTCCAGATTGGGCTTTTTGAGAAGCGGCTGAACAACCGCTTGCTTGAAATGGGACGGGACACGACCAGAAACCAGTGAGCTATTGATTATGGAGAGCAGAGATGGACCAATAGTGCTGAAAACATTTTTCAGCAAAGTTGTGGGCAGGATATCCAGCGGACTAGAAGAGATCTTCATAGTGCACACAAGATCTGCTAAGTCTTGTAAGGAGACAGGTGAGAAATTGTCAATAATTGACTGTTGTTTGGGAGGATCAGGAAGGGAGGAGGAGGAGGGTGTTATACTGGCCTTGACACTGGCAACCTTATTCACAAAATACATTAAAAAATTGCTACAGTCCTCATCAGAGGACACAGGTAGAGCAGGCGGTTGCGCACCAGTAATGCTACTTATAGTGTCAAAAATGACCCTGGGATTTCTCTTGTTGGAGATGATGAGATTTTTAAAATAAGAGGCTCTGGCTACCCTAACAACAGAATTGAATTCAGCTAACAGTTCTTTAAAATAAAGACGATGTACATGAAGCTTGCTTGATTTCCACAAGCGCTCAGCTCTCCGACATTTACGAAGAAGGCAGCGGATGTCGTCGTTCAGCCAGGGAGTGGGATTAGCTGCGGGGATAGTTCGAGGCTTTATCTTATCAAGAATAGCAGAGCAGTGTGAGTTAAAAGTTAAAACTTGGGAGTCAACGTCAACATTAAAACTATTAACAGGCTGCGCCACACTGTTAAAAGCGAATGAGAATTTCTCAGCAGAGAGGTTATTTAACATACGGGTGAGTTGTACATTTGCCATAAAACGTATACTTAAAGCCAAATCACAATCAAACTCAGAGTACAGCCACACATTTTGACAAATAAATGCAGGTCTGATTGCTGCCTGTCTGCTAATCGCTTGAGCTAGCAGCAGTTAACTGCTCAGATCAGGCATCACAGAAAGACATGTTGAAACTTTTGTCAATATCTGCACATTGTTAGCTCTGTTAGATTCTCCACAATTTAACTGTTAAATTCATCTTACTGAGACTGGCAGTTTAACCTACTGTACACCACATAGCAGCATTTCAAAACAATAGCATTGGTTAGCTGGTTAGCCGAGACCTACAGCTATAACTCTGTGTAAAACACAGAGGAAAAGGGAGAAAGCATAAAAGGTCCTCCTCAAAAGCCAATTCACAATCAAACTCTGAGTACAGCTACACATTTTGACAAATAAATGCGCTCTTACTTCCTCCCAAGGTCTGACTGTTGCCTGTCAGCTAATCGCTCATGCTAACGGCAGTAGCTGCTTAACTAGCGAGCTAGCGGCAGTAGCTGCTTAGCTCGGGCATCAGTAATGTGTCAACTTTTGTCAATATGAACCTGCTGCACATTGTTAGCTCTGTTAGATTATCCACAGTTTAACTGTTAAATTCATCTTACTGAGACCAGCAGTTTAAGTTACTGTACACCGCATAGCAAAAGCAGTTTAAAACAGTAGCTTTGGTTAGCCAGTTAGCTGAGGCCTTGAGCTAAGCACTGGGTGTAGAGCCTAACGTTAGCGCACAGCCATCTACTCCACACTTACACACTCGGTAGCTTTCGGGGTCAGCCCTATGTTCCCACAGCCCTATGTTCCCACATTTCTAAGATTTTTCTTAAAATTAGGCCCTATGTTCCCACATCTCTAGGACATTTTCAAAATTAGGTCGTGTTCCTACATTTCCCTTCAATTTAAGCCCTATCCTCCCACAAGATTTTTTGGAAGCACTTTATAATAAATGAATGACTGAGTAAATTTATTTCCATCAGCAGCAGCAGAAATCATCACAATCACAATCATTACAAGAAAAAATAAAATAGGCTGATCAAAAAGGGTTTCGGCTATGTATATATACATACATACGCAAAAAGGAAATGTGGGAACATAGAGCTGTGGGAACATAGGGCTGTGGGAACATAGGCACGCTCCCCAGCTTTCTAGTTTGTTTTTACACATCTTGGTCCTTGCTCTTGACCACTGCTGCCAATTTCTTCCATCCTTGAACTTGTGTACTTGTATTCCCCGACTTGTTCTGTACCTTCTCCCGTGATACATAAAGGGACAAAGAAAAGAAAGACCTATTTGATCATACACGTTATAATCACCATATCAGAAAAATGTTGACCTCAGATCAGTTACTTTCCAAAGTGAACTCTTTTATGGAAACTAAATTTTCTGGAAATCTTTGCAGAGAAAGTTTGGTCAGACCACAATTAATTCCTCATCGCAAAGATAAGAAGTTCAACTAAAGGTTTAGAAGCTTCTCTGTTAATTTCTCTTTATCTTTCAATAGATTAACACCAATATCAGAAGACATGGTCAGGCTCACAACCTACTAACAATGTTCTAAAGCTTATATGTCTTGCTGGCAAATATCACATCCATGATGCTCAAGCGTTTCAGATTACACCAAAGATCTGTTTTGTGTTGAGTTACTCTTTGACTGTGTTTCTAACATAACAACAAACAAGACAGCTATTATGAGCTCTCAAAAAACTGATAAAATTACATCTGATAAAAACAAATAAGGTGTATTATATCTGGGTTTTCATCTCCCTCGTACAATTTAATGTGTAACACTGGAGTTGAACACTTAATGCTGTAAGCTATGATCACTGTTGAAGATGGGAGACAGAAGACGACAAAAACACAACAATCAAATAATTGAAGGAGTCAGAGTAGAAGTGTAAAAGTGAAAATTTATTTACAAACTCAACACTCATTCTACAAGACAGAGTTGCACAATGAAATGCATTTGGTGCATTAGTTATCCTGATGTAACAATAATTATCATGTTTATCAAACAACCTAACAGGTTAACTTTATGTACATCATCTTAGAGCAGGAAAACACTCCTAACTGCAGACAGATGAAGCACCATCAGTGAAGTCATTTTGGTTTGACTTCATTAGGAACAGACTGGCCGTTCACTGCAGCCATGGCGTTTTCTACCATCCTCTGCACCATCTTTCTTGTTGTAGTGTAGGTGTTGGTGCCATAGTGGGGTGTGATCACCACGTTAGGAAGGCCAAGGAGAGGATGATCCCTGCACAAGATGAAGAAGAGGAGATGTTAGGAGCCAGCAAAGAGTTGGTTGATTGTAACTATTATATAGGCTATTGCTGAATATAGCTGATATCTCCAACATTCACCAACTCACACTAAAACAATCTAGACTGATAAACAATACTACAGATAAGAGGAAAAATATGTATTTTGGATTTTTGGGGTGGACTGTCCCTTTAACACAATAACTGCACTGTCCTTTTACACTGTATGTAAGGTGCTGAGGTCCCTGATTACCTCATGTATCAGTACATACTGTGCTCTTCTGATCTGTTGATGTGACAAGGCTCATTTTTCAGTAAAAGTGAGATGATGTAACTTTGACTGGGAACTGACTAAGTAATGTCAAGCAGTGTGTTTTATTGCTCATGGGTACAAAGTTAAATTTAAGGAGGAGGAATATTTTTAGAGGTGACATAGTCTCAGTTTAAAAAGTTGTGATTGTGGTTTAAGAGTGTAGTGAGACCTCGGTAAAGGTTCAGGGTAAGTCACGTCTAATGCCGCCGCACGGATTGTTCCCGACTGCAGAGCTTTGACTAAAGCATCCTGGTCCACAACCAGACCTGAGGCATGAAAGGTAAAAAATCAGACATCAGTGTTTCATTATGACCTCACAGAAACCTTAATAATTCTTTAACCAAGATTAGTAAAGACAAGGAGACACATTAACCTCACCTCTGCTGATGTTGACCAGTGTTGCTGTGGGTTTCATGAGGGCCAGCTCTCTGTGGCTAATCAGTCCTGTGGTTTCAGGGGTGAGGTTGACAGCCAGCACGACAAAGTCCGACTCTTTCAGCAGGTCGTCCATGTTCTCACAGTAACTGGCACCCACCGCCTGCTCATCTTCAACGCTCCTGGACAGCAGAGAGAAAACATGAAGCTCACCATTAACACTCTCTCATGATTCATTGCTCTGAAATATCTGGTTATAGTAGTGAGTACATGACCAGTGTGTCAAGACCGAGACAAGACCAAGATTTTAAGGGGTTAAGACCGAGCCAAGACCCAAGACCCGCCTACCCCTGTTCCACCAAGATTAGCATGTGTATGCAGGTTTTTTTAAACATGGGAAAATTCATTAAAATTATGGGATAATCTCCTTTCCCATTACCAGTAGACCAGAGCCGAGTTCATAGCTCTGCAGTAGATCAGTATACCTTTCTGTTTTGCTTTTTTTTTCTCTGATGCGTCACATTCAATGTCACAGACGAGCCAGCAAACAGGTTAGTTAACAGCAGAAAGCAGTGTGGAGGCCAGTGAAAATGTTATGGTGGTTACTACTTTTTTATACCTATTACTTGTTCAGTCTCTCTTTCAAACTCGGTACCAACAAAATTTACAACAAGGTGGAACACCAGGTGGAAGTGCAAATTTTTGTCCCTCTTCCAACAGAATGTAATGATGTGCCACCACTAAATACTGTACATCTCCGTGCAAGCAGCACTCAGACATGTTTCCAAATTAGTTGGCATCGAGTTTAACGTGAGACTGAATAAGTAACCGTCACCGCTTTTCCTCTTGAGGGTCGCGGGGGGGCCGGAGCCTATCCCTGAAAGGAAATTCTGACTCCTCAAAAAGTGGTCTTGAAACCGAGACTGAACTCAACCACTACAACACTGTGAATTAGTCTGAAAATGTAATGACTAAGAACTCGGGATTTTCTAAATTAACCAAATTAACTATCAAACCTTTACCTCCTGTTCCTGTTGTGATACAGGATCTTCATGTCAAATCCGTTGCCTCTTTTTGCAATTTTGCAGCCAATATCTCCCATTCCAATGATCCCCATCGTCGACCCTGTGACTTCATCTCCCATCAGGTCTAGTGACATGTGGGTGCTATTGGGGTTAACAGCTATTTGGTGACCTACAAGAAAAACAGATTTATTACAAATTTATTTATTCTTTAAGACCAGTACCACAATGTGGATTGTTCTTCAAAATGTTATACTGCCTCTTGTTTTGCCTTCAGCAACAAACAATTTATGAGCACATTATGTTTTAATTTTTGTCAGACTTGCTGTCAAATCCAGGTGGAAAAGATGCAGGTCTTGGTTTTGTAATTGAAAGGATTCAGTTAACCTTTGACCTCGAGAGTCTTGGAGACATGGTGTCATATAGATTGTAAAGCTCTTTGAGAAAATTCCTGATTATGGTCTTGACTCACCTTCAACGATCTTGCGTGCCGATGCCAGAAGCAGACCCATCGCCATATCTGCAGTGGCATCGCTCACCACACCAGGCGTGTTGGTCACCTTCACTCCCAGACTGCTGATGTACGGCACATCCAGGTGGTCGATGCCCACTCCTCCGTTGGCAACCACCTTTAGCGAGGGAAGCAAACTGAGCAGCGATGGCTCGGCTGCAGGGCAGGCAGCCCACACAAGCATGGCCTGGATTTTAGGGCCGTGCAGCTGAGGGTTTTGAAGGAAGTCTTTGAGGCAGATGATTTGAAAGCGCTGTTTTATTATGTCAACGAACTCTTCAAGGTAACCTTGTTCTCCCACCTCTGAGATCAGAGCCCATGGCTTGTTGTCCTCCATTACCTGGAAGGACGAAACAAAAGTTAAAAGGACTAACCTTGGTCTCCCCTACTGTATAAACTAAATCACATTATAAACTCAAAAAATACTCCTTATAGCGAAAGTTTGACATGTTAGGAAATATGCTTACTCACTTTCTGGAGGAGAGTTAAATGAGAGAAATTTATACCACTTGTGTCCATCAGCCAATTAGCTTAGCTTAGCTTAGCTTAGCATAAAGACCAGAAAAAGGGGGAATCAGCTATCCTGGCTCGGTCTAAAAGAAAGAAATCTCACTAAAAATCACATTGTTTGTTGTATCCATAGAAAAACTGAACTGTAAAAATACATTTCACTGTTATATGGGAGGTTTTGTGTCACACTATTTCTTGGCAGGCAACCTGCAGAGATTTCAGGCAGTGACTGCTCCCTGTGAACAGAAAAAGGGTAGCTGTTTCCCTGTTTCCAGTCTTTATGCTAAGCTAAGCTAACCAGCTGCTGGCTGGTGCTGCATATTTACTACACAGACATGAGATTGATATGACAAGGGGCATTACATATGACGTCACAGTATTGCATCCTTCGCAATTACTGATCACTTAAAACCAGGACCGGTTGCACAGGTTTGCCTCTAGTAACTCATTAATTACACACATGAATAGACTGTTATCAATAATAACCAGTGACACATTAGAAGGTCACATATTATGTATAACAAGAAAATGAGCAGGAAGTTTAAAACTTGCAAAACTTGGAAACACAATGTGCAGCACTCACAAGTGATCCTTGTTTTCTCTGCAGTTGAACCAGGAAGGAAGGGCTACTTGAGCTATGTGGAGGATTTCAAAATAAGAGCTTTGTTTTTCCTTAGCACATCAACTACTACTACTTCTACCATTACTAATACTCCTAGATTGATTGTTTCTACTATTATTACCACTATGATACAATAATAACACTAGTACTACTACTGAAAATAATAATAACAACAATAATGACATAGAGAGGATTTGTGTTCATAAATGACTTGCTCCTTAGCCCAGGGGATGTGTGCTCTGTGCCATGTGTTGACTGTGGTCATTTATGTTCGTTTTCTGTACTGACAGCTCTCTCTCACCTCCCCTCCTCTGCTGTGGCAATCAGAGTCCGTGTAAGTGTGTGTGTGTGTGTGAGATGAGCTGCAGGTGTGTGATTTACCAACTGACCATGTGACCGGGTTGCTGCAGGCTGATTGGCTGGCTGCTGAGTTTTAAACTTGGCCCCTCTCACTCTCCCATGCCCAACCTGTCAGCAGCCTGTGTGTAACATATTCTGTGATAGTGATCTTTTGTGTGTTACAATAGCATTCTGTGAACTAGAGCATCTTTGTGTAGAAGCTTTTAGCAGCTTTGGTTCTTGTATAAAGGTTAATTGCAACTTTGATTAAGGAACTGAGCTTAGTAGATTATACCATTTGTAAATATTGTAAATGGCCTTCCTAATCCAGTAGCAGCACTACAAGAGGAGGGAGAGGCCATTTTAGTTGATCATTCCTTTTTCTCCTGTTGTTCAGTCAGGAGTTAGGTTAGCTTCATTGTCTTTTGTTTCCCCATTTATTTTCTTGCAGGTAAGGTAGGGATCTTGGTTTAGTTTTGTTTGTTATTTTGGCATTGCTCTCCTCTGAACACAAAAATAAAACTGCTACTTTGAACTTTGACATTGAAGTTGGCTGACCTTCTAGGGAGTGGGAAGAGGGGGGGTACTGGGGGTACTAATCGTGTGTGGCCCAGGTTCTTCCAGGCCTGGGACATAACTAGGGGTGTAAATCACCAGCTTCATCACGATACGATATTATATCGATTTGTTTGGATGACGATACGATGTTTGCCGATATCACAAAGTCTGTCACGATACGATTTTGATTTGATTCGATTCAAGAGCCTGCGATCGATATGACGCGATATCATATGCCCATCTAACACAATCATTTACATCAACTCACAAAAACAACTAGAATATGATTTGACCATTTTATTTCTGAGCTCTGTTTGTTGTTTGAGCGGAGGCGCGCTTGCCCAGAAATGGTGACACAGACGTGCTATGTGAATTTCAAAATAAATGTGTATCTTTAAGATGACGATATGGATCGATGTTTTCATTTTGCATCGATATAATCGGATCGTTAATCAATGAATCGATGTATCGATGTGGATCGATGTATCGTTACACCCCTAGTCATAACACATGTCTTTAGGCCTAAATTCCAAAACCACATAAGTGCTGTTTGAGCCACCAATCCCGTGTATCTTTACTAACTTTTTGTGGCGTTTCCCATCAGCGCTTGAACCACTGAAACGTGTTTTTCACTGACCTATCCCTGCTTTGCCCAAGACTTCATTGAGGTTATTTTCTGAGACTTCTGAAAGCCACATTCAGAGCCACAGAGGACCTAATGCAACTGTTTTCACAGGCACTTAACCTTAAAGTTGTCTTTGGTTGCACTGATTTGATCCAGCTGAATTAAGTACTTGAAATACCTGCACCCAAGCCTGTCTTCTTACCCCGACCAAAGTCACATCTGCTAAATGTCTAATCTGTGAATTGCAAATTGGACAATACCTTTTTGTGTTGCAGTTGACGTACAGATCTGTGCAGGTTTGTGACTTTAAGAAGCCGGGATGCTTGTGCTGGACCCCACAGTCTCCTCACACACCGGACATAGCTGATGCTCTGCATTCCAGCTGGCAGGTTAATGATATTGTCAATTTAAAGTTTTATCAATAATCAATAATTACTGCTGATCTAATGTGCAAATAATCCTCAAGAGAGTCAACAAGAAACAGCAAAATGCAACGTGTGAAGCAAAGTATGTGTCATGTATGTAAAAATGAGCATGCAGTGAAAGTCCACAGGTCAAATTGTGATAGATTATTAACTTGTGTGTCAACTGCACAATCACAAAAAAGCATATGGGTGCTCAGAAAGAATTGAGAATTTTATATGCATGTTGCTGTAAATTCTTTCAAATAGCATCAATTTCACTTCATGTTAGTTGAGTTCTCACCTTCAGCTGGAGCTGGAGGAGTTTTCGTCTAACCTCTCAGCTATAAGGAGTCAAACCTGAGGTTAAGAGGGAGGGGGTGATGGAAGACATAGCTGTTCTTTAACAATATTCAACCTCCTATGTGCTTTAGATGAAGATTAAACCAGAGTTATCCATTTTCATGGACAAAATTTCAAAAGTTTTCCACGACATTTCAAGGACCTTTAATCATTTTTTTTCTTGCCCCACTTGCCATGAGTTACGTCACACATAGAGGAATATTAGAGCTATGTTACGTTGGCAGCTACAGAAAATAAATTAGCTGGTATGTTACATGTGCATTGTAGATTACTGCAACAATTTCATTACACACACCAAAATGCCACAACTTTTCCAAAACTTTCAATGATTTTTATTAACTCCATAATATTTCCAGGCCTGGAAATTGTGATTGTGAAATTCCATGACCTTTTCCAGGTTTTCCATGACCGTGGGAACCTGGAACTTGAGAACAGGCTTGGGCGGTATCATGGTATTATGGTATACCGGGAAACTGAGATATCTGGATGATATGATTTTGAATACCATCACAAATACGGAGGTTCATCTTTCTATTAATTGAAACGTGGAGCAACATCACTTTTTTGCTGCTTTCAGATGCCTTTCACAAGTATTTAAACTTTTTAACCCTGAGCAAATTTGTGTGATTTCTTTAAAAAACCAGGCAAAGGCGTTGAGTAACTTGGTAAGAAATGTCCTACAAATTAAAAAAAAAATAAAAAATTAGAAAATTATTATTTTTATAAAAAAATAGGTAAAAAGAAAGGCTATATTTCAAATAATAGCAATAATTATCATTTTTAAACTTTAAAATTTTGTTGCAGAATTATTAGAATTTTTAAGCATGTATTCCAGGTCAATTCCTTGTTTGTTTTTAACTTCTTTTTTTTTTTATTTTCTAACTAATTTTCTTGTTTTTAATTTTCACTTTTTATTAATTACTTGCTAATTCTTTGGGCGATTTCCTCTTCTGTTGCTCATTGCCCTCTTCCCATGTTTTAAAAAAAATAAAGCCAATTTGCTCAGGTTAACCTCAAACTAGAGAGGCTGTAATGAGGATTTTTTTTTTGTAGTACATATCACAAATCACCAGATGTCACTCCAGTGCAACAGACAGCTGAGCTGACCACAAGTGATGGAGATAACATGACAGCTCATTTTCACATCTAACTCGGTGAATTAAGGTTTTATTTATTGTTGGAACATTAAACTAATTAACTAAAAGACTAACAAGAGTAACAGTTTGGGAAGGCAATTAACCTCGTCTTAGTTTGGTAAAGGAGAGAAACATGAATTCAAACAGTGCACTGTTGTATTTTACTGTGTAATAAGGAAAGTAGGTGTAAGAATATTACCTTACGAATGATATCCCACGAATTAGCAGTTAGTTACGTGATTAACTTAAAGCAACAGAGGTTAGGGTTTGACATTGTATGGCAGAGGGCACGGCTTTGTCCCTCAAAGTCTGCATTTCTAACAAGATTAGAGATATTCATTTTAAAATTTTGCACAATTACAACCCTTCTAACACAATGGTGTCAAGGTTTACTTGGACTTGGATGAAAATGTACATTTTGCAATAATAAACCTGAAACACGAATACATTTGTTTTACAGCTGCTCACACTCTATTCAATTTTGGACTGATTTGAAAACACGTGTTCTAAAGAACAGTGATCACTCTGTTAAAATCAGTTTTAAAGATGTTATTGTTCATTTTGAAAGCAATGTTAATGCATTTAATTTTATGATAAACCTCATGATCCTGTATAGGTAAATTTCATATACACAAATCTAAATTTGCCAAATCATCCCCCTGTTTAAAAGGTTTCTGGATTGATTTTTTTGTAGTCTAATGCAGTTTCTGGAACATGTGGAACAAGAAAAGTGTATCTACTATACAATATTATAACCAGCTATTTGGTACTTTCTCTTCTAAATGATTTTAAAAGGCTGTTTTTATGTCTGTAGTTTTGTCTACTATTTACTTAGTATTAAATGTGCATGTGGGCCCCATGTGAGTAGTAAATGAGCTGAAAAATGGGCCCTGTATGGGATTGTCCAAGGGTTCCATAATGGCCCCATGCATATTGCCTACATGGGTGTTTTTAACCAAGTGGGTTGATGATAATATGCCCATTTTGGGCTCATACCCACTTAGTACCCAGATAGTTGTAGCATAACCCATGTGAGGCCCACTTGGCTTAATGTGGCCAGTTGGCATGTGGCCATTTTGGAACCCACTGACAATCCCATACAGGGCTCATTTACTAACCACACGGGGCCCACTTACAGATGTTGACTGGGATGTCTGTATGACAATATGTGATTTCTGCCATGTCTGACTGTAGCATTTAGCTTGTTTCAATAAAGTTGAGAAAAAAAGGTTTTGGCATGTGAAGTTACTGAGGTTAGGTTTAGGAAAAGAAACAGGGTGAGGACGTACCTTATGATGACGTCAAGCTCACACAGCTCCAGAGACGGTCTGTGTTTTGTGACCCGTCCACCATGAAAACTTCCCTCCTAACCGCACCTTTAGGGGCCGTTTCCTTCCCGTCAGCGCACGTGGTCGCAGCCTTCCAAAATACAGGGGTTATGCATGAATTACTGCCGCGATATTACGTGGAATATGTATGAGTTTTGGTGCATTACCCTCCACAGCAAAACTTATGAACGGTGCATGAGAACAACCTGAGAGAGGGAAGTCACTGGGTACATTGACCGGGCAGGCAGAGGGGCGGTGATTGCACAAGACTGAACACAGCAACCAATGGTCACAAATCTCCCCACCACCCATAAAGAGACAGTACACAGAAAAAAAAACGTACTTTTCAAATCAGTTCTCCTCCTATTGTATCTGCTTGTCAGTGTCATCCAGGTGTCCCCCCAGTTCACTGGAAAATTCTGATTTGATCTGAGGAAACAAATTTTCCTCTAAGGGCAAGTTAAGCTGTTGCAGCACATAATAATTGGAAGAGAATAATAACCTCTTGAGACCCAAACTTTTGTCTGGTATGCATTTTTAATTTCTCCTAGCCATTTGGGATCAGTAGGACCCAATAAGTATAAAAACCTAAACACTGTCAACAATAAGTCCCAATGTCTTCAAACAAGTACTTCACAATTTACTGTGTCTCAGCTTATTACTGTTGGTCTAATTTGTTGCCATATCAAACTACAAACATTAACAATCAAATTAACAAGTTTCTACCATAAAATGTGATCAGGTTTTGGACCTTGTCCACTTTTGTGTCAGGATGGGCTGCAGCCTGACTTGGCAGAGATGGCTGCCATCTTGTTTTTACATGGATTGGTGTATTGTGATCCTATTGCCACTAGATGGCACAAAAAAGTGCCCACGGACGAGGACAACAGGTCTAAGTTAAGTAGAATAAAGTATAAAGGTCAAGTAAATCCAAAATGTGATGTCCTCATATGAGGACACAGGGTCTCAGGAGGATATTTTTAAAAGGAGTAAATGCAGTTTACTAAGCAGATGCACACTGGCAGTTAACTAACTTAATTTTTGACCATGCATGTGCAAAAGTATGGACCCTTGCATCAACACAATGTCGAAAGGTAAAAGATAATGTTAGATTTGAATATTATGAAAGGGGGGAGTAATATGAAGGACAGACAGACAGACAGACAGACAGACAGATGGATAAGTGTGACATGATACCATATTGGCACCACTGAGATGCACTTAAACATAGCCTAAACATCTTTTATTACTAAAACTTTAAAATCTTTTTAAAGAAAGCTGTTAATACACTAACAATATACAATAAATATGTTCATAATTAAAGTAAAATGTGTTGAAAATACATTTTAAGTGCAATCTATTTAAATCTGTGATGACTTTCAAGTGCTCTTAAATCAGAAATCTGTCTGTCATACATGATAAAGTGAATAGCAGCTCAGTTTTGCAGACTCACCGCTAGATGTCACTATATCCTACACACTGAACCCTGAACACACTTAACACATTTTAACAGTGATTTACTGAATGTATTATTATATAATGTCTAGTTTGTTTGTTGTCATGTTGTAAACATTATGGAAACAGTAATTGTTTATAATACTTCTGATATTAATAAACAATGTATTATAATTTTGAATGTAGCTTCTTTATCTTTGATTAGAGCAGGTTGAATTGGCTGTTTATGTGAATTTAAAGCCTTTAAGATGATCAGGGTTCTTTCCAGAATCTTTTTAGTGGAACATTTGTTGTGTTCAAGCTGCACATGCTGTTTACATTCAGGTGCAAACATCTGCATCTGAAATCTGTTATTGCCACTTTTTGACGACTCACTGTTTCTCAATAAGGTGACTCACTGGTGCTCAGCAAAGTTTGCATTCACATGGTCTGTAAATAAAAACAGACGAGAGACTCTGCACCGTCACAAGGTCACTTGTCAAACTTTTAAAATGCAGCTTCCCACTAGATTTGTGAAAAGTTGGTAATTCAAAGTTAGCTGTGAATGTGTGTGTGTGTGTTCTTGCAACAAGCCAGAGCATCAGGGGAGGCCATGTGTGCGAGGCAGCTGCAGATCAGCAGCTTACCTGCTTTTCACCGTTATGTAATCTGAAACCACCTGAACTTAAATCTGCTCCTCTTCTCCTCCCTGCAGCTCCTTATACCTCCCTCTGTCATTTCACAGCTCCTCCACCCTTGTGTCTGTTGCTCCTTTTCACCTCCTTCAGTCTCTCCCTTCTCACTCTACCCTGTCTCTACTCTGTCATCTGGGCACTCCACCAAACCTTCCCATCCACACTCCACATTTTCTCATCTACCTTTTTTTGTGTCTTCTCCATCTTCTTCTCATTTTCTTTGGTATGTTTACCAGCCCCCTCTATTTGTCTCTCCTTCAAGCATCTGAAGCTGCAACCTTCATCTTTGTTTTATCTCTTCTGGCCAGGAGTCATTAAGGCTTTCATTAAGCCAGTTCAGATCTCCAGTTTGATTTGCCGCCATACAGCAGGTGGCCTTGGAGCAAAGTGCTGACTCACATGTTAGACACAGCAATATTATATCTACGCCATCACACAGCATTTTGGATATTGTTGACAATGCTCTGATCAATAAGCAAACATGGAATTATGATACATGTCATAGCAGGAGGTCAAAGGGCAGGTTCTTTTTTTGCATTTTAAGAGTAATGCATCACACATTTTATCGAGTTGAAAGTGTCAGTACCACCCCTCCTTATAAACACTTCACATGGTGGCTCAGTACAAACTTATTGTGCTGCGTGTCATGGTCTCATGTCAGCAGACAGGTGAGGACTTATACCTGACCTGTGGTGTCACAGTTGTCACGGTACAGCCCAGAGGAGACTTGCTGACGTGCGTCCACAGCTTCATCCTGACTCAGCTTATCGGCGCCGCAGAGCTCTTTGAAGTCAAGGTGTAGCTGCTTTTCACTGTGCCTCCTCAGAGCAGATATAAATAAAACTCCCAAACAATGCACATGACTTTGTAGGATTTATAAATGGTGTTAGGGCTGTGGTATCTGCTTTCTTGTGTTTTCTGGCAGAAGGAAATTGCAGTGAAACAAGAAACAAGACAGGAGAAATTCTCTCTCTCTCTCTCTCTCTCTCTCTATATATATATATATATAAAATTGTTTTCTGCTGTCACTCCCAGAGACAGAATGATAAAAATGATCTGTTAAGAGTCAGAAATGATGCAGGTAAATGCTGGTTATATTTGCAAACAATCAGCAAATTAAATGGGTTATCAAACTGGACCAGAAAGAGTCCTGTATGGTGACTTGTTTGGGGTGCTTACATTCATCATTGTATGAATGTAATTTAAAGGTCCAGTGTGTAGGATTTAGGGGGATCTATCCATCCATCCATTTTCTAACCGCTTATCCTCTTGAGGGTCATGGGGGGGGCTGGAGCCTATCCCAGCTGACATTGGGCGAGAGGCAGGGTACACCTTGAACAGGTCACCAGACTATCACAGGGCTGACACATAGAGACAGCGGGAAATGAATGAATGAACCTTATGGCTAGATTTAACTTACTTTGTGCAAGCATTTTTACTTTTTTTCATGTTGCTGCATCTTTTTAAAACTGTAAGCAATAGCTGGCACTTCCCAAAGTATTACACATATTTCCAGACCCTGGTGCCACTAAACAGTGATGGGAGAAATACAAGATCTCACTACAAGAATGTATTGTCAGCAAAATGCTCTTAATGTAGCTGAAGAAAAAGTATTAATTATGCAGAAAATGGCCGCTGTGAGTGATATATTATCATGTTACTTTTAAGTACATTATCGCAGTCTTGCAAAACCTATTTTCTTACATTTGGTCTCCTTTTAAAACTGATATTAATAACTGGCAGTCCTCCAATCATGTGTCATTCATGATCCTGGTGTATAGTGAAACAGCAGGGAATATTATAAAGAGTGTGTCTAATTTGACCCTTTTAGCACATGTGTGATTGCATTGAGGAAAACGGAGGATTTGCACGGGTGTGTTGCATGCATTTAACTCCAGTTAAGCTCTCTAGACATTGAAAATATAATGTAAGTGGTTGTGCTGTCTTGTGAAAAAACATCTCCGTTCCCTTCACTGTGTATCTGCTGCTGTTTTCATGTCTGAGCTAACTTCTTGTGTCCAAATCCTGCTGAACTTGTTAGCAGACATCTGCAGGTCATTGTTCTGACCGATTCTGTGCTAAATAAAAAAGCGCATGTCTTTAGTGACTCAGGCTTCCCCCACAGGGTTTTCTGCCCGGGATGTTCCTGAACAAGTTTAGAGGATATCCCCTCCTGTAGGTGCTGTTGTCTCGCAGGAATACAACAGGGAGTTCACATTTGTTTCCCTTCTGAGGTTCTGAAGAGGCTCAACACACAGTGCTCAGCATGTCCTGGTTGAGAATAAATTCACCCTTTGGGTAATCCAGTCAGCCTGAGCATAAGTCTGCTGCTCATGACGCACAGGTCGACTCAGTAGAGCTGGCCCTGTTCTCTGACTGCTGGAGGATCACCTACTCCTCACTGATGTCCAGTGCTTTGTCCTCTGGTACAGGGAACACTATAATATTCACTAAACAACTGTAACCACTCAGCAGATCGTGATATCACATATTGTTCAGTACTTTTCAGTGGAAAGTCAGTGGAAACTTTGAAAACAAAATCGTAACAGAGACAGTAACAAAGTCATTATGATGCAGACTTCTACTTTTGTTGTGGAGAACTTTTCAGAAAGTGTAACTTTCAGAGACCTTTCCTCATAAGATCACAGTCCTCAGCCTCAGGGATGGCTGCCAGAGAGCTTAGCTCACCTTAGAACTTTTGGCCACACTCCTCAGCGGGTTCAAAGCAGTACAAGGTTAGCGCTGTGTGTTGTTAGATAACAGATAATCAGTGAGAAGAGGTGTTTGGTCCTCTACTGTACTTCTCCATCCAGCACCAGCTACTTAGGCTCGTCTCTAAAGCCGTTGTTACCTAATGACAGAGCCCGTGTAGAGCCATGGGCCGGCTGATTTAGAAGGTGGCTCTTCAGTTCAAAGCCTCTTGGTGTTTGAGCTGTGGCGAACCAGAACTCACTGGCGTGTGTGTGTGTGTGTGTGTGTGTGTGTGTGTGTGTGTGTGTGTGTTTGTGTGTGTGTGTGTGTGTGCGCGCGCAGAGTTGGGGATTGCTCTCCAGTCAGATCAATGTTATGCAAACCTATTAGTGAGAGGTTGCAGTGCTAGCTCCACAGTACTCAGGGACTCTCCCTCAGGGTCAAACTCACTGATGAGCTCTCTCACTTCTGGTAAGAGTGAATACAAATGTTGTCTGCTGGTTACAGCCAATGACAGTGGATTACAGCATTACAATACCAAATAATGCTACCATGACGCTGAATGGCTCACCCTCAAACTGCACTGGTGCTGGCGTCAGAGAATCATGATACCAAGTTGATTGATTGAAAATTGAGTCACTGACATTTCATAAGCTATTGTGTAAAACATGCAAGTTTTCTTAGTGTAATTTTAATTACAACAATGTGGAATAAAAACATATAGATGGCCTAAATGAGACAGGACAAGACAAAATTATTTGTAAATTCAAAGGTACAGTGTGTAGGGTTTAGGAGCATATATTGGCAGAATTGAAATATATATAATAAGCATGTTTTCTCTTGTGTTTAATGACCTGAAAATAAGACTTGCTGTGTTGTCATTACCTCAGAATGAGCTGTTTATATCAATATAGCGAGCAGGTCCTCAGCCATGGAGATTGCTGTGTTGCACCAGCATGTTTCTGTAGACCATCAGCAATGACAGTGTTGGAGAAACACTGACTTTTAACATAAAACTGCTTTGTTCATTGTTTTTACCGGTTTAAATCACTGGGCCCGCTTTTGGAGAGGAAGAGACCTCTGAGGATAATTTGGCTCCCGCTAAAAACCTCCTGAACGTCTGGATCAGAAATAAGGTGAGCATATTAATTTATCGAAGAACATATGTGAGCACAGATTAGCAGGTGCTGGGTTAGCAGCCCGTCTGCAACATGCCGAACAGCGTAGGAGAAACACTGATTTGAAATGTGAAACAGCTAATTCAGTGTTGTTACTGGTTTTTATCACTGGGTCTCCTTGTTTTGGAGACGAGGAGACTTCTGCAGATAATTCGGCTCCTGGTAAAAACCTCCTGAAGGAATTCTAAGCAGGAGAAGTTTCAGCTGGTTGCAGTCTGCAATCCTCACCACTAGATGCCACTAAACCCCCTAAACCTTTCACACTGTTCCTTTAAGGTTTGTATTGTTATGATCACAAATTGCATGCCACACTCTACAATATTTTGAGAACTTGATGTTTTCTCTGAATGCAGGACTATGTTTAAAGGTGGGGATACTCAACTTACTTGGCCCGGTGGTCACTTTTGCAAAATGACAGGAGGCCAGGGGCCAGTTCAGTAAATTAATTGTCTGTTTTCACGTTTCCAAGTTTGCTGTCTTCACTCATCTTTGCTAAGAGGCAAACTGAGTTGCAGCACAGGTCAGGTGTACGCAAAGGTGCTTCTAGGATCGGGAACATTCGTGCCTTAGCACAGACCTCTGTTGGGGGGTTCGGAGGATCCTCCCCTGGCCTGTCTTTTGAAAAACAAGCTCTATTTTTAGGTTTTTTTATTCACTCTGGCACAATATTAAAATTTAAAGTACAAATGCATCACTCTCCCCCTCATTTCTTCTTATCTCTCTATAGACCTACTGTCTATAATAAAGGCCTGACATGACTCCCTAAAAAATGCTTTTGCACCCATATTCACTTTGGGTTGGATGCACACACATTCCACCTCTGACTAATTATGATGAGATTTGTTTTCATATTGGTGAAGCATGACTGCTTGCTGCATGCTGACCTTAGTATGATGTTGCATGTGTCACCATTGGTGTATGCATTCATACATGCATTTCAACTCACTGTGGCAATATCAGGGATTATATAAGATCATTTACCACCAAAATTTTAAGGGACAATGTTATAGCGGTCATTAATTTGGACTGCGGTATTACAGAGAAGTGCAGCATGAAATTTTATCTGACATAAGGTAAGATGATGCCTGTCTGCATGTGTCCTGAATGCTTTTCAGACATTTATAACTTCTTTATTACAGTATGTTTAGTTTTTTTAAATTTTAGTTTTTGAGGTCAGGAGGAGTTTGCTGACTCAGCTGGCTGGAGGGGTTCTCAGTGTACTTTATAAGGCCATTAAGAAAATGCTCCCTGGAACACCGCCTGAATAAGCCCCGTGGCTTTGACTTCCACTAATCATCTTAGGCAAAGCGTGGCTCCCAATGTGCCTGTAAGGGAACACCTGTACTGTACTGGGCCACTGCAAATGCATGGTTATCATCACCATAATCTCTTTCATCATCATTATCATGCAGTACTCAGAAATGAATAAGCTTATTATGTTGTCAGTCCAACAGAACATATCAACCAGAGGTAATTTGAGATAATGTAGAAGAAAAAAAAACTAAACAAAGTCTACAACTATTTATCTTTATCATTTGAATCCCTGCAAAGGATTAAGTTGCAAATACTCCTCATTAGGGAAAAACAGCAAGGCGGATAAATACACATAATGCATGCAAAACTATGGCTAAAAATTGCATTTGCATCAAATTACATTTGCATCAAAATAAAAGTAAGTAGTAAAGACAACATAAAAAAATAACACTTAATTGATCCTCAAGGTGCAAAAGGGATAAAACAGCAAAGGAAATGGGGAGATGTGCACCATGAATCACAATTAAAGAGAAAGACATAGAGATATAAATTAAATACAGGACATTATGCAGTATATGTAGAAAAAAATATATAAGATAAACAGAAAAAGGGAAGCTATATACAATGTAGGCCTATTGTATGTGCAGTATTGTAGGTGGTATGTGCCAAAACAAACCGGTTTCACTATTAAGTGTCACAATTTCTTCACATTCCTGAGGTATTTAAAACATTATAAAACACGCCAGCTTCACTACACTGCCACTCTTTAATACTACAGAACTACTTGTACTTATATTCATATTATAACCATGTTTTAAAGAGTTTACAAGTCACATAAACAGCTAACTTCTGTGTGTGAATTTTTCACATGCTAATCACACGGATGGGCCGGGTTCTTGTTGCCAGGACAACGCGGCTTCCCCTGCCATTGGCCGCCGCGGCACCACGTGACGAGCAGCCTGACGTCACGGCGAGAGGCTGCAGGGCGAAGCGGAGTCTGAGCAGCGGAACAAGCCTGGCAGAGTTTGGACTGAGAGCAGCCGGGAAACTGCAGCTCCTGAGTGTCTCCTGCAACCTGTTGCCCCCCTCGTCTCTGAAACTTTTCGACACGAGGTAATGGACTATTAGGGAGACTTTGAACAGGCCTTCCACCGCAACTTAAATACGAGGTAAGTTGTCGCTAATGTTGTCCCTCCCTCGCAGTTTACCCGCTTCCTGTTACTTTTCCTTTTTTTTTCCTTTTTTTTGTCTGCAGCTCAGGTGAGTTTACAGGATGAAGCGGCTACTTTACATCCACAAACTCTTACTAACACTATTATTCACCTGTATAACACAGCAGGAATAACTGTGTGCTCATTTTCTTCCACAACTTTGCAGTTCGCTAGCATTACAAGATGCTAGCAGCGGATAAAGCTTTACCTAGATTTCTAATCGGATGAAGCTGCTTCTTCTTCTGTCCCAAATGAACCCCCAGGGGAGCCGGTACAGGTGCTCGTTGTCTTTACACACTCTCCATATTTAATTGAGGAATCAGTGAGGACAGGAAGTGAAAAAGGAGTCCTGCCACCACACAAGGCTGAATGAGAAAGGGTATCTCATTTCAGCAAATACACATCAGTCAGTCAGTGGATTAAAGCAGCAGACAGGAGGTAGCAGTAATGGACTGGTGGTGCTTCACCTTGACAAGTGAATTGAAATGCCTGTTTTATTGTGAATGAATGCTGTTTGTGATACTTCCTATACAATCTGTTATAGTTCCCAAATATTCAGAAACAAAGGACTTGGGCAGAAAGTAGCACTCAGAGCTTAAGACATCTATACATCTAGTAAAGTTATTAAACACTTGCAGGTTTCATCTCCTTAAAAGTGAGGATTTGTAGCTTTCTCTTGTTTTATAGGCCCCAAAAATTGCAGTTTCCCTCAGCCCAAAGTGAGGTGTTTAAATTACTCCTACTCGAATATGTTTAATAAGAAACTTTACACTTAAACTTGTCTTTAACTAGAGCATAAATAACCCATTTTCCATTATTTACAGTCATTATAACTTTAATTATTGCGAAGTCATTGATTGTTTAGTCTATTAAATGTCAAAAGGTGAGGGCGAAAAAAGGATCGCAGTTTCTCTTGAGCCCAAATCCAAAGACACAAACAATATAAAACAAGTAGTGCTGAAACATTAAGTCCATTAATCGACTAATGTGGTGTAGGCCAAGTCATTTATAAAATAAAAATGCCATAAATTCACATGTTCCAGCTTCTATAACATGAGAATGTATTGCTTTTCTATTATACAGTATACAAACTAAATAATTGAAACAAAAAAACAACCAGCAAATGAGACTAGTGATTAGTTGCAATCAGTGGACCATACTGATTTCAGGTTTTCATTAGTCAGTCAAGCTGCTACTGAGGACTGAAGACAAGTTTGCTGCCCCTCAAAGTGACTTGTAGAATTAGGAGTCTCTGTGCAAATTTACTTTTTTTCTGGCTGGTGACTTGTGGTAATTGAACACCACTGGTTTGGTTTTGATGTGGGATTTAAACAAGAACCTGTCGTAGTTGAATTTCCTCTGGCGGTCCCTGTGAAGTGTTGACGAAGTGATCGAGAGCGGGCGGTGTTGTGGAAAGACACGAGCAACGCATGAGGAGAAAATTAAATGTTTCAGTGATAAGACGAGCTCGAGTTCACTGGATGAAAAAAAAAAGTCGATGCAGGAAATGAGAGGAAATAGGTTCACTCACACACAGTAAACGGAGAACTATCACAGACACATGTTGTGACATCCAGTTTTGCTGTCTTTAAAGCTCTGTGGCTTCCAAATGCCTGAAATGTTTTTAGGGAATTTAAACCAAAACTGAAGTGAAATACTCCGTCTGGCTCCTCCTTTCACTTCAGGCAGCCAACACAACACAGCAAGAAAATTTAAAGACCTGCAGAGGTGCTGACGCAAGGGTGGAGTCGAGATAATAGCCCCCTTGGTGTCAAAAAGCATCCCTCCGAACATTTCAAGATGCTGAACTCTTACATGCAGATGCTAAATTTGAACAGATGTTCTATTTTTGTGTGCGTGGGTTTGTTTTGGGCCAGACTGACCACAGTGGCAGCATCCTCTGTAGTTATGTTCGTCTGTGAAGCAGTCACAGCTCTTTTGAATTGAATTAGACCTTTTTTAGAGAAATCGGACGGGGAGAGTGATCAGGAGAAAGCACAGATGAGTGAAAGATTAAATTGAAGGGGGAAGAAAGCACTTCAAAAGCTGAGATAAAGAAACAGATTTCGGCCTGTCACACAGATAATATTTAAGATAGAAAGCCGCCTTTCACACATGCTGTGCAGCAGATATCAGTGGCTGAGAGGGGTGGGAGTTGTTTAGTCATCGGACAGATTGACATTTCCATCTCTGTAGCCTTTGTCTTTACAACAGGCTGTTTCAGAGAGAGGCGCCCTTTTAGATATTCAGTGCAAAGTAAACAGCACTCTCCTCGTGCAATCAGTGACAATTTGCTGCGATTGTGTGTGTGTGTGTTTGTGTGTGTGTTTGTCCAATCCTGAATGTGCTGCAGCTCTGCCTTCTTGCAGTTGTTGTCAGTGACACTTTTTTATCTTGTTCTCATTCGCTCCCTCATAATGGCTTCTCTGTCATGATTGTGGTTTTCTGCAGCGCCTTGACGCACGAAGCTCTCCGGCTGACAATGGGAGCTCATGACATGTGTGCTGCATTATGATGAAGTTGCTGCCTCAGGTTTCTCAAAGGCAGTATGGATGGGATTTGGAGAAGTAAAGAAATGGTTTAAGAAATAATCAAGGAGAGAAACAGATTTTTAAACACGTTGTTATTCACGTCAATTACATTTGAAGGCTGCCATTAAAGAAACAAAATGTTGAGAACAATAAAACCCTGTCAATTGTGCAAATATTTGAGTCGTAATGGCAGTTGTGTCGGAGCCTTTGCCAATATTCACATTCCACTGATGTCCATTGAAATGACAGATAGAGGCCATAATGAAGGTAGTGTTGTGATAAACACAAATATTAAGGAAGTGTAAGAGGAAGTTGGGGCTATTTTTAGGGCTGTTGCTATGAAACTTTGTGTTATAGTAGTGATTTGACCTTCAGCCTCAGTTTAATGTGAACTGTTTTATGTTGGGGGAAGCTGGCTGTAACTTATGTTTACTTCATATGTAGACCAACATGCTGATTATTTTCTCAATGAATTGTTCAGTCTAATTTTTAATTTTCAGAGTCTTTGGTGGCGTGCTCAAATTTCTTGTTTTGTCCGACATTGCTTGGTATCCGTACTCCATAGCCTTAAAGTTTTGGCCAAATAACCCTGCACCAAGTAGCACTGAAACTTCTCCAATCAGCTAGTACTTGCATTTGAAACTTTTCTGTCCAGATCCAGAAAAAATAGACTATTTGTATGTTTTTCTCACAGCCAGTCACCGCAAATATTCTTTAATTTAATGTGACATGTTGCTGACCATTCTAGCAGCTAAAACCCACATAGTCTTTGGTGTGGTGAAGTGTATATGACAGAGTTAACAGTTCAGCGTGACGAGATGCCACCAACATATTCGAAAGTACACTGGCATTTTACGCAACTGAATGCTTCCATTCACATGTGGGTATTGACTGAAGTAGAAAAACAGTAACAAATAAGGTACTGTATTGGTATTGGTATTACTTTGAGGGCACTGGTATTGGTTCTGGTATCATAATCTGTTAATCAATCACCAATTTTATTGGCCATCACTCCAGAAACCAACATATATTGAATTTAGTGTCATAAATAACAAAGAAAAGCAGTAAATTCTCACACTGGAGAAGCTGGGAGCCAAAGTCAAGTCAAGTGTTTCAGCTTTAAACCAAATATCCATGTCAGGAAACTGTGGCATCAAAATTATACAAATCAGGAAGATTAATTTAACTTCTAGAAGTCAAACAGTCTTTTACTTTTACCTGACTTTGTAATCCTTTTTGCTTAGCGGCAGTTGTTCTGCCGAAGACGTTAGTTTCCCCAGACAGACTCTGGTACCGGTCGAACCAACAGCCCTGACCTTATACTAAATAACACAGGAGATAGAGTTGCAGTCAGACATTCAAGGAGCCATTAAAGCATGCTACACTGAACAGCGCTCCTCACGATACTTGTAACGTGAGCACTGGTGCTCCCAATGCTATGCCGTGCTGTGTTCGACAGTGGTTTGAAATGTGCTGCTGACATGTGTTTGCGAACGGGCTGCCAGCAGAAGACCTTTGCAGAGACTGATGTATGTGGTGTGTCGAGATGTTGAGGAGACCTGCAGGGCATCCGTTTTAGATCCTGTAAAATTTGAGACAAATGGCACAGCTGAGAAGCTCGTAACCTCGTAGTTCATACACGCCAGACTTATAAGAGTCATGGCTAATTTGTTTTAACCTTTTTCTTTTTTAAGTATACTCATTTGTTGCAGAGAACACACACCGTGCAAGCTTTCTGTGCTCAACACTAGAGGCTAGTTTCAGTTGCTTTAAGCTCTCTGACATGACTTTGATGTTCTCAACATGCTGTTGGTGGTCTTCAGTCGCTCATATGCAGAGGTAGATGTGAGTCTGAGATTAAATGAGTAGTCTTGAGTTGAGTCTTTGATGTGCTGTAGGATCTCAGTAGTGTTAGAGAGTTTGCTGCCATGTCAGCGTTTGTCGCCTGCACTGAACTTAATTGCACTTTAATTACACTGATGTTGATCTTTGGCAGAGCGTCCAGAGTCAGTTGTGACAACAACCGACGCCTTTTTTAGTGTCAACAGCTTTCTTAATTGCACATAAATGTTCTCCACCTACAAGATAATGTATTTATTCATGTACACACTTAAGCATGGGAGGCCATAGATTCTTTATTATTACGTTCACACTGACTGATATATTTTTTAGGGCAGGGGAATACTGGCTGTGCTTTGCAATACTGTATGAAAACAGGGACGCCATTTTGCTGCAATGAAAATGATTGAAGTGGGGCGACCTCTAGCTCACCCAGTAGAGTGTGTGCCCCATGTAGGCTGAGTCCTTTGCAGCAGCCTGGGTTCGTCAAGTTTTCCTTTTGAAAAAAGGTAATTGGTTGCAATATATTGCAGTAGTTTATGTTATCGGAATACTCAGCATATCCCCAAATGATTAAAATCCCAATTATACTGTATCATGACGTCAAGTATCGTGATGATATCGTATCGCGGGGCCTCTTTTGAGTCCTGCTCCTTATGTTTTTGTCCCCTTTTGTGCCCTAACTAGGAGACAGACAGACTGATAAGTCATTTCTTTGAGCAAAAAATGTCAAAAAAATCTCAGCTTTCAGCTCCTCCCTGATGGTTTCTTTCCATGCTGCTGTAAAAACAGTTGTTGGACTGTGTTAATCAAACACACATCTCTGTGCTCTTGCAGAATCAATTACTCGCTTAAACAGCAGAGAAAAAAGACTCCTTGTGATGTTGCAGTTCTCAAAATCATGTGTCTGTGCCTGAGATCAAAATTAACTCTAACTCGAGCTGCTGCCTCTCAGGTTTGTTCCAATTTGTCCTCGGCTGAACAGGTTTAATCTGATAAAGTAAAGTTGTTGTTTTTAGGTATTTTATCACAGCTGAAATTAAACCTAATTATTTAATTTTGACCTGTGGGTGCAAACAGCTCGCAGATCTTGCAGGTCTAATAATTGCCTGTCTGTTAGGTGGAGAATGACTGGCCTCAGCTCTGCAGGCTGATCACAGAGGGATCATGTTGCATTATGAATGTATCATTCATAAACTCGCTATCGCTCATCGGGTCTCTTTCAGTCCCCCTTGCTCAGTCAGGCCTCCCCTCAGCTTTCTCCTGCTGTCTGGGATTATCTGTGGGACCTTTGGTTTAAGATTTACCTGAAGGATCTAAATGGAGACTTGTGCCTGTTACGTAAGCAGGCAACAAGATGTTCCAGGAGGAATGCCGTGTTGAGGGCTTTTGACTCAAACAGCAAGAATGAGTCAACCGTTCAGCTGCTGCAGCTCAGTCGTGTGGGATTTCATCCTCTTGCTTCATGTCAGGAGTAAATAGATGTCTCTTCAAAATAAAAGCAGGTCATTTTTAGTGAATGCAAAGATATGAACCCTCATTACTTTTGCATTAAATATTGAAATGTGTCAGGTAATTAGAGTGTGCATCTAATAGTGTTGTGTGAGATTTTCATGGTATGATAACCATGTCAGAAAATAGCACAGTATTACAGAATTATTATTACCATATGTCAAAGTGGCTCTTAAAGGAATGACTATCATTACTATAAGTGAAACTGGAAACTGTTTTTTAACTGGAATTATGTGTAAAAAGTAAACTAAAACTTGAAACCATTTTTTAAAAATGTAAATTTGTGTAAAAGTCTCCTTTGTGGGGAAAAAAAATATTCTCAATACAGTTGCATTTGTCCAGTTTCATAGATAAGCAAATGTGCTCGGCTTGATAACTGTCAATTTTTATATCATGGTACATCTTAAAACCGGTATACAGCTTCAACCCTAGTTGTGACGATACTGGAATTTCTAACTTTGATTCAGTACCTTGAAAAACATCGATACTCAAACATCTACTACAGGGAAAAACTGACATTAAGGGCATTTAATGTAAAACGTTCGTTAAAAGATATATATATATATACGTAACAAGGCTATAACCTGACAACGAAGACCTTCCTCGTCTTGTTTAGTAGCAGAGAACAGCAGAATGACTGTAGTAAACATTAAAAATCGATACTGACAGTAACAGAGAGCGATAAACTGCAGCTGGTACCGGTGTATGGATACAGTGAAAAATGAATACTGAAACCAATAAGCATTGATAAATCAATATTTTTGACAACACTAGCATCTACTACTTAAGGTTTCAGGGTTGCTTACTTACAACTAACAGTTGTTTTCATTATTAATTAATCTGCTGATCATTTTCGTGATCAATCCAGTCTTCGACCGACAGTCTAAAACCCAAATACATTAATTTTACAGTCATATAAGGTTAAGAAAATTAGGAAATATCCACATTTTTGATGCTGGAACCAGTTAATATTTTGGGCAGTTTGTCTTGGGAAAAAAAAGACTTACAAGACAATTAATCAATTATTAAATTAGTTTCCAAACAAATTCTCTGTTAGTTGACTGATACATTTATTTGCTTGTAGTTTTAGCTCTATTTCAGATACTTACTTATTTAAATCAGTAAAAATTTCCAACTAATAGTGTTGTCAGAAATACATATAGATTTGTAATATCTGAAACTGTGACAATACTCATTTCCCGCAGTATCAATACACCAGTAGCAGCTTGCACTCTTTGGCTCTCTCTTATTGTTAATGTTCACTACAGTTATTCTGCTATTCTCTGCTGTCATGTTAAAGCCTTGTTATATTTATTAATTTAAAAAAACAAAGTATGCACTCAATCTCAGTTTTACCCCATGGTATTGAAAATGGTATCAAATATCCATATTTTTCAAGGTATTGTATCGAAGTTAGAAATTCCAGTGTCGTGACAACACTACTAACTAATGTATATTTTTTCAGGCAAAGCTTTTAAACATTGTTTCTTGAGCAATTTATCATTTGTTGTTAACTGGAAAAAGGGTTAAAATATATTTATTTTCCTCAAATTAAGTATTGAAGTATATAGGCTCAGGTAGTACCAGTATTTAAAGAAACTTAAATGTTCCATGAATGCTTGCTTCAATGCTTTGTGTTGGAGTGGAAACCATTTATATTTAACAAATATTAGAGCTTAAATGATAAGTCAGTAACTTGGTTTACAGAAAATTAAGCTGCAACTATATTGATAATAATTTTTATTAACTAAAATGCTAAACAGTCACTGGTTTACGCTCAGTGTGAAGATTTGCTTTTAAAAAATATATATATTATAGTTAATGTAAAATCTTTGGGTTTTGGACTATTGGTTGGACGGTAATAATAATAAAATAATAAAAATAATTGCCGCAGTCTTACAGACATGGCTCAAAATTAACTTGTTAATCCACCGGCCAATGTCTGTTTGAATTTTACCAGCTACTAGACTGCCACTGTTTTTTTTTGGGCTGGTGAGTGAAGCAAATTTACGAGCCGCTTGGATATTTTACCAGCATTCAGCTGGTGGATGGTGCTAATTTTTTACCCTGCTTACAGATGAGTGGATATTGTTTAATAATTGTAGATGTGTAGCTTGCTGTGGTCATTAGATACTTTGAGTCTCTTGTTGGTGCCACTGATGATGTTGTTGGCTCTTCAGGTGACTATGATGCAGGGTTGTTGTTGGTTTTAGGAGTTAAATCTGTCTCAAAGCCCAGCAGGTTGATCTTGTCCTCTGCTGAACAACATGTGTGTACTGTTGGTGTGACTGCTGGATTATACCTGCACAGGCTGACGTCACTCTATCTCAGGCATGTTCTCCTCTCAGACGCACTCGCAAGCTTAAGCAAGTGCCTGGTGTCCACTAGCTTGTCTTGACCTCATGAGGTGGCAGAGGTAGACTTGGCTCGATCACGTGACCTGTCCACTTGTCAAAGCCTCGGTTATGTAATAGGGCCATCAAAGGTCTGCCAGCAGCAGCAGCAGCACCAGCAGCAGGTAAGAGTCTTAGCAGTTAAATGTAGTCAGTGATCTCCGAGAGCCAGGAATAGCTGAGATCTTAGGGGTGACTTGTTGAAAGGATGTTCGGTGGAGGTCTGAGCTCTCATCCCATCATTGCTTCTTTTAACATACACAGAAATTTTCAGCCAGGAGCATGGGCGGATTATGAGTCAGTGAGCCTGGGTACAGACATGAGAAGGCCCAAGCACCTCTCCTACATAGGAGCAAGACAGACTTTAGAGTTTTTAAGCACCTTTTTGCTGCTGTTTTGTGTCTTTGTAGTCATTTTGTGTCTCTTTGCATCTCCTTGTAGTCATTTTGTGTCTTTTTATGTCCCTTTGCAGCTGTTTTGTGTCTCTGTAGTCATTTTGTGTCTCTTTGTGTCTCCTTGTAGTCATTTTGTGTCTTTTTATGTCTCTTTGCAGCTGTTTTGTGTCTCTGTAGTCATTTTGTGTCTCTTTGTGTCTCCTTGTAGTCATTTTGTGTCTTTTTATGTCCCTTGCAGCTGTTTTTTCATCTAATTTAGTCATCATAAGTCTTTTATGTCTCTTTGCAGGTGTTTTGCATCTCTTTGTATTTACTTTGTGTCTCTTTGTAGTCATTTTGTGTCTCTGTGGTTGTTTCACTTTTTTTGTAGTCACCTTGAGTGTCTTTGTGTCTCTTCGGAGCTGTTTTTTACATTTAATTTAGTCATAAGTCTTTTATGTCTCTTTGCAGCTGTTTTGCATCTCATTTTATTTGTTTTGTGTCTCTTTGTGGTTGTTTTGCCCTTTTTTCCTAGTTGTCATGAGTTTCATTGTGTCTCTTTGCAGCTGTTTTGCATCCCTTTGTCGACATTTTGTGTCTTTCTGGTCTTTTTGTGTCTCTTTGTAGTCATTTTGTGTCTCTCCCTGATCATTTGGAGTCTCTTCCTGGTCAGTATGTGTCTCTTCAAGTGCCATTTTGCAGGTGAAGGCCAGGGGGCCACCCTGACACTTTAAGCCCCTGAGCCTGTGCCCGATAGGCCCGTTCAGTAATCCATCCAAACAGTAATCCATCCATAGACGGGAGAGAGAGAGGGATGGGGTGCAGTGCTAGCATTAGATTTTAAATTACATTACACTTGTTTGGCAGACTCACAACAACTTACATTTTTGCTCATACACACTGTACACATGGAGCAATACCTGCATGTCTGTGTACTGTGGGAGGAAGCGAAAACCCACAGGGAGTGACATGCAAACTCCACACACAAACAACCCCCAGCTGTATTGTCTAAAAACCAGCATAACATCAACATATAGATAAGTAAAATTGTGAATATGAAAATAATAGAGCATCCAGTATGAGACAAAGACGAGTTCATAAGACACAATAGAGCTGCAACGAATTATTTCCGTCACCAATTAGTCAATTAATAATATTTTCCATTAAATGTAAAAAAAAAAAAAAGTGAAAAATGTCATTATAATATGTTGCTGTGAAGCCAGTAAAAATAACACTAATTAACCTTGCTTCCGTCGTTTAGAGTCATGTGGAGAGAAACATTTTAGTCGGCTCTGTGTGTGTAAACAGTTTGGCTGAAAGGCGCCTGTATGATTAGAGCCGCAGCTGAAAGCAAACAATTAAAACAAGCCGTCAGTTCTGCACAGAAAGTGTAATTAAATGCTATCAAAGACAGCGTGTAAAGTAATATGTTGGGTTTTTTTGCCAACTGCCTGCTAAAAACAGGAGCGATTGTTCGGTCAGTAATCATGACAACGCTTCGCAATCCATTAAAATGTTTAAATGCAGGTTGCACAGAACGTGCTGCTCTGGGTTACTGCATGAGACAAAGAAGGAGCGGGTGAATGAAATGAATAGAGGTAGTCATGATGACGTCAACCTGTTGATTAGCAGAATGACAGTCTTGTGTGTGTCTGTGTGTGTGCACGGTATACTGACTGTGTACTGAGATGCTCCCAGTTGATAGTCATACCTCAAACATGATTTATGTATCCAAGTGAAGCAGGCTTGAGGTGCGACAAGAAACATTTCTAACTTTGATTGGGTGCATACAGTGAGTAGGAAAATTATGGTGATGTTGTTTTGTGTACTTGGTTTCTATGGTGAAGAACCGACATTAGCTGTCCTGCTAAAGTCTCCTTCCTATCGATCTTACAAACATTAGCACACTTGTTGTCCTCCCCCCAGCTTGTTGAATGAGCATGTTGAAAAATGCTCCACTAATGTAAGTTTAGCTGCAGCACATTAAACTGCATGTAAACATACCTGCCAATGTCACTTTGGTCCAGTCAGGCTATAGTGTGATCATTATCCTTCTGCCTACAACATGTAGGCTACGGTTTGTTCTCTTTGTCTCACTTGCTGGCTGCAAAATTCAAGATTGTGCACAAATATATGACAGACGTCAGACGCTGTTTGCAGATTATCAGTAAAGTTGAGGTTGAAGTTGAACACAGGAGAAGACGAATTCAAGCTGTTCGTCTCACTGTGTGCTGTTGTGTAAGAGCTTCTGTCATGGTCCTATGGTGAATCTAATTTAACAAGTAACAAATTCAGTTGTTGAATCAGCTGACAAGTATTTGCTGGCTTGTTATCGCCACCAGGCGTGAGCCGACCATGCTTTCGGTGGTGTGTGTCTGAGAGTTTGTATCTGTCTGTCTTCAGCTAGTCTTGAATACTTTATTGGACCAATCAGCCTTGGATTTTGTGTGCACATTTATGACTGTATGTGCAAAACTTCTCATGGTTGCAGCGGTTCATAATTGTTGAAAAACCTGACACCTCAATCTTAACCGGCTGGTAGGGGCTCAGTTAAAAACAACGGGCCACATTTCGGTCTTCGTTGTGGCTCAAAAACTAAAAGATGGTCTCATTTTGAATCAGAGCATCTGCAGATTTATTCTGTACCTGATATGTCATGATCCTCTAAAGTCAGGCATGATACATGATGAAAAGTAAGTCCTGTTTTGTCATCTTCGCTGCCATCTTGAATGTGAGGGAGCTCTAGCCGCCTGTTGGAGATCTGCACTCTACAGAGCACACTTTTCTAGTTTTAGTTTTGTTTTTTAGTTTATGTCTAAAACAGGAACACCAGTACTTGAATTTACACCCTTAAGATGTATTTTTGAAATGACGCCATTCAGTTATGTATAATTCACAATCTTTGTCCCGGGGAATCCTTTATTTCCTTTCTTTATTTCCTCTGCTCAGGTTGCTCAGGTTTTTTACAGCAGACATTTTGATGTCTCACGGCAGGAAAAGCACAGGTGTAAATAATGATTTAATAACGATGCGGTCCATTTAGGAGCTTCAGGGTTTTGGTGCTGTGCATGCTGGCTCACTGGAATGGCTTACTAGGACATGTAATCAATAGTATTTGTTACACCTGTGCTTCCCCGGCGGTGACGAGCCGAAATGTCTGCTGTGAGAAAAACAGTCCTGAGAAGAGGTCTAATCAGAGAGAATAATTGAAAACGCCTGTGTTCATGCAATATGGGTGTGCTCACGGGCCTTTAAATGAAGATTTTGGGAGTATTTCAGTGGTAAATTTGCTCAGGCTGCAACTAATGATTATTTTCATTATTGATTAACCAGTGAATTATCTTCTTGATTAATCATTTGGTTTATAAAGCACCAGAAAACAGAGAAACATCACAATATTGAGCACAAAAAATGTCTTGTTTTAATAAAGTTATCTACGAGCATATTAGCTGATACCTTAGCTTTTATTGTTGTACTGTCAACAGCCCCCGCATTGCTCCGTTCAGGTCTAGACTGTTTGCTTCGGTCTAATTTAAAGGCAGACGTACTTCCAGTCTGTATATCTGCAGTACACATTGGACCCCCGCTGTGTAGCTGCTGCTGTGTTTTCTTCCAGGAGCGATGAGTGTGTAAACAGGTGTTAATCTCCTTTTCACGCTGGCATTGAATTGAACTGGGGGTAACAGCCGGGAAGTCATTAGAGGGTGCTGCCACATTGCTAGAGCCCATTGTTTACTCTGAGTTAATTAAAGGATTATAGCTGGCTGTTTTATGGAACATACGAATGTGAAACAAAGGGAGAAGAAGAATACTGAGTCCTCGCATTAGCACTTAACAGAACTAATGAAAATGCAATTTAATTCAAACTGCATCCGCTTTCTCGCATTCGTACAATTTCACTTAAAAGTTAAAAGTTGCTGAGTCAGTTTGTGCAGTGTTTTCAAGATGCTCTGTTTCCTGTTGAGTTTGTCACTGAAACAGCGCTTTCCATTAACGCCAAGTTTATTGTAATTAGCAAGAAGAGCACGCACTTTGCAGCAAAGTAAACGTGATGGCAGCTCATTTTCAATCAGTCTTGATGGTCTTAATTAATGCATCAGTGTAAAGTGCAACAGCGGTTTCATGTTTTAGCTCTGGGGTCTTTAAACAAAGCAAGAGGAGGCACAAACGTTGACTGGGAACACAGAGGTGACAGATTTTTGTTTCCCTTCCTGGAACAAGCTACCTGCACAGTAATTTGCTTTGGCCTGACCTGACATTGCTGATTGTATCTGTCATTATCCTCAGCTAAGCTTGGAACAGCCTCTCTCTTCTCTTTAGCCCGGAGAGCTCAGCAGCAGCTAGCGGTCTGACGGGGGAAAGTGCTAAGCACATTAGCTGCAGGGTTAAATGATGAACTGCGTCTTCTGTCGAGTGTTAAGGCTCCTTGTTCATTTTCTGCAGCGACTCATTCATTACAGAGGAGTGTGATTTTTATTAGACACACCAAGTTGGGTCAGCCTGGTGGCTTGTATGCATCTTTTTATACACTTGGAAAGCACAAGTCAAATTGGACTCTAGGGCTTTCTCTCATATATTGTGTCTGTTTCTTCAGGTTTTACTTCAAAAGCACCCAAACTAGGTCAAAAAATATTTTGACTATTAATACAGAGGATGTGTATGTGTGTGTGGAGGCAACAGCATCGTAGTTCCTGCAGGAAATGGAAGATGCATCTGCAGAGATGCACGCACAGACACATTGGCATGCATTGGGCTTATCAGCAGGGTGTGTGTGCTAGCTGTGTGTGATTGTGCACCATGAAAACGTTTGGTGGTCTTCTGCTACAGGTGCAAGACTGAATTCTTGTTGTGCATGTGCACACGAACACACACTCAACTTAGAGATGATGTGAAGAAAAACCATTGACAAAAACAATGTATAATCCACAGTTTGTGTTGAATAATGCATTTTCCATCATGTAGACGTCCCTTTTTTAGAAGTCAGAGGTTAATAGGGACCAATTTTGAGCAGCTGATGTCTCAGGACCTGTAACACTTCTACTCAAGTTTCAATAACAGCTCTTTGTGATAACAACACTGTGATGTTAACAGCGTATGTACACATAATGTCAGGGCACTCTGACATCCCAAAACTCCCCACAGGGTTTCCCACAGGAAATTATTTAGCAGTTTAGCTGGTATATGATAGCCTGTCTCGTTTTTAGGAGCTAAGAGGCAGACGTTTTCATCAGGAGCAGGCAGAGAGTGAATGTTGATGATGTGTGTTGGTGTTGTGTCCACACTGTACTGTTAGACTGTATTGTCTGTGTCCTATGATTGTATTTATTATTTTGTATTTTAAGATGTATTTGTGATTAGTCGATTTATTATTGACTTATAATTTGTTAAGCTTATGGGTAAAATTCTTATTATTTTATGCCATTGCGTTAACCCAATGAAAATGCCATAGTAACAATGAATCATGTTTCCTAAATGGAGGCGTCCTTCAACGATGATGACCTCAACTTCAGTGAAAGCAGTCGTATTCCCCTTTATAAGCAAATGAAGGACAGCCAGAAGGAGACAAAGATCCCCGCCTGGCTGAAAGTGTCCAAAAATTAAGTCTCAACACCTAAGATATCTAGACTGCCACTCTCCGCTGTTAGAAGTAAAACATTTGTTCCTCTAAAACAATGTCACTATTGTCCAGCTGTTCTGGTTTTAATCGTTTTTGTCTTCGCAATGTGGATGTTGTGTCACGACCAATCACTTATTTTTAGTACTGTTATCGTCACATTTACAAGTTGCTTGTAAAACTAAAAAGATTTCTGTCCTTCCTCCTCCCTCTTGCATCAAAAAGGCTCAAGGTCATTTCAGATTGTTTCTAACAACCTTTTTCTTTCTCTCTTTCTTTCTCTCTCTCACCATCAGCAGTCTAAATCGCCGCTGCCCTCACATCACCCACAGCTTCATCAACAGCAGCGACCATGGGCAAACAGAACAGCAAGCTCCGTCCCGACGTCATGCAGGACCTGATGGAGAACACGGACTTCACCGAGCACGAGATCATGGAGTGGTACAAGGGCTTCTTGCGGGACTGCCCCAGCGGTGCGCTGTCCATGGAGGAGTTCAAGAAGATCTACGCCAACTTCTTCCCTTACGGAGACGCCTCCAAGTTTGCCGAGCACGTCTTCCGCACGTTTGACGCCAACGGAGATGGGACTATAGACTTCAGGGAGTTCATCATCGCCCTGAGCGTCACCTCTCGTGGTCGGCTGGACCAGAAGCTGAAGTGGGCGTTCAGTATGTACGATCTGGACGGGAACGGATACATTAGCAAGGCAGAGATGCTGGAGATTGTAACGGTGGGTTTACTGTTTGGGTGTCGGTCTGTTTTGGTTCCCTCCATGTTAATTTCTGTTTCACTCAACCATTCAGACTCTGCTTCTCTAGCTTTATATATCCCTCAGTATTGCAGTGGCCATCATGGTAAGGCCATGTTCCCTGGTCCTAAAACTTCTCCTGCAGCGAAGCAACATTTTGCTCAGACATCCACACCAGCTGCTACATCATATATCCATCTGCCTCTGTGTTCTGCACCATTTGGCTGCCCACAGCAGGAAAACCAGCTGCTGTGTAATTTTAGAGACCAGCAGTTCCTCTCAAGCCGTCATACGCCTCTAAATAACACTTTGGTGTATTTCTAGAGGGGAGCGGCCCTCCTCTGATTCTCCTATTGACTCAGCAGTGCTGCATCCATCAGCTCTGCCGTTCTAGAGCTGTCCCCTCATCGTTTCCTCGGCGGCTCCAGTGTGGCTTTGCAACAAATAGTCTCACACGGGCTCCGCGTCTTATTGGATAAATGGTTCAGACTTCTGTCAGAGCGTCAGACACACACAGCAGCAATCCCTTACACATGTCGTTACATCACACATCGCAGTGCTAAAGCAAGCAGAGTGCCAAAGAATATGTAATCCCATTCTCCAATCAGCGTTCTGTATTTATAGTGTGTGAAGTGAGCGTGTGTGTTTATGTGTAGAGGGCAAAATATCTGTCAGTCCAATGATTATTTTAACTAACATTTCTTAAGTTATGTTTTTTTTTGGATTGACTGATGGTTCCCATGTCCATGAAAAGTTGTAAATAATGTTTATCACAATTACCTAGAATCCAATGTGGCGTCTTAAGTATTATAATTCGTCTGACCGATGCTCCAAAACTGAAAGATACTAAATTTCCCGGATATAAAACACAGAAAAGCAACACATCTTCACATTTCCAACCCTGTCTCCTAGAAATTCCACTTGTGTATGAGTAGTAGTAGAATGCATCCATAATTACGTTGTGGTAACGTAATTGTTTCCTGGATATGTTCAGAGACAACGTTTCTTTGAGTCAATGAAACACTACATCAGTGAACGTGCAGGGAGATGGTCAGGGGAAATAATGGAGATACACTGTGACACTAGGACTTCGGGTTGGCGTCCATACTCGTGTCACAAAAGCACTTTGATTGAGGTTAGGGAAAAATCATGATTTTGGACAAATGTTAATAAGAAAGGTCATAATAAAATAATAATGGTAGACAGTGTATTACAAATGTGTTGCCTTTTTTGGGGGTAAAACAAATTAAATATGTTGTCAGTGAACATTTTGCTGAACATTTTTGCAGCTTGCCAGATTAATTAATTAGCAACATTTCCTCATTATGTTAAGAGAAAACGAATCTCGGTCGGCGTTGTTTCCCTCAAAAGCATATTTGCTGTTTCAAATTAGTTGTATAAAAACAATTTCTAAGAGACAGGGCTGACATACAAGAAGCTGTTACATGTTATTGTTACTTGATAAATTACTGAAACTAATTAATTGATTCATTTTCTGTCAGTCGATTTAATCTACTTATTTGTTTCAACTATATATAAAGTTTCTGTAACCTTATTTTCTGGAGTTATCTTTCTCAATAAAGCTGTCAAATTAGCGTCAGAACAACAATAACTGTTAATGCCAACTACTTGATGAAGCGATAAGATCAGCAGAAATACTGATATTTTAATTTACATTATTTTAATTAATTATCCCTTTATCTACTACAAATGCAAAACATTTTCTAACGCCTATTCAAATGCTTGGAGCTGCTTGTGTCTTATCATTATATGTAATTAAATAATTTAGTTTTTGTGGCTGCAGACTTTGATTGATCAACTAATTTAAAAAGTCAACACACAATCTAACACTAACTACCTGATAATAAGAATGATGATACCTACGGCTCTAAACGCCGTCTCAGTGGTGTGTGTGTGATGCAGATGAACACAGCTGCTCTGGTTCTTCGCTATTTGGACAGATGAGCCAACACACTGTTCATTATTATGAGGAACATGTCACACATATGAAGGTTAAAGACAGCTGCAGCTTTTAAATATCTCAGAAACCTTCACAGAAGCAAACACACTCACTTTTCTTGATGCATCTTTAATTCTAAAAGCCTAACCTACGTCTTTTAGACATGAAGACTTCCTGTGTGTCTCTGCAGAGTCAAATCAGGCCCCAGAGCCAAACATAATGAAAGTAATCCTTTATCTCTCTTCCTCCCTGAGGAGATAAGTTGATTGATAGATTGCATATACTGTATATTTCACTGCACTTTGCAACAATCCGGCTGATGCAACTGTGCTTGCAGTTGTGCTCCTGGACAGAATAACTGATATGGAACGTGATCCGACTGTAGACTCTTTCTGGTTGTATTGTTTGTTGGAGTATTTGACTGAGATATCTGCTATGCAGTCAGACACATAAAAGCTGTCATAATGATACTTGTGTTAATAATTTCCTTCTGATGTGTCCCCCATCTTCAGGCTATTTACAAGATGGTTTCCTCGGTGATGAAGATGCCTGAGGATGAGTCCACACCTGAGAAGCGCACAGACAAGATCTTCAGGCAGATGGACACAAATCGAGATGGTTAGTTCTCAGATTTTTCCTTTCACTCTGCAGCAGAGTTTTCTGCTGAAACAGTATGAACACAGCGATCCATCGCATATTATTTTATTCCGGCTGTTATTGGTTGATCGATTTTACATCAGCCTTAATTAAATTCAGTGTTGCCAGGTTTGACTGACAGATCAGAGCCTGGAGCCTGTCATAAAAGGCTTTTATCACACAGCTATGATCAAATGATGACTTGAAAAAGAACAGTTTCAACCTGGTTATAATAAACTGATTGGTCATCTATTATCAGCCTCTGCATGTTGAGCCTACTTATAAGGAGTCATAGGAGTGCTATAAAAACAGCAAAGTAAAAAAAAAAAAAAAAAAAAAAAAAAAATAAAGGCTATAAATAAATAAATTAAATTTTATAAAATAAATGCATTTAAAAATATACAAAACAATAATTACTTAGATGCAAAAATGAAAAATAACAAAAATGCTATAATTATTCTTTTATATTTTATTTGTATTTCCACATTTTTTTATTTACTTGTTTATTTATTATTTATTCCTCTTTGTATTTCTACATTCTTTAGTTTACTCATTTTTTAAATTTGTCTTTTTTATTAAGTTATTTATTCTTCTCTTTATCTGTCTTTATATTTCTTTATATCTTTATATTTCTTTATTTACTTATTTATTTTTTATTCATTACTCTTTATATTTCTACATTCTTTAGTTTACTCATTAATTTTTTTATTTATTTGTCTTTTTTATTTAGTTATTTATTCTTCTCGTTATGTGTCTATATTTATTAATATCTTTATATTAATTTATTTACTTACTTATTTTTTTATCCTGATACTTTCACATTTTTATAAATTTACTTATTTATTTTTTTATTTATGTGTCTCAATATTTCCATTACGCATTTATTCTTTTTAATGGCTCTCCTATGACTCCATACTACTGAACTCGGTGCCCTGTCAATATCAGTCATACAACACAAAGGGGAATATGAGCCAGTGTATTGAAATATAGCCTAACTTTTCATTAAAAAAAAAAGAGAAAAGGTCACAATCTTCCAAATTAAGGAAAAGAAGTGGATAATCACCCAGTCTGGCAACATTGGAGAAGTTCTGAACATGCACTCCTGCAGTCCAAACTGCAGGCAAATAACTTTGATAATGACGTGTCACATCACCTCAGGAAAGATATCTACTCTTTGTTTTGTTTTAATCTGTTCTTGATCATCTTAGATCTGCTGTAACGAAGAAGCAAGACAGTTAAATAATAATCTCCGTCTCTCTCTCTCTCTCTCTCTCTCTCAGGTAAACTGTCCCTTGAGGAGTTTGTTGAGGGAGCGAGGAACGACCCCTCCATCGTGCGACTGCTTCAGTGCGACCCCAGCAGTGCTGGGCAGTAGGAAACTGGACTTTTTTCCCCATTGCAGTTTGTTTAATTTAACACATTTTCAAAACCTCTCCCAGCTGACCCACCTGAGATTGTTGACATTTGATCACTTGAGGTTTAGAGGCACATGCACATGCACACACACACACACACACACACACATAGGCGACATGTAACTGTACATACTTCAAATACCAAAGCCTGCTGCATATATAATCTTTCAGATGCCCACATGCACAAACTGTACATGTGCCTCTATGCCAGGTCAAGCGCTACAGACGTCACGGGTCTCATAAACGGTACTAACATAACTCACAGGACTGAAATCCCATCAAAGACTTGTTAAACACTGAATCAACGTTCTGCTACGTCTGTCTGGGAAGAAGGCCGGCAAGGATAATCCAACAGGTTCGTGAGGTACACTTAGCCGAATCCAAGTTCGCTGTTTCTTTTAATTCTTTTCTTTTTGAAACACGATCCCTGATCATTTTGTTTCCTTTTAACTGACCCGGGTTTTTTGAGTGACGACGGACAGATCTTCACAAAGTATTGCAGTCTAATTTCACGTTAACACTGGATGAAATGAAGTATGTGAGTTTGGGACGACTAGTGTTCACAGCTTACAGTGTGTAGACAGGAGATCTGGAAAATGTAGTTTTTAACCATAGAAGAATTTTAGAAAGGATGAAAGACGTTTTTTTAAAATTTTTTTTTTTTTATGTATTTTTGTGATGAATGTTACATCAAACCAAAACTGACTCAGATTTCTAAATGAAGGGGGATATTTCAACTACAGATTACAACCGTCTGTTGAAAGTGACTTTTTATGCCAAGTTCTGTGTCCTCACACGTACACACAAATCTACACTCACACCTCCATCATCATTTTACTGATAAACACATGAACTTGACACGTGCGTATAAACCGAGCTGTGATTCTCTTTCTTCAACTACGATTCAACGTGTATAAGCAAAAAAAAAAAAAAGAGAAAAAAGTTAGATGTTATATGAATATATAGTATGTTACTTATATATTCTTTTACTCTGTGATCACACTGTGGCGATTTGCCGCAGTGGAATATTTTTTTTTTGACATATAAATTATTGGAATGTGACGATAAACATTTTATTTTCTTTTACTTGACAAATATGATATGAAAGAAAGTTGTACAGTATATTCACTCATATTTATGCTAGAGATGTTATAAAGGAGAGGACCACACATATTGCTATGCATTCAGCCACCAATATCCACCGCTACATTTGTTTGTAGCTTCTTTTTTTTGTCCTTTTAAGGGAGGAAATAGCTACAGATCTCAGTTTAATCCCAAGATGCCCCTCTGCTGACACCATATTTCCCAGGAAGTGCTGGCAGTCATTAAGGGGTGTACTGTGTGTAATCAGTGTGTAAGCAGTCTCCCAATGGTGTATGCGTCATAACGGTGCTACAATAGCATCTGCAAATCCCAAGTTTTGTGCAAATGTGACTTTTCATCTCATGAATGTGCACCAAGTTTTAAAAACAAATGTTATTGTAAGACATTTTGTTTGCTACTGTGACAATATTTTTATGACTATGACACACAGTAACGACTCGCAGAACAATGCGCTGACGTTGGTAGCGAGTTAACAGCAGCATCCACCAAACCTCACTGTGTTTTCGAAGGATTTACTGATAGTACTGCTTCCATTCTGCTTAACTTTCACCTGCTGGTCTGAAACATACATGAAATATCGTAGTCTTCACAGGCAGATGAGTGACGACCTCTGGGGAGGACAAAATAGCTGTGATAAATTCTCTGGGCTTCTGCACGTTTCAAGTAGGTGATCAGGTATGCCAGTCCCATGTTTCACTTCAATAGCATCTTGTGGTCAAGTGCCAAATATAGATGAATCAATTAAAAGGAAAAAAACACAGTATTGTATCCATTTATACTGTACAGTTGATACCTGTCGAACAAAAAAAACTTTGTCACTGTATCATTTTGTAGATTTTGTATTGTTAACTTGCATTATGTGTTCTGTGTAGGATGTCCATTTTGTTATTCAAATAAAGACAAAATGGGAAATTGACTGATTGTCTTTTTATGTATATATACATTTATATATTTAGACATAATGTAGCATGTAATAAAGGCGTAATTACCCTTGTAAGCAGCGAGTCAGACCACTTTGCTCCAGACTGAAAATAGCTGAACACGTATTGGATGGATTGTCGATAAATGTCGTGGTTACCAGGCGATAAATCCTGATGACTTCTTTGATTCCTTAATTTTTCCGTCAACACCACTATGGGAGTCAAATTTTGCTGGTTTTTAGTTGAAAGTAACAGGATAGATCATCATGATATTTGCAACACACATTAATGTTTCACACAGGATGAATAGTAACTTTGGCGACTCCTTGTCTCGCATCATCAGGTCAATAAGTTTGAAGGAACACCTCAAACACAAAATAGCTATTTATGTTTAACTTATTCATGTCTTGTTACCTTGAATTCATGAGGAAAACTGTTATCGCCTGCTTCCAATACGTGAAGAATCCAAGAATGGCAAACATTTTTGATTGATTTAAGTAAACGGGGACCATGTTAAATGCCAGCAAAGCTATATCAAAACTTCTATTACAGCTCAATTAAAAATCTGGAATGTGATAAGAGGAGAATATAAACTTGATCAAAAATGACCAATTATTCAATGGTGTGCCTCCGACCCTGCTTTCAAGTCTAATAAAATGGATAATACATTAAAGTCCTGGATTTTAAAAGGATTAACAACATTCTGTTCCCTTACATAAGAGAGACGATTTAAAGAATTTGAAAACCTTAAGAAAGATTATTGTCTTGTCTCCAGGTACGCAGTCACTTTGAACATAACTTTAGAAATATTACAGACTTCAATGATCCAATACTGAGAGTATTTATTGATGCCCACAAAAATGTCTCAAATAAGGGTGCTGTTTCTAAACTCTATAAAGGCCTTACAACAAGACAACCCAACCCATTTTAAAGAAATGGGAAAGAGAAGGTAATTTGTCGATATCGAATGAGGACTGGCTGGATGTGTGTAAATTTCAGTGGAAATGCAGCAAGTGCCTCAAGCAAGGGAGTTCAAGTATCTTGGGTTATGTTAAGGAGTGAGGGTAGAATGGAGCGTGAGATGGACCGGCGGTTTGGTGCAGCTTCTGCAGTGATGCTCTGCTGGTCTGTCGTGGTGAAGAGGGAGCTGAGCCAGAAGGCGAAGCTTTCGATTTACTGGTCGATCTATGTCCCAACCCTCACCTATGGTCATGAGCTCTGGGTAGTGACAGAAAGAATGAGATCGCAGATACAAGCGGCCAAACTGAGTTTCCTTCATAGGGTGTCTGGGCTCAGCCTTAGAGATAGGGTAAGGAGCTCGGACATCCAGAGGGAGCTCGGAGTAGAGCCGCTGCTCCTTCGCGTCGAAAGGGGTCAGTTGAGGTGGTTCGGGCATCTGATCAGGATGCCTCCTGGGCGCCTCCTGTTAGAGGTGTTTCAGGCACATCCAACTGGTAGGAGGACCCGGGGCAGACCCAGAACATGCTGGAGGGATTACATATCTCATCTGGCCTGGGAACGCCTTGCGGTCCCCCAGGAGGAGCTGGAAAGTGTTGCTGGGGAGAGGGATGTCCTGGGCGCTTTGCTTGGCCTGCTGCCCCTGCAACCCAGCCCTGGATAAGTGGATGAAAATGGATGGATGGATGGATGGATGGGTGGAAATGTTTTATTCATTTTTCTTTTTATTAAGCAAGAGCACATTTTACTGGAGGGGATGCCAAGTGCTGGAGACAGTGGGTTTCAGGAGGCCAATCACTGGCATGTATTCTGGGAGTGTCCAGTGATCAGACCTTTCTGGACAGAATTTCATGAAGCACTAAAAAAGATTCTTAATACTGATCTTCCTTTGCAATTTTCTACATTACGTTTAGGATGTACGAATTTGAAGGCAAAGTGTTCTGACAAGTGTATGTTTGGTATTTTGATATAAGGCGCTGGTTGCTTCCTGAACCCCCCACATTAGAGGAGTGGATAGATATTGTAAATCATCTCTTCATCCAATCTCTTCATCTTCAGAAAAATGTGCTCATTAAATTCTGGGCGAGTTGGGTGAAAAACGTAAGACCCTTACGACCTGACTCTGTGGAGGTATCGCACAAAAGACCCTATGATGTTCAGTCAAGCAAACCTCATTCATTGCTATTCTATTTTTTCCTTTCTGTCTCTTTAATGCCTCCTCAAGTCTCCCCGACATATGGTGCTTATATGTGCTCTTAATCTCTCCCAAAATGTTCTACAAAGCTCTTAAAATTTGAACAGCAGGAAAAATTACTTTGCTTGCCATATTTTGTTTTGCTTTGTAAACTGCTGTCGAAACAAAAAAAAAATCTGTTTACGCACACAACTCATGCAGTATAATCCTGAGGGATGTACCATGAAATGAGATTCACTCACTTTATCCAACTTGTTGAGCTGTATAGCGTTAGATAAATGCCACTGAACGAAGCGGTGCAATTACAGTAGTGCTTACTGTATGCATAGCATCATGTTTTTTTTATAACCAAGGAATCCATTTTTAGGTGGAAACCCCTCGAGGAAAACATCTCCCAGCTGCATTTGGTGTGGGGAGGTTGCCTTAAAACACACAACATGAAGGCATTAAGCATTGCAACCTTTCCTTTAAGCTAAACGCCGCCTCACCTTTTTTCTCATCTTCATTGTGTCTGTTTAACATCAGCATGTTAGCATTTAGCTGCGCCTTAGCTACAGCTTCACAAAGACTCACTCGTTTCACCAAAAGTTACATTTCTGTGTTTATACCTTTATTCATTTTTCAATACAGCCAAGCACATGAGGCCAAGTGCCATTTGTCACCCGACAGAAGTTGTTTACAGTATATTTTCTAAGTCATTACCATCTCGTTAGGTCCTACAAACAAACACTTGAGCTATCTGTTGACGTGTAAATAGTACGACATGGCTAAAAAAATAGACATCCTTGAGTACTTAGAGAGGGTGACTATAGACAGAGTCACTGAAATGTAAAGTACTTGAAATCCTTGGATAAAATTGCTAAAGAAATGCAAAAACATTGTCATTAATAAATAATAACACAACTAACAAAAACAATTGGCTGGCATGCAAAGAAGCTACGTTAATTAGGACCAACTAATTCAAGCTATACATACAGTGCACCAGGCGTTTCATGAGGCTACTCCTGATGCGTTATTTGGCAAAAACTGTACAGAAAAGTAGAACTTTTTTATACAATAAAAAATATTCAGCAAGAGTGGAGGACGTGGATGTGTGCTCCATCGTTTCACCTCACGACACAGAGGATGAGGAAGTAAATATGAGTTCATAAGAATAATAATGTCCTCTTTTTATTATTGTCGTCCTCCTGCGCAGAAAATACGACTTGCTTCATAGTGTAACAGTGTCAGAGAGGGATCAGGTGTGTCGACGTTGACCCCAGAGCAACGTCGCCAATGGACTGTCTCCAATACTGTCAGTCAGCTTATCAGCCAATCAATAGCAGCCTCGTAGATTTCAGCCAACCGGCAGTCACAGCGTCTCTTGCGCCTCAACCTGCGGTCCTTCAAGTCGGCCGACGAGCTGTCAGATCTCTGTCAGCGTGATCTTGTAGGCGTCTGCGTAGTTCTCGATGTTGAGGATGAAGGTGTCTTCGTTGGAGTAATGCTCGATGATGTTATCGTCCATGTTCACCAGGATCCTGATACAAAACACACATAAAGTTTAATTTCATAACATAAATCCCCAAATAGGCAAAAAAAAACTGCACTTCATGTCCTCACTTACCCTTTTTTACTTTTCTTGTACACTTTGGCTATCCTCTCTGTGGGCACGCCGTACTTCTCTGATATCTGCCAATGACAAATGAAGGAGTTTGTAAACAGGTGCTCTGCTGCAAACAAATTGTACCTTTGACATCACTCTCACATGTAATCAGAGAGGCGTCACTCACAGCATCCATCAGGCCTCTGAGCGTGGGCGACTTCAGCATCAGAGCGTCAAACACCTCGTCTGTCTCCTTTCTTACATACAACAGCACTGCAGAGAGAGGAGGAAGAGTGAACCTTTAACCGTGAGCTGCAGCTGTGCTTTGAGCGCACATAATGCAATAATGTGAATGTTAGACGTTGGTTTCACGTCGTCTGTCAGGCTAATAATATTTAGTAATATTTTCTTTAATGTGATGAGTCATTAGGCCCATATACAAGCATTTGAGCCCGGGCTGCTGCGGCAACAGCCTCGTACATGGGGCGCCTGCTCTACCCACTGGGTCACCGACGCCCCCAGCCCCCAGTTTTGCAGTTTGATGCATACAGTCTTTTCCAAAATAAACTTACATCGGTAAAACACCACGTATTTATGTTTATTTCCTTGTGCAACAAAAGCACGTGGTTAGGTTTAGAAAAAAACATCATGGTGTGGCTCAACATTCATACAGGAAGTGGACACTGGGCTCCTGGGTGAAAGCCCAGGTTTGTTGGACCCATCCACCTCCATATACCCGTACACTCTACAGAGACTTTCTAGCTCTTAAATTACGTTGTTATCCAGCAGCGTTTCAAACTGACGATGCCCTTTTTTGCGTTGGTGTCTTACGCCAAAATCAGTGAGCAGTGGTTTTTGACGACTTCAGATTGAGAACAGGTTGTGTTTTCAGCATGTCAAAAGAGAGACTGTTTCACATCTTTATGTTTTGAATGTCTGGAAAATTTGATTTCTATTGACAAAGGAGCAAATCAAAGACACCACTTTAGGCTTTTTTTTTTACATTTTATAAACTAAATAATTCTTCAATAATCATCAAAATAATCAAAACTTCCATAACAACTATGTGGTTTCTGATGTCCGTTAAAAAATGATAAGAAAAAAGATTAAAAAAAATGAGCGGAGAAAGCCGCCATCTTATACCTCTCTTGTGTGTCTCCTCTTTGATCTGTTTGTGAGGCGACGGACACAGATCTTCATCTGCCGGCCTGAACATCCTCTTCACCAGCACACTCCTGGCGAAAAACACACAAAAGCAACATCAGACAAGCGTCAGGTGCTGTAAAGGTATGCACAGTGTTTGCATTTGTGGTGACATGCACTTCATCTTGATGTATTTGCTCGGTATCTGTGCCTGCTTTCACTGGCATACTTATTATATTTGTGTGACCTGATGTAAATGAAAAGCCCATTTCCTGTTGACACACACTCACCCTTCTCTCTCGATCTCCTCTGTGTTGAAGGTAAACACCTGCAAATGAAGTGTTAGGTATTAATGCAAGTTTTAAGCTTTATGCACAAATAAAAAACAGTTACGGCCATGTAAGCTAAACTATGTACTGCTGTGTACGAGGGCAGCAGCAAAACTAAATTTAGCCCCATGAAAAAATCATTATCAGTTTAGGTTAACACCATATTAAGAAGATATTAAGATAAGATTTTGGCAGCTAGAACACATTTTGTTACTGTGCCTGTCCACACCAGTACAGAGCTTATGACTACGGATAAGTACGTCATACAACCGCACTTAAAAACTCTGAATTATCTCTTTAAGTAGCATGTTTAATTTATACTGATAAATTCTTCAATAAAAGAGTGGTGGAATAAATACTCAGATCTTTAACTGGAGTAAAAGCACCAATACAACAATGTAAAATACTCGATTACAAGTAAAAGTAGTGCATTCAACTCCTATTTAAGTAAAGGTACAACAGTATTATCAGCAAAATATAGGCTATACTCACTCAATCTGCACGAAAATAGCCACTGTGACTGATAATATTTATATATTTATGATTAGATTGTTGATATTGATGCATGCTGCTGTAGCTGGTCAAGGTGGAGCTAGTTCAAACTACTTTATATACTGTTAAAGAAGGTAGTTTAGTCCAGTGGGTCTCCATTTAGGGGTCAGAGCCCCTTCTTAAGGTCACAGAATAAACCATGAGATGATAACAGGACATAAAATAAAAAAAAAAAAAATAGAAAAACTAAACAAACTTTCCCACCCAGCAAAACCAGACAGAAATGTTAAAAGTTTAGATCTGGATCTGAATGCAGCCCTCGGGTCATTCGGAAACCGAGCTGTGGCTCCAATTTCCCCTTCCAGCAGATGAACTCAGCTGATATGAAACAAGTTTTTTCACTTTTGGTTATAGAAAAGAAGAATGTGTGTGTGTGTGTGTGTGTGTGTGTGTGTGTGTGTGTGTGTGTGTGTGTGTGTGTGTGTGTGTGTGTATCTACCTGTCCAGCCCTCTGCAGGTTACCAAAGTGAACGTCGGGGATGAAGAGCACAGGCTGAGCCTCCAAGTCGCTCATGGTCTTGAAGTAAGTGGTGTCGGACTTCTTGGGAACGGTTATGACGCCTACACCTCCGTCTTTACCTGAACACCGGTGAAGAAGGAAATTTAGAAAAGAACAGATCTTTTTTTCCAGCAAAAAGACAACCACTCACATCCAAATTAGCACCTTGTAGTCACTATTATGTAAAACCAGGAGAGGGAGATGTGTTCAGTGTGATTTCATGTAATCAAAAGCGCATTTTATTCTTCTCTTGTCCTCACATCACACCCTGGATCTATAATTACGTCTGATTTTGATGCCAAAATGTTACAAACAATGATTCGACATGCAACTCAAACCTTTTGACTTCTTGCGGAACAGTTTTCTCTCCTCGTCCCTTATTTTCCTCTCGGCTCCCTGAGGTACAAAAAAAAACAAAAAACAAAAACAAAACACACAGACAAAAACACATCAGTTTGTGAAAATATTACGAGCCTCCTTCAAAAACACTTCTCCCCTGACAAAATGAGTAATCACTATGTTGTTTCTGTTTGACAGAAAAGTCAAAAAAAGGAGAGGAGAGGTTTGTATTGCATGGTGTATGTGTGTACTACATGTACAGGTGTGTGTGGAGGCTCACTGTGCAGGTGACACCACTAGAGGGAGGACTGATGTCATGATTGAACTCACTCACTCCACCTTTAGTGCCGTCAAACAGCATATTCACTGGATGGTAAAGACCGCAGCAGCTCAACACTTTCAACTGCTGCTTTTATTTTTCACATATTTTAGTAAACTGAGTATCGTTTGGTTTTTGACTGATGGTTGAATAAAACAAGCAATTTCAAAACACCACTCTGGGCTGTGGGGAAACTATAACAAGCATTTTTCACTCTTTTCTGGCATTTTTACAAATTAAACAATTGGTTTAATGAGAAAATAATCTGCAGATTTATTGGTTGCATTAGTTGCAGTCAGTATGAAAGGTTTTTCAGTGGAGTGAACTGCATAAATCTCCATGGGCTACAGAGTCTCATGTTGTTTTTGAGGAGGCTAAAGTACAATGTAGAGGAATATTTTAACATGCAGTGTGAACTAGAAGAAAGTCACCTGCTAGATTTGAAGAAAGATGGTTACAAAATATCTTGTTAACACCAAAATTACAAACATGTATTTAAATGAAGCACAAATATGGCACTGAACCTTGTGTTAGTAACTTATCAAGGAGTCAGAGGTCTTTAGTCGCACAGTTGACAACAGGAATCCTTCCACTGGCCCTTCAAGTTGGCGCATTTAAAAACATCCAGGAAAACAACTCACATCTTCTCCTGTACTGTCCTCATTATGATGAGTTAAGAGTATCTATATTTAATGAAATGGGTGACGGAGAGGCAGTGATTTCTCACCTTGTCACAGAAGACCTTGATCTGTGAGTAGGCCCTGTGCAGCGGCTTGTTGCTGCGGTTGTTGTAGCTGTACGTGTCGATCTGGATCATCAGAGGGAGACCCTTCACGCCCTTCTGAGAGGAGAAGTCAGTGCTCAGACAGTTGACCGTGATGAAGATCTGCAGGGTACATCGAGGATGGAGGGAGAAGTGGGTATTACAATAGGTAACAATTGTTTTTTTCCCCAGCTATTTTCTTTAGAGGAATGTTTTCATTTTTTGTGCACAATTAAACACACTAAAACATGCACAACAACTCAAAACGTTGACAGGTGCAAATAGCTGGTGCTTGCATAGCGTGGCCCAGAACAGACAATAAAAACTGGCATCCATGTGGATTCTTCTATTTATCAGTGATTGTAGAGGGAGAGAGGGTCATGGATTATCCAAAGTGGGTGACGTTTCTAGAGACGCTTTTGTTGTTGGGTGTTCATGTGTATTTTTTTTCTCAACACTCTGAGAAACACAAACAAAATTCCTTTCACCTCTGTTGCGTTTGTTTTGCAGCAGAAGTTTCAGATATCTCAGAATCCCTGTAGATAGAAATCTGCATGGTTACACAGCACACCAGATTAACAAGGAACTGTTTCTTTTTATTTGGTTACTCAGGGAAAATTAGCCTTCAATAATCTGGCACCCACTGCTTTTGTTTGCAACATACTGCAGGGTTTCTGCAGTGCAATGACTGTGCTGTATTTCTGCATTGATTTCTGTGTTAGACTAAGGCCTTGTTGACGTTAACAATCTCCTTTACAGAAGTGTCCTGGTGAAGACAGACAGCAGCACATCTAAGCAAAGTTGCAGACAAAAAAAAAAAAAAGTCGAAATCACAGCATATCAAGAAATCAGGTCAATGTATCTTTGATCACACAGAGGCAGATAGTTAGTCTAAGCACCTACAACCTGATGCCTCTTCCTCCAGCACCCCAGGACCCAAATCAGTCTGCAGCAGATTCCAAACCGCAGGGACAGCATACCGACTGTTTCCCATTTCAACAGTAGGTCTTGCAAAAATATCAGAGTGTATCTGGGAGCGTCCAGCAAATTTTAGTTGGATACATCTACATATATTTCAAGGAAGCAAGTTAAGAACTGCCTTATAAAAAGGACATGCCAGTAATAAAGTCTACAGATGGATAATGCAGGCCAGCCAACCCTAGAACACAGGGAGCGAGTGAGGGCCCTAAGATTTATAATGAACCTCAGTGCTCCATGGTGTACAGTATCTATGGAGTGAAGTCAGTGAGAAGATGCGTGCATGTATAAAACATGCCCACTGTCAATCTTAAGCATAAAAGTAGCAGCAGCAAGTCTTCTTTTAGCATCAAAAGAAAAGCAGGACTTATTTCTGAAATAAAAGTTCAGCCTCAGCTTCAACATCTCTACAAGTTGCTGAATGTGAGGCCTTAAAGAGAGTGAATCAATTAAGAATACGAGGTATTTATATGAAGATAACCACTGCTAGCCCCACCGAAAGCTACTACTTTTTATGAGCTCTCTTTCTAATTGAAAAATATGAAATTTAAATAGATATAGTACTAATTCAGTTTCTAACCCACATAACTAATGGGAGTGTAGCAAATCTCATGGTAAAGAACAACAATTACTGCTTCAGCGAACCAGTCAAGTTGCATTTATAGTTTACATCCATATCTGTGAAAACATGGACACATCTTCCCCTCAACAGCAGCACAGTTGCAAAGTGGACACCCAAGATTAGTGTCACCAATTCAGTATCTGACCACGTCTCCCCTTTTGTTCCTGAGATATGACGCTGAGTAATGGCTGGAAAAGTGTTTTTACAGAACATTATGATTATGACCTTTGACCTGATGAATATAAAATGTCATCCCTTCATCGTTATACTCTGTTGGACATTTGTGTGAAATTATGTCACAATTAACGTATGAATTCTTGAGTTATGGCCAAAAGCATGTTTGTGAGGTCACAGTGACCTTGACCTTTACCTTCGACCACCAGATTCTAATCAGTTCATTCTTGAGCCCGAGCGGACGTTTGTGCCAAATCTGAGGAAACTCCCTCAAGGCATTCTTGAGACACTGTGTTCATGAGAATTAGACAGATGCAATATCATAGTGACCTTGATTTTCGACAACCAAAATCTTATCAGTTTATTGTTGAGTCCAAGTGGACATTCGTGCTAAATCTAAAGAAGCTGGAATGAGACAGATGAGTCGTGCTAAATCTAAAGAAGCTGGAATGAGACAGATGAGGTCACACAGACCTTGACCTTTGACCACCAAAATCTAACCACTTTATTGTTGAGTCCAAGTGGACGTTCGTGCTAAATCTAAAGAAGCTGGAATAAGATAGATGAGGTCACATAGACCTTGACCTTTGACCACCAAAATCTAACCAGTTTATTGTTGAGTCCAAGTGGACGTTCATGCAAAATCTAAAGAAGCTGGAATGAGACAGATGAGGTCACATAGACCTTGATCTTCACCAACCAAAATCTAACCAGTTTATTGTTGAGTCCAAGTGGACGTTCGTGCTAAATCTAAAGAAGCTGGAATGAGACAGATGAGGTCACACAGACCTTGACCTTTGACCACCAAAATCTAACCACTTTATTGTTGAGTCCAAGTGGACGTTTGTGCTAAATCTAAAGAAGCTGGAATAAGACAGATGAGGTCACATAGACCTTGATCTTCTACAACCAAAATCTAACCACTTTACTGTTGAGTCCAAGTGGACGTTTGTGCCAAATCTGGAGAAAATCCCTGAAGGCTTTCTTGAATGATTGCGTTCACAAGAATGGGTCGGATGGACGGACAACCTGATAATGTAATGCCTCCAGCCACGGCTATTGCCAGTGCTGAGGCGTAAAAAAGCTAAGAGAGCTTGTGGAACGTAGCAAACTTGCCGCCTGCTGCTCTGCCAGGTGATGATATGTGTGCAAGCAGTGTACGTCTCATGCTAATATCCATGCTATCACTATCCTTACTAATGATGTTGACCTTGAAACATACGCTGGAATGGCAGTCTGGTTGCCTTCATAATGTTGATGTATTGTGTCCAACTATTAACCACACCGCCATTCACTGTTTGAGAAAGAATGTTAACTGAATAACAGGAAGTAACAGTGGCTGCAGTGGGGCTTTAATGTGGCATCCACTGAGGTTTTTGTGCCCCCACCTGTGAAAACTAGATCCTTGTATTTACCTTACAGGTATAAATAACTTGTCAGAAAGTTTCATACGTAAAAACGTTACTCAAAAACACTTTTTAAAAACTTGATCTATCTCTCTGAGACGGCTTCTAATTTTTCTTTGTAGAAATTAATGCAGACATTTGGAACACTCTTTCACTTCCTCTTTCAGCCCTACAACAGCACAATACAACATGTAGATTAAAGCACCTGGGCATTACACCTGTTCCTGCACTGCAACAGATATGTTCAGGCTCAATAGTCACACAGATTAAGAGAAAGAGAGCAATAGAAGCAGAGAGAGAGAGAAAGAGTCAATATTGGCCCAGAGAAGTGTGCTTGGATTTCCTCCAGCAACGTCTTTGTCTGCAGGCTGCTATTACAATGAACAAGCCACATAACACACACACACACACACAGACTGACTCACACACACAGTCGGTCACATTCACACAGAAATGAGGGCAAAACAAACAACAGAGGGTGGGGACAGGGATTGGTGTGTGTTGGCCCTTGGGGGCCTCTGGAGTTAAACAGTGATGGAGCTCCATTTAAGGAGCGGCCACAAAGGAGTGGGTTTCACAAAGACAAAGAAGACAAACACAGCAAAAGTACACAACACTGCACATCAGCTTTGTGACGGGCAGCAGAGAACATACCAACGGGAACTTCTTTAGGCTTTTAATTCTTGTATTATCACAAAATGTTGACGCTTTAATTCACCATTTTTGAGTGTTTGTGATGTCTACAGGTGAGGTTCTTGCATCACAGTTAATTTGTCAAGCCAGTGCGTTTGTTTGCCAACATCTGAATCAGCACAAAAAACCTGTCCCACTACTTTTTTTTTTCATCTACAACACGCCTTCAGCGAGAGTAAATATAGTAGACCGGTTTCTAGGAAAATTACAGTGACATTAAGTACCTGCACAAAAAAAAAAAGAAAAAAAAAAAAAGACTGTAATATTTCTGTTTTGTACCTTAGCTTCTTCATTCACGTCCCAGGTGAAGGAGATAGCGTTGTAGGCGATTTCTTCGATGTTGCTGATCGTGTTGAAGCTCTCCTTGTAATCAGCTGTGAGAACAAAAACAGAAGGAGGGTTATTTCTGCCGTCACATTTCAAATATAACTTCAGCTATGAAGGCGCAGTCAAAATTACTATGATCAAGTTTTACTTTGTTGATATCTGTTGTTTAAAAAATCCTGACCAAACATCATATCTCCCCTCTGTACACAGCACAAATTGGTCAATAAATGACACAAGCAGGTAGCTATTTGTTAAGATAAGCAATCAAATGGCACGCTTCAATTTTATAAGATAAAACCTTATCTGCTTGAGCAAACAAACTCTCAAAGGCTTCAAAGGCAGCGGGAGGAAACACAGGAGGCTATCTGGCTGTGAGAACAATATTAAAAGTCAGTCAGGTGAGCGCATCGGCGGCTATTGTTGACCTGAGGGACCACAAACTGGACTGACTTTAAATGTGAGTCACTGAGTGCTAAGGTATGCTGTGGGAAAGGCTCGCAGGCATGTCAAAGGAGCTGTGTGGGACATTCACAGCATATCTATGATTCAGAGTCTGGGCCGGGAGTGTCTGTCTGCACACGGCTCTCAATATGGAGATGGCTAGTAGCCTACGGTGCTAACAGTGCTAACAATACCAACAGTGCTGACAAAGCTAGCTTTGTTAACCTGAGGGGGGAACCACAGTGGGGTGTTATGCTTCCACAACATTACCAGTAGAAAGTTTACGTAGTCAGTGGGATGCACATTTTTTCCCAAGCATGTTTCCGACTAAGCAGAACACAACTTGGGAAAAAAATAATGCCAATGGGATACACACACGCATTCACATACACGTGCGGCCGGACCTTCGACCTAGGGCTGGGGGATAAAATGATAATGATAATTATTTCAATACAATTTTCCTTGATGGAAATATAATAAATGTTCAATAAATGTTCAATATAATTAAACCACCCATACACCCATTTTTAATTTTACAACAACATTCAACACTCTCATAGTTATTTTTATCTTTTAGAGAGAGCGCAACATGTCACCCTCTGAAAACAACACCTACTGGATGGGAAAATATTGGCGCCACAATTAGCAACCAAGGGCTAAAATGCTAACAAAATGCCCGTAGTTAGCTAAAAACATTAGATATCAGCATGTCAAAGGATTATTTTAGCACTGTATGTCTTCCAGAGAGCAAAAGTTACACTGACAAACTCAATATCATCCGTCTATCTTAGTGTCCTCTTCTCCTTGCCTTGCTTATTTTGGAGAAATGATCCCAGTCAATGGCCAGTAGTGACATACATTTACAAATATTTCAGCGAATCACCAGGTAAGATCATCAGTTAAGTTCACAAAGATCACAACCAGGCCTTACATAGCATGTTTTAAACCATCTGTACAAAGAGTCTGACATGCTCCTGAACAGATTTAAGATTTCTTTGTCTATTTTTTTTATTCATTGACATTATCTTGATTGTAATTGTTTTGAATCTACCTCAGATTTGTGAAATGTCCTGCTGTTTGGCAAACATCATGTTCTGACAATATATAAAAGTTTAAACCACAATTAACCAGGTTGTTTCTTCAACTTTTGCTCAGGAGCAACAATCAGCCTTTGAACTTGAAAAAAATGATGATTTGGCTTTTTTAGCGTGATAATTATCGATATCGACTGATACATTTTTAGCCATATCGCCCAGGCCTATGTCCACCACAACAAAGAACAGAGACGTTTGGAGTAAAGCACACGCAGAGGTAGCGTGACTTCATTCTCTGCTCAGGACAGCGTAACTCCACTAGATATTTACAAAGCAAATAGTTGTTTGTTGCTGAATCAATGTTCTGAATGTTGCGTACTGCTCCTTTAAAAAAAAAGTAAACCATGCATGTGTCACCTGTTTTGCACAAAGATTTACATCTTCAGTAGAAATAAGCTTGAACATGGTAGGAAAGTTTGGTTTGGGTTTCAGCTACGATAAAAATCTGTCCGTCCCAACAATTCTGCTGGTCACATCTCAAAGCACCCCCCCCACCTCTGCTTCAGTGACCTCCGACCTCCTCCATCATCCCAACTGCCGTGACAACGACACTTCCTGTTCCTTCAGCAGGTGCACAAAGCAGCAGGGCAGGCAGCAACATGCCTGTCTGCCAGTATCCCCCGTTAAATAACCCCATTCAAATGATCCATTCTGTGACGCGGCCCAGGGGCATGGCAAACCCTCCACCGCTATTCAAATCGGCTCTCTGGACAGCTTCAGGTTACAGGCTGCATCCAGCTACAGGCCGACCTGGCTCTGAGGAGCAGGGTGGAGGGGTCGGCCATTTGACCTACTGAGCTGTTTGATGAGACTCCCCACTTTAACACACAGTCTTACATTCACACGTATAAATTAGAGCTAAAATGATTAGTCAGTTAATCGTTTTGTAATTTTAAACTTTTATATGTTAAGTGGTTACTTCACATCCTTGTCGGCAGTCTGTCACAGGGAACTATGTTTGTACATGCTAAAACTGTGTGTGCATCTTTGAGCAGATAGTTGTATAGCTGTTGATGCACATTATCTGTCTATGAGTCACTCGCACAAACAAACACAGACTCATTACACTGGCAAATGTAACAGGATGCCAAAGATAATCATGCTGAATAGATAACACACTTCCTCCTAACAGGATCAACTGGCGGCTTTGAAAAATGTTTCATCTTCAAATCATGTCAATATTGAGACGCTGTTTGACACCAAAACAACAAAACGTCATCTTACTGCACTGCAGTTATCTTTAGTAGCATCATTTCAAAATATGCTGTAAACACTTTTTTTTTGCATTTTTTAGAACAGCAGTTCCCAGCCTATTTTGCTTGAGTTTGACATTTTGGGAAATACACTTATTTGCCTTCTTGCTGAGCGTCAGAGGAGAAGATTAATGCCTCTCTCATGTGTGTACGCTACGGTGAATATGAAGCCACAACCCGCAGACTGTTAGCTTAGCATAAAGACAAGAATCCAACAATTAACTGGTTAATTGATCAGCTGTCAGCAATTAAATTAAGACAAATTCTCTGATTCCAGCTTCTTAGATGTGAATATTTTCTGGTTTCTTTGCTCCTGTAATACAGTAAACTGAATATCTTTGGTTTGTGGACAAAACAAGACATTTGAGGATGTCATCTTGGGCTTTGGGAAACACTGACAACATTTTCTGACATTTTACGAACAACTAATCTATTAATTGAGAAAATAACAGACAAATTCACAGACAATGAAAATAATCGTTAGTTGCAGACTGGCTAGCAGCACCTCTAAAGCTCACTACATGACACATTACATCTACTTTGTTTAATTTGTACTTCAGACAAAGGGAAGATGTCAATTTGTGGTTATACAAGGCACTATTTCTTGTTGATGTGCTTGTAGATGTGCAGGTGGGTCCATGTCATTGGTCCGACAGCCCATTGGTCCGACATCCCATTAGTCCGACGGTCCGCGGTGCTGAACGGCTCCCGGCAGGCGTATTTCTACCTTGATGGTGCGCCGCGACCGGCTCTGGGTCAGCTGGGAAAGGCTTGAGGCGAAGCAGGCTCAAAGCTTATGTGTTTGTCACTTTCTTTTTCATTTTAACCCACACCATGATCTTTTCCTGACCCTAACCAAGTGGTTTTTGTGCCTAAACCTAACCAGACCTTAACCACAGGGCATTATGATGATTTCGGAACAACGGGACTTCGGAACAATGGGTTTAATATGGTTGGACCAATGGGCTGTCGGACCAATGGGCAGTTCCGGTGCAGGTACGCCTTGTTACCTTTGGCCACAACCAGGCTACCTGTTTTTCCCTGCTTCCAGTCTTGATGCTAAGCTAAGCTAACGGGCTGCTGGCTGTGGCTTTATATTTAACAGAGAGATATAAAAGTGATATCAATCTTGCATCTAAGTCATTTTCAATGGAAGCTGGTGAAGCTACATCTGACACCTGACATTGTTGCTGTGCATGGGCATGACAGGCTAAAAACCAGACTGGAGCTGGCCTCAACTTTTTTTTAATACCAATAACGCAGTGAAGCACCAACCAATCATTTGTTCTTGTTTCTAGCTGTGGTACAGCATTATTTAGTTTGGTTAGCTGATGCTATGCTAACTTTATCCACATGTGCATTGTTGTGCACATGGGGATGCAACAGATTGCCTCGGGTGAGTCCTAAAACCCCTGAAATGAGTTAGCATTGTAGCACTCCCAGTTCCCTCGTCTCGAAGTCTTGTTGAATGGATTTTTGGTTAGATGCCTGAAATAAGGTCTGAAGTTGACACAAGCGACTTTCACGATTTGCTCGGTCAACTTCGAAGCTTTTCTTAAAAAAGACGGTCGCTAACAAGTGGCTAAATGAGACTACAGGGAGTCATCACACCAAACGCGGCTTTACAGCCTCATGGCAGTGGTGACGTTGGGTCATGTGACTGTAGTGTAATTGATTCATAGCCTAACGCTTTTTACTTCTGATGATTTCATTAAGGTTTCAAAAATCACGAAAGTGGTGTTCATTTGTGAAGATTATCTCGCTGAACAAAACATGTAAGTATCATTAACATTTGTTTGCCATAGAGCTTATTTTCTATTGTAATCCAAAGTCCAATGGTAAAAATCGCATTGATGAAGGAGCCAAGACGACACTAATTGGGTGGTGAAATGTGATGTCAAAATGGGGCTCAGACATCAAATAAAAGCACAGATATTTTATTTTACCAAATACAAAAGTTAGATGACGTATAGTCGAGGTGCTTTGTAGCAGACACACACAAGCCCGTGACGATGTAACTACGTTAACAAGCAGCACTTCAGTAGCAACTCTGCAATAATATAGCTGGTACCACTGTTGCTTTGTCGCTCGTAGTATGAACATAGCAAGTATTCAGTATTCCAAAAGAAAAAAAAAATGGAAAGGTTAGAGAAAAGTCCAAAACTTTATTTGATGCAGCTGAATTTTGTATTTTTCCTTTTCCTGCCACAGTAAAAATCACAACCTTAAATCAAATCTTAAATCTACCTTGCTACGCCCAGGTTGGGAACAGTAGGCAGATATACAGTACAGATAGGTGTGAATCGCAGGCTGATTAGGATTTGTCTTGGTTCATGTAAACATAGGAATTAAGATGAAGATCTAAATTGGGCAAGAATTACTTTCAACAGACCAAAATCAGCCCAGGTAACAGCGCAGCTAGCATTCCTCTCCCTGTCCCAACAAGCTGTGTATAGGTGTGTGTGTTTGTGAGCGTGTGTGTCTCCCATCCACACCAAGTTTCCCACATACCTCTGAATCTCTGCCTGGTTAGCAGGCTTGGACCTGTCAAACACAAACCGCCTACGAGCTTCTCACACACACTCATTCAACAAGGCGTAAAAATGCTTGGTTCAAATTCGAATCTGTCAAGCGGAAAAACGCCGGCAGACAAAAGGTCAAAAGTTTTAAGATACAAATATAATAGAAGGCTGCAGGTCGACAGCGTACACTCGTGGGAAATGCTGCCAGAAAGAGAAAGTTTGTCACGTTGTTTTGGATGATCAAGTTTTTTCTCTTATGAGTGTTTTGCTCAATCTCCCAGGCAATGTCGAGGAGATTAGAGGATTTATGTTGTGTGTCTCAGCAACACCTAGACATTAAGAGATTCAGGTGTGTGTGTGTGTGCCCAGCCTCCTGTCTGATGGTGGATGAAGGTGGGCAGCTAAACAGCCTCAGGCAGACAGTTGGGTGGGGGCTTGTTTGCTCTCAGTTTGGTCATGCCTTGTTTATTGGCTAAGTGCATTCCAGCTTGTGCAGCAACATAAATCTGTCATTGTCTTTCGGTTCGTGTTGTTCGTTTTGATTCATTCAAGAATTACAGCTGTTCACATATTATAAACAAAGAGAAAGTCATAGGTCTTACCGATGTCTAAGACTCTCTGTTTGGCTGTGTGCTGCCGAGAGTGCCAGTACTTCCAGTACTTCAGCTGCTCGTCTCGGTTCTTGTCCTCACTGAACACGACCATGATCACACTCTGAGGAGGGGAACAAGACAGGAACAAATGCCCAAGTTTAGATGACTCAAGAGAGCATAAAATCCCACCAGATGTCTCCTATGACTTCTTCAAAGGTTGACTCAATCTTTTATTTTTTTGAGGTTTTAATATTTATTCTGTAGCTTCCCAGTAGTCTCCCCTATGTGTTCAAATCAGACAGTTCCAATTTTGGTCGAAGTGTGTATGCTGTTGCGTCAAAATGCTACTAAAAACTTTTTCCTATGAGATCTGATGTAGGTTTCTACATCATATTCTTGCTACATATAAACCCTTGTTCTGCTGTGGACGCTGCGTTAGTTCAATTCTTACAGTCACAAAATGACACAAACAAACTAAACAATCGAGTTGGCAGCACACCAGCAACTCACGTGTGCTGTGAGGTAAAATTACTGTTTCTGTCAAAGGACTCTGGTGGCTTTGGTGAGGGTAATGTAACAGCTTCAGTTCCCTGTCGGAAAGGGCTGTCTGACGGCAAGGGGCAAAGGGTAGAACTATCCCAGCTGGCACCAGACACCAATGTGACTTTAGAAAGATGTTGGACTCCTTCATCGAACAGATGCTACATTTTGTTTGAAATAGAAATCAGGTTGACGATATTTTAAAAGTCTGAAACCATCAGAAGGCATTGGGTTTTGTTCCCCATATGTTATGACTAATTGTCATTGTTCTACATCAAGATGACATTAGCATAAGATGTTTGGAAGACGCTGAACTTGGGTTACTTAACAACATAACTTAAAACCGACAAAATATCAACATCATCTGTCATCAGAATATATGTCAAATTGCCATTGTCCTGACATTGAAGGACGCCACAAACTAAATTCAACAAAATATCAACATCTAACGACATTCAAACTATCTGTTCTACATTCCATTTTAAAGACTAATTTTGACATACTGCTCTTGCCGTAGTTATCTGCAGTTTTTTCCCTGTGTAATCACCAATATTTTGGGGTGCACTAACTTTTAGATTAATCTCAGAATAAAGTGTAGCTCACCTGATGACTTCTAGAAGCTATGGTGCCAGATCTCAGCAATTACTCTGAGTATGATATAATAATTATTAGAAATAATGGACAAAACTACAAATACCCAAGATATAATTAACCAGAATTATCTTTAAATCTGTTGTTCTGTCAGCTACTCCATTTGGAATCATGTTTGTGCCCAATGTGAGTCCAATATTCAAGCTCTTTTAGCTCTGTTTTTGGTCTCAACCAACTCCCGAGGGAAACATCTGTCTCTTTAGCCGCTAAGTGCTCCACTGTGGTCACCAGATAATTACTAACTGTGTCTGTCTGCTGTCTGGTGGTGAGTAGATAGTGTACAGTGGGTTTATAAGAGCCTTTTCCACTGGAAACAGCTGCCTGTTGCAGGAAAGGTCGGAGACTGTGAATCTGAGACGACGAGCTGAAAGATGCTAAAATGCTCTGTGCGGCTGAGGGGAACTGGAAAGTCGAGGCTCACATTACACATGGCTATGTTAATATATAAAGAAAGAACAGCTTTGAAAAACTAAATGTTTGGTCATAAGTCCACTTTAATTACGTAAAATATAAACTATATATAAACTATTAAACTGGGCTTACTTAATACCATAAAAAAAAAACCTCACCCGAACTTTGCTGGTGGGGTGACGGAGGCGTTTGTTGGCGCTGAGCTCATTGAGCGTCACAGCGTAAAATTGGCCTTTGTTCAGGTAGGTCATCGGTCCCTCGCCCTGCTTCTGACGCAGCGAGCGAGTGGCGTCCAGCGTGTACTGGAAGCTGTCACTACAAACAACAGACACACAAACAGAGAATGATATGTGATTGGACATAACAAGGTGGGATGGGGGCACAACAACACACACTTTTGCATTCCATTCTGGATCATTTCAACTCGCTGTTTTGATTTTAAAACGGCACATAATTGAATATTCACACTGTAACATATGTGTGGATAACTCATAGACTATGTGATTGTGTTCAGAGTGACTTACACTCCCTCCTGGTGAAATAAGAAGTCATCTGTAGCCAGAGAGGAAGGTGTGTGGTACTTCTGCTGAGGATGCAGAAAACACACAGAAAGAGGAAATTATTCAAGTTCATTTAGCGTGAGAGGAACTGGTTAAACAATGCTGCAAATTATTTAAAAAAAACAAAACAGTATTGTTGCAAATAAAGATCAGAATGACGACATGGAGATTTCAGGCAAACACATACTTGTAGATTCCTGTTCTGGTAATGACCCTTTGGACTCTACGTGAATCATATTTAAACATCCATCTGTCTTCATGTATCATTACACAGTAACTCCACCCTCAGATCATCAGCATGTGATGCTCCATTTGCTAGTGCTGTAATTTCCCTTTAATCTGTCTTCTTCTATTCCCTGTGCTTTACTACATTTCCCATAGTGCCTTTCAGAAACCTCATAGTGTGTCTGATTAGTCATTCAGCTGCAGTTTGTTCTGTATGTATAACTAACAGAATAATAACACTTAAATTGACGACCTGACTAAAATCCTGACTTATGATCTAACTTTTATACATTTTGACGGTCATCATTATGAAAGAAAGAAACCATCACCATGTTTTGAGTTGAATAACCTTTGCCTACAAGTCATAAAAAATTGGTAACATTTTTTTAAAGCCCTGAAATGGTCGACCAGTCCAGTTTTTGTTAAAATAAAATGTGTTTTTAATTCCCTCCTATCAGTTTAATTACAAAGCCATGCATTAATGTAATTGCACTACTTTTAGTGGTAATTAAACATGTGACTAAATACTTCAATTACTGAAATTTAAAGCTCGTTACACGTTTCTTTTGTCTTGATCATAGCAGACATACACAACCCATTCCCCTACGAGTTGGGTTCAGTCAATCCGTTGTGTGCGTTTGAGAGACAGAGACAGAGACAGAGAAAGGGGAAGGAGTAGGTGGAAGGTGGACTATTTCATGCACTGTTTCTATGAGTTATTAAGAACTTAACGTTACTCGGAAAGCAGCGGGACCCGCGGGTAAACCGACAAATAAGTCACTCGGCCTTATGGCAACACAATAAATGGCGTGAATCATTCAATCAATCAATTAGCATTAGACTGTCAGGCAATTAGAGCTTATTATTTTTTTATTATTATTTTTCCCTCCTCGAGATCAAGGACAAAAAAAGTGCCTATAGTGGTGAGTCGCAGTCAATGTGCAGGATTCAAAAGGTTACAAATGATCAACCTCAGGGTGTAGATAAATGTTATCACTTTTATTTCATGAGGCCTATCGATATGATATGATCAGAAATGACTGTCAAACATCTGAGAGACAGACATTTAATTTTTGTCTGCCAGGAGGAAAACTTGTGTTGCATGGTTTGAAGGCCTGTCACACATATTGTGTTTTATTGTTCTACTGATTTCATCATAGTAATAATACAATTATAGATCAAATTTGATAGTTGTCTCAGAAACCACCATTTTGGGTGTAGTTTTCCTTTGCTGTAACAACGCAGTATCTGTTTCTGTCTCACCCCATCTCTCTCCTCCTCATATGGGCTGTCAGGCGGACTCTGCTGATCTTCTTTCACATACAAGCTGTGACTGACTGTGGTGACCTCGTACGGACTCTGTTCGTAGATCACCCTTGACGTCTCCTCTCCCTCCACCCTGTAGTGAAGCCCCGCTCCCGCCATGAAGACGGGCGCGTACACCTCGGCCTTCACCACAGCCACAGCTGGCGAGGCTCCATCCCCTGTCGCCGCCTCGGTGGAGCTGCTGAAGTGGTCCCGTTTGGTCTCCTGGTGCTCCGTGTTCAGCGACAGGTTGACGGGAACAGATTTGAGGACCTGAACACGGTTGTCCACCGTCTCCGCCTCATTTTGGCTGCTGGGGTTGCTCGGCAACGCAGACCTGAACGAAAACAGGATGAAATAGGATTCAGGATGAATTTCTGCTCTTTGTTTTTTAATTACTTTTCACCCTTATTGAATGGCTGTGCTGTATTTTGCATTCCAGACTAATTTCATGCTTCTGTGGGCTGTGAAAACCACCGAGCACGGCAATGTGAATTACTGAGTAATGAAATAGTTTGGTGAACTGGAGGTAAATAAATTCTGCCAGCATGCTCGTTAGGCCTCGAGGACACACACTGTGAATTTTGGTGAGTGATATTGAATGTAAACATCCAAGAAACCTCCTCAGAGCAGCTTTAATTACTTCAAGATTGGCACGTCTGAAACGCTAAACCTGATTTACACCTGCTTTTATTTAAAGATCCACACTACAATAAATAAAATGTTTCCCCATTTATGTTGCCCTTATTACAAAAAAAGTTTTTTTTTGGGATAAAAGGTTTTTGTTACAAATCAGAGACACATTATAACATAAAATCTTTTGCATCTCTTCTTCTCATAAGGAGCTTTTCATTGGCCTCAGTCCAGCCTGTGCTCCTTTCATTCAGTATCAGATCTCCAAGCAAAACAAGACTTACTGGTCTGTGATATTTGCGCTCATGCGCACTGGAGGTGTTTGTCTCATATCGATATTATCTTATGGAAATTGTGCTTTATTCTCAATTAAACCATTTTTCTTTTTTTATTCGTATGAACCACAGGTGCAACATGTCAGATGCTACAATAGCTGAGCTCCAGGATTTAATTCCACACATTGCTGGGAAAGATCTGCCGGCAACTACATGTTTAGCATTTTTTTCAGTCTGTCTGTACATGTGTGTGCAACCTTGAGCGAGGCACTGAGAGACCCAAATTCACTGACCTCTTCTCCTGTTCCTCTGTAATTTCAACAACTTTGGGAACTGGCAGAAGCCTCTTTTCTTTAGGCACCTGGAAGGAGGAAAAAAAAGGCAGGATGTGTTATGTCGGCTTTCAATCTTTACTTGACATTTTTCTATTTATTCCTGCTGTAAAAGTCAGAGTGTGTTAGATGAATGACTTATGTCTCTTTCATTTATCATGTTTGACGAAACAGTGGAAAATAGCTTTTGCCTGTTTACGTCAGGTGTCTGCTCAATGTGTTTTTGAGCAGAAGTGTAGTTAGAAATGTGGTTCAATAATAACAGTAAGCTGGGAAGTATTTGTTGCACTGATGAGGAATACTTCAACACTTTTTTCTGTTTTCCTCACATTTCTGCGGTGAAAGAAGAATCCAAAAATGGAGAAAATTCAAAACATCCATTCAGAAACTCTCACACAACTCCTGCAGTATAATCCAAGCCTCATTTATCCAGTCATATGCTCAGTACTTCCCAAACAGACATTGCCTTACAATGGGTAACTGAACTAAAAGTGAAATTTAAGGACGCTCTCTTCACAACCAGACTCCATTGACAAAAACGGTAATTTTACCTCACTGAACACAGGAGCTGCTGGTCTACCACTGCCTCAATCAGTAGTTTGCTTGTGTTATTGGGTGACTTTGATGAATCCGAACTAACCTTTTAAAACACCAAAGTTATACAATAACACAAACAAACGGACTGATCGAGGCAGCTTGTGACCAGCAGCTCCTGTGTTCAGTGAGGTAAAATTATTGTGCTTGTCAATGGAGTCTGGTTGTGAAAGAGCATAAGTACCACTTTCTGTTCAGCTGCCTGTCAGAAAGGGCTGTCTGTGTGGGAAGTAGTGAGTTTGTTAACAGATGGTTTGATATAGTTTTGCTGTTGTTAAACAAGGACCCCTTTGACTTCAATTCATCAATAACTTTATCAGTTTTTTGAATGTTTGTTCACCGTGGAGGCATTAGAGAAAAAGAAGGTTTTCTTCACAAATTCAACGTAACACGAGGTGGGTAACTGTTATACAAACAGTCATTAGGGGGGTGAAGTGTTCCTTTAATTTGACTTTTAAACAGTCAAAGTCATTTGGAATTGTCTAGACGTCTAAATCAATATGCTATTAAATGACAGATTAATACTGCACTGAAAAATTATTCTGAAGGTTGAAACAGTATGATTAGAGTTGTAAAGACTTATTGGATCCAGTCCTCAGGGTTTCCTGTTGAACAAGCAAGAAGGGCACACTGCAATGCACCACATCTGGATATTTTAAGCATCCAGACTGTTACAGCTTTTACCCAAAATGTCAAGGAAATCTCAGTACATGCTTAACTCGACATTCTTTAAAGTAACAATAGACAAAGTGACATCTTTAACTGTCTTGTTTTGTCTGACCACCACTCAAGAACTCCAAAGATATTCAGTTTCTCGTTAATGACACAAGACAAAGACAAGCATCAAACCATCTATCCAGACCTTGTAGTAGTCGTAGAGCAGGCCCAGGGCGTTGGCGCTGTCCTCGTCCCCGTTGATGCTCATCATGGCCTTGGTGGCGGCTGTCAATGGGTTCTCCAGATACGACCTCCATGCCTCATCCTCGCTTGTGTAGGCCCGCCGCACTGCGGGGAAGGAGCTCTCGTTGGGGACCACCACCACCAGACGCTTACTGATGGACACACATAGACGTTTGAATCTGAAGTGGACACAGGGCTGCACAATATATTGTATTTTATCATCACTGTGATGTGATATTGCACTCAACTCTGTTTAATTTGTTCAATAAAATAATGTTGTGGAGTACACTTTAGTATCTGATTATCACATGTAATGCCGCAACATTCAACGTCATCTTATATTTTCCTCATACTCTGCAGCCCTGTGTTGACGAGAATTAACCTGCTGATTTTGGCTTCACAAATGTCAAAACTTTCATATCTTTTGTCATTATTTTGGACGTTCTCTCCGTCAAACAAGTGATCAAAAGTTAATCCAAAACGAATATGCTACAGCCCTTTTTACAGTCTGCCTTGAGTGTGTTTATGTGGGTTTGTGTCTCCACTCTGTAGGCCCACTTAAGTCGAGATCACAGACCAGTTAAACACACAATGTTGTCACAACATCTCTTTGAACTCAGCCAATCACAGGAGAGGCTCCGAATGTGTCAGCTTGCACTTGTGCAATGAGCGGCATTAGTGTAATGTCGCACCTTTGGAAAAAGTCTTTTACTAATCCATTTATAATGCAGAAGCTGGATACAAGTTCATTTTCCTGCTTTGTGCTTGCATCAAACTGTCATAGTTTAATCGATACCAACCGGGATTATTAATCAGTAATATTATTAGCTGTGAAGCTCGGAAACGTACGACATTAAGTAACTAATTCGTATTACTGTTGTGGTTTCTCCTTACTGGCATTAACTCCTGTCTGCCAGATCTTCCTGCCAAATAAAACAAACCCACTGATCCCGCCTTTATTTGTGATGTCACGCTATTGCAAACCTTTATAGTAAAAGGTGCAGTGGTAGAAAAGAGGCTCCCAGGATATATATATATATAAAACAAACTCTGGCCGACTTCTCCATGGCAACCAACGTCTGCAGGTGTAAAAAGGCCAGAGGTGATGTCTCTACTCTGGTGGATCTGAGTAAATATTACCGCTGTGGGTCATAATAGTGGCAGGCAGTCACACTAAGAAACATTTATTTGTTTTAAATACACATTACTAATAATATTTGATCATAATTATCATGTTAGGAACAAGTGCCTTATTTCAGTTAAAGTCTAGTAATCATCAGTAATTTAAATAAGTATTAATCAGGACTCCAAGACAATGAAACAACCTGTTGTGATGAGCCCATGCTGGCTAAATCTGTACATTTATTTAAATCTCTTCTTAAAAGTGGAGCAACTAATGATTATTTTCAATGTCGATTAATCGGTTTACTATTTTCTCAATTGATCTATTAGTTGTTGCACCTATAATATGTCAGAAAATGGTGACAAATGTCTGTCAGTGTTTGCCCAAGCCCAAGATGACTTCCCTGAATGTCTTGTTTGCACACAGATATTCAGTTTACTGTCATAAAGGAGTGAAGAAACCAGAAAATATTCACATTTAAGATGTTTTTTACTTCTTTTTCTTTAAAAAAAAATTACTCAAACTGATCAATCGATTATTAAATAACTCAAGGTTGAATTTAGTGGCTGATAACAAATCGATTAATCGGTTAATTATTGCATTAGCTCTATTATTATGCAGTTATAAATGAGTTAATAACCATCAAAACATGTCAGATGGAACATATATTTCTGCCAGCCAAAGTAACTGTCATTTTATATTCAAGAAGGTATCAAAAAAAATGAGTATAATTTAAAAAAAATATTAAAAATGACTTTCTGATTTTTGTAGAAGCAGCTGTGACAAAAGTACAAAGGTTATACTTAATTATTTAATATAAATAAAAGAGTTTCTGGTGTTACAAAACAACACAGGAGGCCCACAGTCAACACAACCTGTCCTCATTCACACGCACACACACTGCACACTGTAGGCCCACAATATGAAACATGTATTGCAATGCTGAAGCAGATATAAAACTGTCATTTTAAGTCAAAGATATTTAAGTGTTTAGAAAATCCAGTCCTTGCACCTTTTCCCCCATCAGTCAAAAATGGCGAATTCAGCTCTAATGAAATCCACGGCGCCAACTTTACTTGTTTCATCCAAATAAAACTTTAATATTTGTCAGAAATATCCCAAAGTGATACAACCAGAAAGTCTTTATATCCACTGATACCTAAAACCTACATTTAAAAGTTTGTTTTAATTAGCGAGTAAAAATGGAAAAGTTTTCCCTTTAAGTTGAAAGCATCAAAGATCCTCTCCGCGCGCTCGATCACTTACTTGTCTGTCTCCTGTGACATATTTTGCTTCCTCTACGATTCTTCCTCGTGAAACTGGACTTTCAAGTCGGAGCAGGTAATAGAGTGAGAGAGCTGCCAGAAGTTGGGCTACAGGTAAGTCGACTTTTCTCGCCCCGCTTCTTTTCTCCCTGCCCCTCTCCCTGTCCCTCCTCACTGTCTCTCCTCCACCTGGCAGGTAAAAGCCACCTTTGTCCCCACGCAGCCAATCACTCCGCGCGCCTCGTCTTTCAATTTGTCCCGCAGATTATAATGACAAACATGCACACATCCTGCTGCCATGCATTATAATATTTGCCTTGGCTCGCTTTAATGGCAGCGGGTCAACTTTGGCTGAAATTCTTTCACTGGAAAAAAAAAAGAAAAAAAAGAATTGGAGGTGCAGGGCGAGTCTGGCGCTCATTGGCTGCTGCAGATTGAGCCGGGCTCTGATTGGCTGCTGGGTCAGAGAGGCAGGTAGAGAGGCCCACCTCACCTGCAAGCAAGCAAAAAGACGGCATTGAAGGCACCATAATGAGACAGAAAACAGGGACACAGCCAACTACTGAGCTCTGACGTTTCTTCTCGGTACTAAACTACAACAAGGATGGATGGAAATAATTACCATTTCTTTGTGTGTTTTCCTTCATTTTGTTTTTTAAAGTTATGTGCCTTTTTAATTGCATAATCAAAAAACAAAATACTTGAGATTATATTTTATTCTAGAAAATTAGATTTTAAAAAAAAAGCCTCACACACTGACACACCTCCACAGGTGTTCTACATTTAACCTTTTCCCCCCTCTGAATTTTCATGACTTTTCTGTGAGTGTGTGTGTTTCAGGTAATCTCAGAGCAGACAGAAGGCAGGGAGGAGCCCCGTCATTAGCTGACACAATGCCATTGTCCCCTTAATGAAGCTATTGTATGAGGAGACCCCAGTGTTTGGGATTACCCCGCGTCTGTGTGTGTGTGTGTGTGTGTGTGTGTGTGTGTGTGTGTGAATGTGTGTGTCTCAAACAATGCTGAAGGACAGCTGAGGTGTGGCACAACAATTTGTGACCACTGACCCTAAATAGTCCTTGTTTTGTTGTTGTTTTAAGTAATGTTGATAGAAGATTTTATTATCACAATGGAAAATCATACTGTGACACAAGGCGTAGGTTTTGTTTTGACATTGGCTGAGGGTCCTCCTCCTGAACTTTTTTAACTTTTACACACTGATATGTGACTTTTCTGCATCAATTTAATGTGTAATATTGTCAAAATATGAGTCCTCTGGGGCATTCAGTGGCCTAATGCGTGAAGTGGGCGTCCCATGTGCGGGGCGGTGTCCTTGCCGCAGGGGCTTTCTAAGTAATTTTGGCCATAACTAAATTCAAATTGATTAAATAAATTGACTGAAAGACTGAACTTATTAAAAAAAATCAGGAAGCTCTCTGAGGCCCCTCTCACCTCTTACAGGCACGAAATGGTTTAATCCACCCCTGCATTAGGATTCATCTCTAGTTGCAGCTTGAGACGACGTACACTGTCATGTTTTTCCCCAAGAGAGGGAAATCAAGGGTTCCGAGAAAGAAAGGTAAGATCAAAGGAAAGGGAAAGGAAGCAAACTGACTCTGTAAGTCAGGTGCAGGAGGGAGACATGGATCAAGAGAGGAAGGGTGGGGGGGCCCAGACAGATCACTTGTTCACAGGGCCCAGAATTTGGTGCTACGTCCCTGGGGACAAATGTTCTAAATATTGAGAGGGACAATTTAACAATGTACGTTTAGTTCTAGTACATTTGCCTGACAGCTGTAAAAGACCTCAGCACTTATTCCATCAGATACTTTAAATGGTCCAGTAGCTAATAAATACTGTCTCATACTGGTGTGGATCATATGTTATTGGTACTTTTACGTATTTAAAGAATCCAAGTATTCTTCTGCCACTCCTCTACTCCACTTCATTTCAGACGAAGATAATGTACTTTCAATCCCACTACATTTACTGCTGTAAAAGGTCTCAGCATTTTTTCCACCACTGCTGCAGAGTTACACACAAATAATGCAGAAAAGATAAACACCCCCTCAATTCGATTTTCAGAAGCAGCTGTGATGCAATTTCCAAACTGTGTTGATGTCCTTAGACGGTGTTTGCATAACAAAATATGAGCCTTTTGCTTATGAATGCCTTCAGGCACTCTTATATGGAAATCTAAAAAGTACGTTTCATATTCAGTTAAACCGTCAGTGGTGTGTGTGTGTATGTGTGTGTGAAGAGCAAGCTTGTGTTTGCGTGTGTGATCACTCCTATCCTCCCTTGTCTAATTTGTTTTACAGAGCACCTGGGCCTTTACTGAGCCCTCTCCGTATGTTTGAATGGCGCTGCTAGATAAATACGGGTGGGGTCCTTTTCTTCTAACACCACACAGACAGAGACATGAACAACAGACTGAGAGAGGCAACAAAACTCATTTAAAGTATGAGAGAAAAAAAGATGAATAGCTGATGTATTCCCGGCATATTTCTGTCCGGCTTTATTACCATTTATTCCCATATACATGGATGGATTGCCCTGGTGTCTGTCAGGGGTGTCTGTTTGGAATTAGTGTTTTTAATGTTGCAAAGTCAATCAAACAATTACAAAGAGATGCAAAACAACTGCAAGACAGATGCATTACAACCACAAGGACATGACAAACGAGTACAAAGAGATGCAAGATGAGTACAAAGAGACACAAAAGTACCACAATAAGACACACATTGACCACAAAGAGACGCAAAAGTGCCTCAAAGAAGATAAACACAAAACACACACTAGATTACCTTAAAGACATGCAAAAAACCTACACAGAACTACTACAAAGGGACACAGTGATTACAAACAGATGCAAAACTACCACAAAGAGACACACAATGGTTACAAAGGAATGCAAAACCACCACGAAGGGACACACAAGGACTACAAAGAGATGCAAAACTACCATGAAGAGACACACAATGACTACGAAGAGATGCAAAACTACTACAAAGAGACACACAGTGACTACAAACAGATGCAAAACTATCATGAAGAGACACAAAATGACTACAGAGAGATGCAAAACTACCACAAAGAGAATTACAATGACTTCAAAGAGATGCAAAACTACCGAGATGCAAAACTACCACAAAGAGAATTACAATGACTTCAAAGAGATGCAAAACTACCACAAAGAGAATTACAATGACTTCAAAGAGATGCAAAGAGATGCAAAACTACCACAAAGAGAATTACAATGACTTCAAAGAGATGCAAAACTACCACAAAGATCCACACAGTGACTACAAACAGACATAAAACTACCATGAAGAGACACACAAGGACTACAAAGAGATGCAAAACTATCATGAAGAGACACAATGATTACAAAGAGATGCAAAACTATCATGAAGAGACACACAATGACTACGAAGAGATGCAAAACTACTACCGAGAGATACACAATGACTACGAAGAGATGCAAAACTACCACAAAGAGAATTACAATGACTTCAAAGAGATGCAAAACTACCACAAAGATCCACACAGTGACTACAAACAGACACAAAACTACCATGAAGAGACACACAAGGACTACAAAGAGATGCAAAACTACTACAAAGACACACATAATGACTACAAAGAGATGCAAAACTACTACAAAGAGACACATAATGACTACAAAGAGATGCAAAACTACCACAAAGAGAATTACAATGACTACAAACAGGTGCAAAACTACCATGAAGAGACACACCAGGACTACAAACAGATGCAAAACTACCATTAAGAGGCATACGACTACAAATAGAACTAAAACAACAAAACACAAGCCAAATTACGACTAAGAGACACAGAATGACTACAAATAGATGCAAAACTACCATGAAAAAAGATGCAATGCCAAAAAAGAGATGCAAACTACCATAAAGAGATTCAAATGGACTATAGAGAGAGACAAAAACAACTACAAAACATGTGACCCAGCTACAAAAAGACATAAAACTACCAAAAGAAGCACATAACAGCTGCAAAGACAGCCATAAAGAGATACAAAACCATCATTAAAAGACACAAACAGATGCAAAACTACCACTAAGAGACACCAAACATGCAAGAGGGGGCATTAACTCTATTCAGAAAACAAAGTCAGAAATGAGTTTTGCATGACTTCATTAACATAATGGTTATGTATAAGCTTTTCTCTTATCAGTGTATCTCTCCCTGCATGACTTCTCACAGCTGGAATGTCTGCCATGTGGTGGTATGACAGTTGAAATAGTGCAAAGGCTACCGTACAAGCCGCCACATGCAGGCATGAAATGAGCAAGAGAGGAGAGTCAGGGGCCAAGAGCCACAGAATACCTTCGTCTGTTTCTGTGTGTGTGTGTGTGTGTGTCCCACTCTGTGAGAGAGGTGAAAGGTGTATCCTACATACCTGGAGTTTTTTCGCAGGGAGAAGCAGCTTGTCTGGACTTGGCCAGGATTAGGTGTCAGAGTGGATGTGTTTGAGTACAGAAACTCACAGCTGAGACACAGATGGAGAGTCGTGGGGGGGGGGGGGGGTCGTCGTTCTCCAGGTGGGCAGCAGGGAGGAAAACAGGATGGTGGGATGGAGGAAGTGGAAGATAAGTGGGAGATGACAAGAGAAGGGGAATAATGGTATCTGGGCAGATTGACAGGCTCATTTAAACTGGTAAATAAAGGCAAATATCCCTTTATTTATGTAGCTAGATGACAAAACAGAGGGAAAAGCAAAATTAAGTGTCTTTGTAAGGTGTTGGGTCATCAAGTCCTCAAATCTGTCATCTCTTTGTGCGCAATTAAACTGATCACTGGTCACCCAGTGGTTAAAGAGATAAGGATGAAAGATGTATTTCTGTTACAAAAATTCTTTTTTCTTGTAAAACACTATGTTCACTTCTGCAAGGCTGAAAAAAACTGGATCTGCTTGTAACTCAAGAGGAACCACAAATAAATATTGTTTAATTTTAGGAGTTGTGGATATCCTACAAAGCATTATGTCTCCACCAGATTCCATGACATCTGTGTTAAAACTGACATCCGATCCGATGCTGTTGACTCCGTTCACTAACAGCCACAGTTGGTGCAGAGCTGCTGCTGTTGGTGTGGTTAGTGAGCGCTGTCACCACCTTCACAATCAGCCTCTGTCTGCCCGGCTTATGTCTGCTCGACCCCAGACCTCGCCTCTCCTTCAGTTGCGCTCTGCGTGTAGAGGTGTGTGTGTGTGTCTGTGTGTCTGTGTGTGTTGAGGTAAGAAATTAACTTCTTCCCCCTGGAGGCATGGTTTGCCCTCTTGATGTGATTTCTTGGGGCATCTCAGGGTCAGTTTTAATAAACCAATGAAGAAATACATTTGCATTGCAAAAAAGTTCTTGCTTTGTACCATTAAGTTTGGTTTTAACTTTCTCCCCTTTGGAGATACATTCATGTGGGATGTTTGGTGGTTTCATTTGGGATTTTATAACTTTTCTTTGCCAAAATACACTTTGTAGGTCGACTCCATCTGCATTTTTCAAATGGAAATGCCCGCTCAGCTGTCAGCAAAAAGTAGTGACATGGTTAGAGCGCTATTAGTAGGAGATAGTTCTGATTTTTTTTAAAGTGGGCCTGTATGCGGTACTTCATACTCCATAAACAGTGTGTTATCTGGGGTAGACAGCAGTCAGAACACTCCAAGTTTGGAGAAGCAGACTGCAGTACCGCCATGGAAGCTAAGCAATGTACCGCTGTGGACGGGGGGCAGTAGCAACACTTAGGACGCATTCATACTGGCGCTATTTGGTCCGCTTTAAATGAACCTTGGTCCGCTTCCGCGAATAGTTCGATTTGATTGGAGTGGAGCGACCCCTGGTCCGCTTAAAGGGCCAGTGTGTAATATTTGGCATGGTTTATTGTCAAATCTGAATCTGAATATTCTACCCATTAATATGTTTATACAAGTGTATAATCGCTATAAAATAAAATTCGTTTGGTTTTCGTAGCCTTATAATTATGCTTATATATATATATATATATATATATATATATAGCAAGGGCCTTGCTTTAGAGAGGTCGCCATCTTGCTCTGCCATGTATGTAAGGCAGCCCGAGCGGACAATCCAGCCAGCCAGAGAACGCGTTTCGCGTGTATAAATAAATCAACGAAGACAGCGGAAGGAAGGAAGGAAGGAAGGAGGAGGAAACAGCAGAGAGTGTTAGTAGTTCGTTGATAGAGAGTAGTGAAAAGTTTTTTTAGTTATAAAGATTGCGAATGGACCACACTTACCACGCAACAGGAGAGAATGAACCTGAACCGTCATCTGCGAGGACGCAGACGCAACTTCACTCCTTGTGATGCACTCTCTGCGGCGCTTTTCCTCCTGATAATATATCTCCCCAACAATGGTAGCAGTAGCACCGAATCCCATTCTGTGCAGCAAAATGGGAGCGGAGGANTAGATAGACCTACTCCTGAAAAACTTGTGTCTGCACAAGGCTTTTTGTCCCTACGAGGCCACTGTCATTTACCCGATGGGAGGGGTGAGTGAGTGAGCCCTGCAATCTAGAATTTGACCACTGATGTCACTGTTTTCAACCCATTTTACACACTGGCCCTTTAAAAACTGGGGGTCTTGATTTACTTGCAAGTGAACCCTGGTGCGGTTCGCTTACAGTGGGAAATGCAAATGGACCATCCAGGGAACCAAAGAGAGGAAGTGAACCAGAGAGAGGAAGTGACATAGAGCACAGTTTTGGGTAGAAAAAAAACAAACAAAGCCAACAGCACAAACCCAGGAGAAGCAGAGGTAAAAAAAGAAAACGTTGGAAAATGTTGCATGGGCAGACGTGAAGTAGTGAGGAGGTGCAGGGGCTTATTGATATATGGTCAGAGGACTATTGCTCCATTGTTTTTGTGGTGACCAAGATGGCTGAAGGGGATGGATTTCAGTTTTCTGTCCTGACCAATCGATGAGCCGGGTTTTCTTCTTCCTCATGCTTTTTTTCTTCCTGGTCAGTGGTTGTTTCGGGCAATACCGCCCCCAACAGAGCAGTTGTAACTGTGTGACGTTGTCCAGGCGGTTTAGTCTGCTTTAAAAAGTGCAGTGCGAAAGTGAACCGAACCAAATGAAGGTGTGAAATTTTTCTATCCTGGTGTGCATGCACCCATGTTTTAGCCAAAAGCACAGCAAGAAGGACCACCTAAAACAATCAATATCAGTTTGTGTGTATGCTATATTTAGAATATTTTCACTGCCTTACCATGCTGCCAGACAGCCTTTTCATACAGAGAAGTGAAGACATTTATTGCTCTATTCCAAGCCACCAGACTTGTTTAACAAAAACATTAATTTTACCTCACAGAACATGGGAGTTCTTAGTCTACTAGTACCTAGATCAGGTAGTTTGTGTTATTGTGTGACTTTTCAATCCAAACCAACGTCACGTCCAAAGCAGTACACTGCCTAGCTTCCATACCAGTTAGGTGGTTATAGGAATATAGCTAACATGGAAGCTTGATATCACATGATTCCTCAAGGGGGCTTTGCTCATTCATGAAGAGGCACATTAGGTGGGCAAGGGGCAACGTCATCATGGATGGATTACTCAGTGGGCCTACCAGGCACAGGTCAAGGGGTCCAAAGTGTCAGGGGGCTCCATGGTCCTTTCCATATCTGTGCCCAGGGGCCCATTGTCTCATAATCCACCCATGAATGTCATCATGCGGACACTTGCGTCAGGTCAGAAAAGGGCAAATAGCATTTTGATGGTACAACGTACAAACTTCAACCTGAATTTGAATGTTTAGATTTGAATACATTAGGAATACTACTGGGAGCAGAAGCTACAGAATGATATAAAAACCTAATAAATAGAATTACCAAAATGATAGACCCACCCTTTAAGAACAGAGCTGTGTGTGCTATATCTGTCAGTCAAGTCACGTGGTACGAGGCTTCTGAAGGTAGCAGTGAAAGTTACCTGCATGTGGACGTGTTGTGACTGTGTCACGGCTTGTGTACAGCCCAACTGGTCTGGCAGCATTGTGACATGTCATGGTGTTGCAGCAGCAGTGGACTGTGGCAAAACCTGTTGGTTTGGAGGGGGAAAAACAAGAGAAGGGAGCAGGGAGAGGAAGTGGCCAATAGGGAAGATGAAATCCAACTTCCTCTTCCCTCAACAGCCTCCAGAGAAACGCGGAGGTCACACTCCTGACAGCCACTGTTTCTCCCTCTCTGTGTGTTTTGTTGCCAGACAAGTTCTTCTACCCTGAAACGCATCTTTTAAAAAAACGGTTTCCCTCGACCCTGGTTAACCCTCTCTTGAAAACTAGCTGATCCTGGATATGTGGTGATGCAGTGAGAAACACAAACCAGAAACTGCAAAAGATAATTTACAACAAAAGGATCCTTTAACAACAACTTGGCTGAGCCGAAAGTGAACCTGAAAGCCCTTGTGGCGGAAGGAAAGGACCCAAAAGGGAAAAAAATCTCAGGCTGTCTGCGGCAAACCCCTGCTTATTCATACATACAATGGACAGCCAGATAATATTCTCCTCCACCATTGAATAGCTGACACCTGGAAGATTTGTTTTCACACAGGCCCTAAGGCTGGACAACCTCACCCCAAACCTAAGCTAGCAAGTCCCTGCACAACAAGCTCCAGGGTGGGGGGAACATGAGCAATGTGTGGCTTTTGTCTTTTTTTTCACTCTTCTTTCTTTTTACTTTTTGCCCCCTTCTGAAAGCATAATCACATCCTTCTCTCTTGAGAGATATTTCCCCCCTTCACAAAAGGCTGTCTCTCTTTTCTTATGATGAGGGGGGACACAATGGCAGGCTGGAGACTTTTCTCACAATGATAAAATTTCTCCCAAGAAAGTCATGACACCTTACTACTGGGAAGACTTCCACCAGGAATGAGCGCTACCATGACTGTTAGTGAATAAAAATAGACACACACTGATATGACTGACTTATTCTTCCTATTATAGACAAATACATCAATGCAACTCACAACTGGATCAATAAAACCTACGATTTATGACCTTCTTTTCACACTGACATATGTTGATGTGACCGGGATAACATATGAGTCTTTGTTTCCACCACTGGAGTTGCAGTTGATTTACATGTTAGCTGCATTCAGTCAAATGCAAAACGGAGGTGAACGGCTCCACTGTTCCCAAAACAAAGTCACAAACAGGAGACATGAATATCTGATGCAGTCCCATGAACCACATCGTGGTCTGTGCAAATCATTCGGCTACATTATTTATTCAACTGTGATTAAAAATAGATTTTAATAAATGTGAGACAGTCAAATCAGACCTTAACGGGCCAGCAGTGCATGCAGTAAATGTATTTGAGATTGTTGTGTTGAGAAATTAACTTTTGTAGCATTACAGCCATTCTTACTACTAGGTTAAGCCTGTGTGCACATGTTGGGGATGCTGGTGGCACAGCAACTTAATCCTCCCACACAACACTCCAGCATACAGTAGTCCGACATACCTGCCCCCTAGTGTTGCTCTGGGGAACAGTGCCTCACTTTTTGTGAACCATTCATCTTTAAAAATGGATGTAAGATGCAAAGAATTTTGGTCCCCTGCATATGCACGATGCCAGTTATAGATTTATAGTGTTTAGTGTAGTAGTCAAACCAACAATAACATAGACTGAGGTGCAAAAACCAAATGATACAGACCCATGACACAGGAACACAACTTCATTCTACTAAAACAAAACATAATCAAATGATAAAAGGGTTATTATTGCCCAAATCTCTTTCTCAGGGGCTCTTTTAATTGCAAGCACACTTTCCCAGCCCCATAAATGTGTGAATATTTATGACACAAACTACAGGAAATCTTCTTCCATCTCCTAACTCACAAAAAAAGAAAAGAAAAACAGAAATAACAGGAGCCTGTGTCCACAGGTACATTTTATAGGCCTTCAGATAATCATGCAATAATGATGACAAAGCTATTAAGAATAAAGCAGTGAATTAACCACAGCCTCCAACTTGTCGTCATCATGAAGCATTTCATTAATAACTGCTAATATTTTAAGAAAACCAGATTCTCCTATCCTGACAGCAGTGTATGTGGATGTGTACTAACCAAACTCTGCCATAGAGGGGCGACATTGCCAACGTCATGTGTCTGCAACTGGTGACTACAATCACTCAGTGGGTGACATGCTGATGAAACCTCAATCCATTCATTCTTGTAATGTAGAATAACAATAAAATTTTGGTCTGATATAAGTTCTCATGTTTTCAGTACCACTAATGTCTCTCATTGTTTCACTATTAGATATATAATTTGTTACTGTGATGATAAGGTCTCTGAACTATGTTGTTCATTTATTTTATTGGGGAAATTCCTGACTTTTGAGCAGAAATTCTTAGGTCCACAACCCTCTGTCCATCTTTTCTTAAATAAATCTAACTCAATGCTACACTCTCTTGCGCTTACGAATAACAAAAAACAGAAACAGGGGTTTAGAATATTCTTTTGGGTTTTTTTGTTGTTGTTTGTTTTGTTTTTTTCCTAATGTCCATTCTTACTTTATTTATTATAAGAATTATAAACATTTATGTATTGTTATTGTATTTTTTTTTATTTTCAGCTTTTGTAGAATGTCACCCATCTTTCATTGTAATTGATGTTTTTATCCCTCATTTATTGTTGTATTCTGGTTTTACGCGTGACGTTTGTTGTACGTTGTATTGTTGAATAAAGTTCTTTAAAAAAAACAGTGCGTTCATGAATCACGTTATAATCGTAAAAATGGCTTCATCCCTACGAATTTCGGTGCTTACCCCCTTGCTTACCCCCGTGCTTACCTTACTTTATTTTCCACACATGGCGACAGTAACGTGTCTGGCAAAAAAAAATACATTCCCTCTAGCATGTGTTGCTTTTATTCACCCTTTAAGCTTCACATGTATACAATGTTTTACCCACGCAAGTAGGTGTTTAATATTAAAACCAATTTTCTCGAGTGTCTTTGAACGCAGCAATAGCCTTCAGCTGTCTGGGAGCTGAGCAGCTGTCACGCTTGTGTTTGTGTGTGTATCCAGCAAACGACACGTACTGTTATCTTTAAGAGGTAAGAATTAGTACCCTTTTAAAACATTTGAAGCTAAAACATGTCGCTGATATTTGTCTGGTTAATGTTACCCACAGGCCGAAGGAAATGTTCAGTTCAAGGTTAGCCGAGAAGCTAACGAGATAGCCGGAGTGAGCTTGGGCTATCGTTAGCATGTAGGCTAACCTACATTAGAGCTCCAGCTAACAGCTCGGCTAAGGCAAGGAGAAACAAAGTGGTGTCAGCTCGATGACAAGGAACCATGTGTGCTGTGGTGTGGTATCTTCACTGTTGTGTCTCAAGGAGCTCACAGGAGGACTTTGCCCGAGCAGTAGTCAGAGAGAAGGGGAGGATATGAAATCTCAGACACAGTAGCAATAGTAGCTAACAGTTAACATGCTAATTCTGTCTGTATTCTCTCATTGTTCCTACATTTTAATAATGAAATATCACGTCATTACATCATATCCTTCAAGCTCTAAGCACCAATTAAACGTGGTTTTAAATCAGCTAGCTTATATATGGTGTTGATACAGGTCAACCTCACAGGCTTGCCAAATGTTTCGTAAGCTAACCAACGCTAGTTACTACTGAATGCATAGCTGAAGCATACTATTTATAGAAGTTGCCAATAAGCAAGGCTGGATTGCCAAGGGGGCGAAATGGGCAACCACCCAAAGTTCCTAGACCTCCAGAGGCCTTGAAAGCCTCTTAGTTAGATTGTGGTAATTTGGGAGCATGCACCACCCAACTTTATAAACTGTCAGGGGCTTTAAGGTGGGTACTACTGCATTAGAGTCAGGAAGTATTTATTGTCAAGCAGGTTTTCACTCAATTGGTTTGTGGTGCATGCTTTAAACATACAATAAACATTGTTCAAGGAATAAATGTAAGACAAAGCACGACAACAATCAAGAAAGATCTGTGCAATTGATACCTATTATGAGGTCCTTGTGTCAAATCTTGGGGCTCAGAGCTACGTTTTACCCTGGGGACCTTTTTACAGATTTTATGGTTGCAAATGTTTGCCTCGTATTTCCTCTTAATATGTTTTTATGCATCAAACAACACCAAGGCTATAAACCTGATTTTGAATAGGGAACATCATTATAGTTATGTAATGAGACAGAGGCACAGTACTCATGCATTTAACTTCATCCACCTAGACCTTTATCAGGGAAGGATCTTCGCGAAAGCGCCATCAGATGAAATTGGGCTGAACCGGAGGAACTGGTTTACCCCAACGCCCAGTAAAGATCCCTATTTAAATGGCTGCGAGGGCAGGAGAGAACTTGTTTCCCTCCCTGATACTGCTTTCTCAAACATGCCATCTGCACGTAAATCTGCAGCAACAGAACCTGCCAAACCTGGCCGTGTTCCAAGAAACAGATTTGTTACCTTTGCAGATTTAAAACCTCGGAACAGGTTCACTTCATACAACACAATTATACTTGGCATACTTGCTTCCTGGTATCGGCCTGTTTACAGTCACTAGTTTCCCATGCCTTGAATGTTTTTCATGACATGAATTCCTCCTACTCTTGTGTATGTCAGGGTTTTATAGCCCTGCCTGTGATTCAGCAGAAGCACCTGCATGTCAGTTCAGGTTAAATCGAAGCGTTATCTTGTTTACTTTTGTCTGACCATGGCTGACCGGCAGATGTTGGTTCTTTGCTTTCCTTTTACAGTGTTTATATCCACTTAACTTCCAGCTGCCTGTAAGAAAGTCCTAGAGTTTAGCCCTGCAGAAGACAAATGTAAAATAATGAGAGAATTGCCTGTCTCATAGACCAAAATTTGTGATGATCTCTGTCACCGTTATTTGACCTTTGCTATCACAGTAAACATGGTATTATGCATTCTTATCTCTAAGCACAAAAAGAACTATTAATGGGCTTTCATTAACTGACTTGTTTATGGTAGATGTGTATCAGCAATGATAAAAAAAGTATGTCCACAGCACTGATGTGTATCAGTAAACAGTAAGTTCTTTGTCCTTGCTTCCTTCCCTATAGGCTTTGCCAGAATGACACGCGGGCATCAGAAGCTTCAGTCTCAGCAGAAAAATGCCAAGAGACAGGCGGAGATGAAGAAGGCCAAAGGGCATGATCAAAAGACGGCAGCCAAGGCAGCGCTGGTGTTCACCTGCTCGGTGTGCAAGGTGTGTATGAAGTCTCAACTCTTGACAACCCACAAGCCAAAACCCGACTCAGGATGGGAAAAAGCTTTTTCTTTCCATTTAACTCTGCTGCCATTTGGTCCCCTCTTTGGAATTGTATGAAATCTTTTGATCATTTGATATTTCCTCAAATTATAACATCATATTTGCTGCATGTGTTTTCCCTTCCTGCAGTCCCAGATGCCTGACCCAAAAACCTTCAAGCAACACTTTGAGAGCAAGCACCCGAAATCTCCTCTGCCCCCCGAGTTAGAGGGAGTGGAGGCATAAATTGTCACCCTGGACACCGAACCGATTTCCTTCAAGGCCCTGCACCAACTCTGCACTCAGTCTGACAGCAATGGATGATTTGATATAACCAACATGAAGCACCTAACTTCATTTAGGCTTTAACAGGCCAGGTTGCCTTGAACACAATGCTTCCTCCCATCCAGTCCTATTTTTGATTGTGTTTAAATACACACAGGGTAAACTTAAACGCTGGTTTTAATTTCAGGGCAGCTGAAGATCTGTATGATCCAGGAACAATCCAAGTGGTGAATGAAGATTTTTCCCTTCATTCACACAGTTTCTCTAAACAGACGCCTCACTGCCCTGATTTATTTCTCGCTGCTAACACCTGTACCTCTGCCTGAAGCTTTGGTGGATTGAATAGTCTAATTAAACCTTTATAGCAAACATGACTCACGAGGTAAATGCATATTGTCCTTAAACAGAGCATGGATTTGGCTTGGGTAGGAGATTTCTGGTTTTAAATTTGCTGCAATCAAGGCAATGATTAATTTGACCTCGTTTATTTTATCTGTGCTTGAATCAAAAGGAGGCTGCGGTATTTTTCTCTCATATCAGTTGTCACAGCACTGTCTGCCGTGTTATACTGCAATCTTTCATCTAGCTAATCTTAAATTCTTGTCAGGTCGCTAAAATGTGAAATTTTGCTAGCCATTTGCAGGCTTCTACATGAACTGTAAGTTAATAAAATTTTACGGGAGCGCGTCGGCAACATTTGTACGCTTGGAAAATGAATGAATGCTCCAATTATGTATTATAGCATTTTATTAAATTTTACTTTGTTGTATATCTGTGTTTGTCTAGAGGGCGTTTGGTTTTTTTCATAGAGTGCAAATTTTCTGCCTGAGGGTTTTGTATGATGCACCTTTATTTGTTTTTCTGTCCTGGTGGACTATAATGCACCTCTGGCTCTCATGGTTTTGTCAGCTTGTGTACTTTTGCAGACAGTTCAATATTTACTGTCCAAATTGACAGCATTTCTCTGCTGCTCTGCTCACATAGTCAGAATGTTTTTTTAATTGTATAAATGTGAATTATTTGTAGGACATCAGCTGTCACTTGTAAATGTGCAATAATGAATGAATAGTAATGAATATTTTGCACACAGCATTAAGCCAATCAGGAGCCTTAAAGGGTAACTCATGTATTTTTTAAACTTGGACCCAATGTCCCATGTTTTAGTGTCTACTTGGCTAATGGGAAGAACAAGTTTTGAAACTGGTCCAGTATTGAGTGAAAAGCAGGCGAAACAGGTTGCAATATAACCACATGGGGCATTTGTGCACTTTCGGTTTATGTCCACTAAAAGTGCTTGTTTCTCATTTACAGGCTCAGATTATTGTGTTAAGTGTCTGACAACATCATGGAAAGGATCCCTACAGAGGAAGGCCTTTTTATTAAAGAGTAAGATTTTTTTCTTTAACCAGAAACAGGCTCGAAATCGCTACTGTATAGAGCCAGCGTATTTCCACATCTAACTGGGTGAATTAAGGGTTTATTTCAACCAGAGTTGGCGATTGTTGGAAGAGTAAAAAAGACTGTTTTGTGTGTCACCTTTTAATGAAGTATGTTTTATGATGGTAACATTACTAATTCTTAAAAAGTGTGTGGTGGCCTTGGCGATAGTATTTTCCTGGCTTATCATAGTTAAACTAAAAGGATCTCACTCTTAAGCAAAAATGTCTATCTCTGTAGGGATCCCTTCCATAATGTCAGATACTCGTAATTACAATCTGAGCCTGTCAGTGACAAAAATAACAATGTTACGCTGCGGCCTGTTTCGTCGGCTGCAGTCTTTTTTCAGCATTGGCAGTATAAAAACAAAATCGAGAAGTGCAGCAAAATGCCACCTGCCTACTTTTGTTTATACAGAATGCGCCTTTTTTGGGGCAATGGCGGGCGTGAGCAAGGAACAAAACGTGTAGCTCAGCGTGTGACGTAAACAGTGACGTGGGAGGGAAGCCGCGGCTGGTCAGTCCTTCAGCAGTTCTCTCATAAGTTGGCCCGTTCTTCACCGTTCCCGTCATCTGACGGTTAATGGCCTCTTCGTTTGCGAGGACAAGCAGGGCGCGCAATTCTTTGTCTCCCCAGTTGCTCATTTTTACAGTGTCTGTCAGGTTTGCGTTTCCCTCTTGCTACTAGCTGCTCACTAATTCCTGCTATCAGCTGTTTCCTGTTTATCCACTGCCAGTGGCTTGCATGTGTGCGTCATCAACAGCTCCTCCCACAAGTCTTCAGCAGCCCCTCCCATTGCGGAAGACTGCCTCGGTCTGTTTATACTAAAAGGGTTCCACCAATATGTCTACCCTATGAGGCAGAAAATTGGGCCCCTCGGATCAACTCGCCAATCCGGCTCTGTGTGTCTAAACGCTCGCAGCTTGCCGGCAAAATGACCCAACATTCACGGAAAATCTGGCAGTGTAAAAGGGGCTTGCTGTTATGAGTCACTAAGACAAAAATGTTGGGAAAAAGGGTCCAGTTTGAAGAAATACTGAAGTCACCCTGTAATGTGTCTGGAGGGAAGACAAAAGACTCACAGACTTGAACATCATCCCGGGAGGTCATGTTAATAATCCATACATTTGCTTGTACATAGAGGTTTTAACACCTGATGCACTGGGTGCTTTTCTTGTTGGTTTTTCTCTGGGTTCAATTGCAAAACATAGAAGTCTATGTACGTCATTACAAACAGCTCAAAACAGGAAAAGAAATAAGTACATACAACTCAAACTTTATTAACAGAAAAATCTTATGCTGAGATTTAAGAATTAAAGCATCCTCCAAATAACTTTCAGCTGAGAGTAAAAAAGGGTTACACGAGGAAAACATGACACTGCCGCAAACGGTAAGAAAAATGGTGCCATATCTGAAACGGACATTCAAATTGTAATGAAACAAATATATCAGTGGTGTGATATAGACCCTGATAGCGACTGTCATAAAAGCCTTGCGTCAGCCAAACTGCTGACAACAGGAAATGAGTCAAACTGCAGCACTGCGTCTGTCTAATTAACAAAAACAGTGAGTCCTGTCTGAACCCATAACTCAGTCGACCAGCTGAAAATAATGTCTTTGTCTATATTTGGTCACAAGAAGCATTCATTTCCTGTCGTTGCTTTTTTTCCAGCTGTGACGGATGCATCAGTTCAGCTCAGACTCAGTGGCTGAAAAGACGTGTTGTCCCGTCCGTACAGACAAAGACATAACCACAACACTGCATTTAGTGGTGTTAATAAGGTTGCCTTGTACTCACAGTGTCTCTGAATGACCTCTTTATCATGAGCCTGAGAAAAAACTCTTGTTTCCCCTTTTACTCTGAGTACTCAGAAGAACAGAAAAATGAAGCCAGTGCTATGCTGCCTGTTCTTTGAATGGTTTTAGCGCCTCAGCTAAGTGAGTCACAGCTCACATTGTTTCCCTGTCTCCACACACACAGTCCACCTCCTCCTCTTCCATCTGTAATATTGTGAATTAAAAAACAACACGTGTTCATTCATACAAACACACACACCTTGCTGGATTTCCTTTTTGCGTTTTGGCCTGTTTGGATTCAAGCACACACAGGCTGACGGGAAAAAGAGGGGCACTTGCACAAAATGAATTAGTTGGCTTAATTAGGTGAAGAAATTAATTAGATTCCCACCGGCTATAGATCATCTATTTCCGGGCACATATCTCAGAGACAAAAACAACTGCAAACCAGACACCACTCTCACTGCACTGGTACTGAAGGAACACTGTGGTTTCTGGCGTTATGTGACAGTGACTTAAAACATACAGGGTTAATTTGGCCCAAATAATCAACAATACAGAAGTCTTTTGCAACATACTGTCCTGCTTTACAACTCAAACCCCCACCCTAACGATAGAAAAGCTGATTATTTTTCTACAGCATCTTATTGCTGGAATATCTTAAGATTTTGGTGATGCTGTTGTTGAGGTAGACATTATGTGGAGCTTCCAGGGTCTCTGTTATTTATTTAATGTCATAATAAAAATGGAACTATTTATGTTGCAAGACAGGTTGAGGGACAGGATCTCTGCTGATACAAGAGGGACAGATAAGTGGCTGTTTGTAAAACTAGTGCAACTTGTTAAACAGGTATGGTGACTCGACTGCTGAGGGGGACACGAAACTGCCTGTCATGCAAGTTGGGCAAGCAGATGTACTTCAGCCTACGCAGATACCATACAGATTCACTGTAAAGCCTGGTTAAGCAACCGTGTATATTTGCTTGGGTGAAGGTATCATTCAAAGCTTTTAGGACACTTGTACTGTAGATAAAATAAGAGTGGAAAAGATCACTTTAGGCCAGTCACGCTCCACCTCTGGGTTAGATTGGGGAACACCACCTAAATTAAGAATTCCAATATGTTATTTTAATGGCCTATAGGAACGTTCAGCCAATACTTGTGAACATGAGCTATAAGCTAAGTCTGGAGCTGCTCCATAGGCCATAAATGGGAGCATTTGTAATGCCCAAATGAGCTTTATACTATTGTAATGCTCTCAGCTCTGAGACAGAAAATGTACCCATACACTCATTCCCCTGGATGCTCTCACTATCATCTATGGATATGTTTGGAAATACTTGCACCGCAGCACAAACTGGACCATGTGGAAGGTCGGAGCGCTGTTATAATGTACTGGGCACATTCTGGGCACTCTGTCTGGGGAGACAAGTGGGGTGAATGTGTGATGAACTTAACCATTCATTATTCATATAGAAATAGATCGCTCCACACTCTCATTTTGGTGTACAGCGTCAGATTGGATTTACAAACACACCCTGTAACATTTTTCACAATTCATTATGGAGCAGCTCCCACCTTTATACCCTATGACATCACACATTTGAGTTTTAGCACTCTAGCTTTTGGATTTGGAAGATAGTTGTTTATGTTTACTAGTATTCATGAACTCTGGTAGACCGTTGTAATAACATGAATGAATTTTAAAAATGGACGTAGTCCCCCTTTAATATTTGTTAAATAAAGGATTTCTTTCATTATTCTTTTAAACACTGAAACAGGATGCTGTTTTCCGTCCTAATTTTAAGACACATCGTTATCTATTACTATATAAGCAGTAAAAGTTGAACACCTTCCAGTCACAGCTAAGATAGACAAAGAAACTACATCTCCCATGAACCTTTGCGGGCGTTATTGGACAAACGCTCATGAAATATGTCTTTTTTTCACAGTCATGCGTCATATAAAGTCACTGTAACGTATTTGGTAACACCAAATTTAGTAGATTTGGTTATATGCTTTCAGAAGCAGAGAATAAAAAGGGTTATTGAACCAAATGAAGACGGACACACATAGTGTGCTATAACTGCATAGTTTCCGTCATTTGATGATTAAAATAACATTTAGTTGCTGTTAATATATGTTAAGGAAACATTTAGGGAGGAAAAAAGACAGAAAAGTTGTCCGCTGACTGAGTTTCCATGGCTTTAAAAATTTTGCCTCTAAATTCGGTTGCCCTAGCAACTCGAGTCTGACGTCATCCGTCCCGGTGAGACCCTGCTGCCGTGTCTTTGATTGGAGGGAAACCCCGTGGATGAGCGGGAGAGATCATCAGCTGTGCGGCCAGGAATCAGGAACAACATCGTCTAACGACACTCACAGGTTAGTTCACATGCATTTGCTCCTCGTGAACGGTGGTACTTTCGACGGGGAATCGTGGCATTTGCTTCGCGTGGCTCGGGGACTCTTTTAATCCTGCGTGAATCGTTGCTGCTGGGGCGGTAAGAGGAAACCAGTGATGCGCCGCTGCTCAGTCATTGTTCTGCGCTGACTGAATGGGAATCGTTACTGCACTTTAACCCGTCTATTTCTTTTACACGCTGTGTCCAGGAGGCAGCTTCTGGGTGTACCACTTAAGCTTTTGTACATGTAGCGACCTAAAATTAACACTTAATGCTCTCAAAACCGACAGTGGTGGGTCGTTTTCCGGGAAGCGAAAAAGGGCGTTCACTATGGACTGAACTAAGCTATGCTCCTTTCATTCCAGTTAAACTCAGACGGTGACACCATTTTTGGGTCTTATCTGTCCACCTGCAGCGTTGTTGAGCATTTTGCACATTGCACACTAAAAACACTGAAGCCAAATCATATAAGAAGGCTGTTTTTTGCGGTTTGTGTCCTTGCCGCACACAGTACGAGCTCGGTGGGCAGGTGTGTGTGTGTGTGTGTGTGTGTGTGTGTGTGTGTGTGTGTGAAGGGTGCAGGTGTCTGCATGCTGGCGAATGTGACTCAAGGATCTTGAGATTTTTTTTAAAGGTGGTCTCATAGGTGTAGCATTTGGTTTTTTTAAGACAGCTGATAAGCAATAACCTGCAAATTAATATATTGTTAATGCACTGCAGCAGTCTTCCAGTTCTCCTGAGATGAAGCAAGGAAATTATAGCTAGGAAGCAGCTTTCTTATGAAAGAAATAGCTGAAGTGGGTGTCTTCTGATCAGAACAAAACTAACCCTTAACCAAATTTGATTGGTAACTGTACAGCACAACCTCACCTGCGTTATTCTAAAGGCTAAAATTATATTATACTTTCTGCCTTGCGTTAAACCACAGATAGAGCCTCGTTTTTAAATTATGTAACATACATCTGAAATTATTTGTCAAATTGAGTAATTGACAGAATATGTGTCTGCTAGTATTTTCACAAGCTGTTAATAGGCAAAAATGCTGACGATTTCACAGTAATGTGAGCATTTCCTGCTTTTCTATGTCATGCATGATTGGTAACAAAATATGTTGGGGTTTTGGACAGTGAGTTTAAATGAAAATGCAAAGACATCAGTTTGTGCTGTAGGAAACTGATAGTTAGTAGCAGACAAAACGATTCATTGACAAATATTCTGCAGGTTACTTGATGACTTCACACAACATCTTGATCTTGGGCTGTGGGAAATTGTGATTTTTATTATTTAGTATTTTACATTTAACATTTCACATCCCAAATAATCAATCTTGAAAACACTTACAGATTAATGACATTGAAAAGTGGCTTTTATTTAAAAAACAACAACTAAAATTATGGGATCATGAAAAGGATCATTCACTAATGGAACTTTCTATTTTCAACATGGGCCCTGCTACAACCCCACTTTGATGGAAGTGTTTGATTCATAGTGCTATTTTGCACATTTCTATCTTCAAGTCTTGCTGATGTAAAATCTTTGTACACAAAACTGCTCTCCCTTTTCATATAACAATGACTTAGATGCCAAGTCATTTTAGTCACCAGTATAAAACAAGTCTGTGCCAGCTTGAGTGCAGATGAGCCAAGCTGGTTGAAATCCAAAAACTACTTTGGTGTGCACACACTCAAGACAAACTATTGGATAAAAAACTCCAAGCATTGTGAGAGACTGAAACACAGATAGGATTTTTTTTTTTTTGTTAAATTTTTCTCCAACTGTTCCAGGGAGTAGCAAAAGTGTTTATTCCCTATTGACTGCTTGCTATTTTTACGCATCTTTGAATGTACGTTTACAACATGCATACCAAGAGCCAGGTTTTTCAGAGAAATCAGGTTTTGCAGGACACACAATGTGTTAACATGCACTGTAGCCCTCCCTCCTGTAAGTTAACTGATCATATCCCTCCCCCTTCCCCACCATGTTGCTCCTCTCTTGTCCCTGCCCTCCCCGAACACTCTCTTCTCTGTCTTCCTAATCTGTCTCCTGTCCCCTTTGTTTTGTCCTTTCTGACCCCCTCTCGTCTGTCCTTCCTTCCTCGGCCCACGCAGGAGCCATGGCAAACAAGGTGGATCAGGTACAGAAAGCCAAACTGGCTGAGCAGGCTGAGCGCTATGAAGACATGGCGGCAGCCATGAACACTTTCACATTGGACTCCCCAGTTCTCAACACTGAGGAGCGCAACCTGCTCTCTGTTGCCTACAAGAATGTGGTGGGAGCTAGGAGGTCCTCCTGGAGGGTGATGTCCAGCATTGAGAAGTCTGAGTCTGAGGAATGTGGGAAGAAGGCACTGGCCAAGGATTACAGACAGAAGATCGAGGTGGAGCTGAATGACATCTGCAACGAAGTACTGGTAAGAAGCAGAGACAATAGGTGTTTTCAGACCAAACAGTTCTGCAACTCCCTTGAACTGCCCACTAGGAAGCTCCCCCTGAGAACTACAGACCTTTTTAAGGGCTTTTTACTGTTTGCATTTGCACCGTCAATAGGAATGCTGAAGTGACAACAAAGTAACAACATGACTTTGGCTTTGACAAGTCAAAATCATGTTGTATCACCACTGTCAAATAGATGTTCAGTAAAGCCTGGACTTCACTGTTGGTCCATTTGTCCATGTTTTCTTCCATTTTTTTCGTTACAATCAGTTGTTTGTGTTTTGTATTGTTTACATGGCTAATAGGGATGTAATGATACCAGAAACTCATGATACAATATTATCACGATAAAGAGTCCACGATACGATATACATCACGATATTTATACAAGGGGAAAAAAGAGACAATTTATTGTTAAAAATAGTTATTTTATTCAAAAATATTGCATGTACACTGTACAGCATGTTATTTTTAACTTGGAAGCGTATCATAAAGTATCAAACAAATCAAGACAGCTGAACATGTGCTTTCATCAAATAGAAATAATGTAAACTCAAAAACACACAATCCCTCACTCACAGATACAGAGAGAGAGAGAGAGAGAGAGAGAGAGGTGGGTAGAGATGTGTGTAAAAGAAAACCAAAATAAATAAAGCCCAGCCATTTCCCTGGAAGTCATAGAAAAACTCAAAAACACACATTCACTCAGTTTGTTCACGCCAGGTTGACAATGTTGACATCAAGGAGACCCTAACACTCAGAACAGGAGATGAGGAGAGGAAAGCTCTGCTCCTGCGCTTTCATGTGATATGTGTGGCATTTCTGTGCGAGCCTGCATTCGCGAGTAATCCATCCAAGAGTAATGTGTGTGCAAAGCTGTATGAAAGCTTTGTTATACATAATTTTAGTGTAACTTTATCTTTTTTTTTCGCTGTGAAAACATTGGACTACCGACAAGTGCTTGGCCTTGTCGGAAAGCTACGGTTTCGCTGATTCACGTGATATGCTCCATATATGGCTTCTCACTATGACGAATGGTCGCGGAGAAAATCCACAGAGAAGAACACTCAATCTCCTTACTTTGTTCGCCATTCTAGCATTTCTGTTCACTTGTCTCGTTTCCTCTGGTCACGCACGGGCAGAGTCGGAGGCTGAGAGGCTGAGCTGCAGGAGTCTGCTCTCACCTGTGCGCGCAGTTGCATGCAAAGGATTATGGGGAATGTAGTCGCACAGTCATATTACTGGCTCTGTAGGAGAACGCAGCTATATAACTACTGTGGCATTCCCACGACCGTATTGAGAATTTATTTTATCGCGACACCGCGAAATTCGATATTGTTACATGCCTAATGGCTAATGGCTTTTTTTTTTTTAAATGACAGTTGCTGGTGCTGTCTTGTCCCTGTGCGACCAGTCAGCGCACACTTCTGTGACTCACGGTTCCTCTTGTGCTGCGAGATTACCTACTCTGAAATTGGAGCTAAAAAAACGACCTCAGAACGACTACGAAGTTCCTAGTTCCCGTGGTGCTAACACAACAAAAGGGGAGTTCTTAGAGCTATGAAAAAACTCCTGGTCTGAAAATGTCGAATGGAGAGGGGTGAAGAGGGTGGATGGAGGGGAAATAAGATCAAGATCTGTAGATGGATGTTAAGACAAAGAAAAAATTTGGAGGCGTTCAGGAGATGGCTGTTTTTAGTGAGACCACAAAGCATTACAAGTGAAATAATCTCTTCCTGAGGAACGGACAGAATGTGAGAAACAAGTATTCAAAGGAAGTACTCCTAAGTTATTAAAATGTCAAATGTTGCCATTTGGAAATCAACAGTGAAAACCACAATGACAGCTGTGTATATCAGTTTATTTTGTTTTCTATGCCTTGTGGCACAAAAGAACAGTGCTCAGCCACGACTGCAGCAACCTGCGTTCAGTCCGTGACTGTAGTGCTTTTGGGCTGGCTGGGGCATGGACTTAATAAGAGAGCTGGATTTGTTGCAGCCAGTCAGCCTTGCAGCCAATTTGACTCGGTTGCTAATCATGATACTGCAACTAACATCCCCAGTGGCCCATAAAGCATTTTCCCCTACAGATTGACATTATAAAATTCTATAAAGCAATTGAAAGAAAACTGCCCAAACTGCAAACAAGGTGCATTATTACTCTTTGCACTGTAAGCATTCGGAAATTTTCAAACTATAAAGATTTTGTATTTTTAAAGCCTTCCCAGAGCCTGTGCTTCAGCCTTATGTGAAGACCAAGCAAACTAAATGCTAGCATGCATGTGTAGTGAGCCACAGAGCTAGACTGTGGATAACTAACCCGAGCCCGATGGAAAGGGCTGGACCGGGCATAGTCAAATATTCATTTTCAGGTTTCGGTCGATCTTGGCCAACTTAACATAGTGCTTCATTCTTTGCTTCCTAGTTAATATACCCAGTGTGCTATGTTGCCTTTTGGGTTGCTGTCGAAGTGACACACAAAAATGGACGCACCAGTTTAAAGAGGGACTCCTGCATGTTTTAGCAGCAGGAGCAGAGTTTTCATTACGTTTACCCCATGGGGGGCAAGCAGCTAGAGGCAAAGACTACCAGCACTGCACAAATGTCTGATTGGCAGAGATTACAGCTGTTTCAATCCAGTCGATCAAATCGGGAAAAACAAGGGCCAATTTAAGTCCACAAAATAGTGGAACATAAAGTAAGAAAAAAATACTCAGAGAAACAGCAGCAGATGTGTATCAAAAACCTCCATCTTCAGCCTGGAGGAACAGAGTCGACTTATGTCAACTGTTAACCTTAACCTGTTAACAACCTGTGACAGCTTCTCCGTATGTTTAGCCAAGGCCCAGATTTTCCACAGTGTTTCACCAGGGAACAGGTGACCTAGACAGCAGAAAAAAGTAGCTAAAGTTAGCTAACTTTGACTAGTAACATTAGCCTGACAGCTGTGCATCCATTTACAGAGTGGAAATATGAAAGATAGCTAAACTCCAACATTTACTCACCCGGCCAAAATGAAGACAGTAGTCGTTTGAGTCGTGGATCCTACCGCAAACAAAATAGTTATAGTCCAGTAGACTCTTGTATGGTTTCATCAGCTTACTGTGTAACATTAGTAATGTTAAAAAGTCTGGAGGACGAGGTAATTTGTGATGACGATCGTGTCCACACAGGGCAAATCGGTCAAGTTGTGGGAAAAATAACTTTAATTCGTTTTGCATGGATCACATCCAACATGAGTTTTAATATTCTGACAATACGTGCTGTCTGCAGGTTCATCCAAACCTTTTTTTGTAGTCGTGTCGATTTCCAATCAACGCAGTATATGGATTTATCAATTTTGCGTGTCATAATAGTCACGCGATTGCAAACAAGCTCTACGTTCCATTTGTGTGGCACACACAGACCAATGGGCCTCGTTCACCAATAACTTCCAATGTTTTTTCTTGAATTCGGTCTTAAGAAAGTGTACATCAGATTTGACATGTTCTTAAACGGGAGAGTTGTTCGCACCTGTGTTCTTATCGTGATGAATCCCACTGTCTTCAAAAGCTGACGGGGTGTGCCAGTTGATCCTAATTAGCACAGGTAAACGCCCTGTGAATCTCCATATAAGGGCATGAGAATATAGGGCCATGTGCAAACTTGGAGACAGAAGAAGAAAAAGGAAAAAAAGAGAAACTGAAAGAAAGTAAAAGAAAAAAAAAACACACTTCTCTTTTTGAAGTGGAGGTACGCCTGCAGAGAAAAGTTTCCTTGAAAAGTCAGTGGAAAGTTTGGGATTTTTGTTTATGAAACAATGTGGGAACCCTGTATAATCAATATGTGTCCATAAATCTATATTTTAAATCTTAAAATCTTTACCTTTTAAAGATGCAACATATATGAGGTGATAATAGCAAACATGTCTCAGAAAAATGCGATGAAAGACTTGACTGACAGTGTTGAAGGAAGGCAGGAAATAAGCGGTCTGCAACAAGGATGTCCTTTTAAAGCAAATATGCTGACTGTTGTGTCAAAAGGTTCCAGTTGCACACTCAAACACGCCTCTTCAAATACTGTTGTCAACATTAAGTTAACTCCTGAACTGACTTGTTACTGCCAGTACAGTTGTGTGGTGAGTTCCACACTTTTCAACACTAATGTTGCATGCCTTCACTTGCAGGAGCTGCTTGACAATCATCTCATCGCCAAGGCTGAGCCTGCTGACAGCAAAGTCTTCTACCTGAAGATGAAGGGAGACTACTACCGCTACCTGGCTGAGGTGGCCACTGGAAATAAAAAGGACGGTAAGTAAAGCAGACATTGTGTCCTGTAACAGTTGAAGTCATTTTGGAGTTTTGTTTTTGTCATCATACATGGCTATTAGTTTCTCCATCCATCCCTCGGGGCAATCATGTGAGGAAATCACATGACACAGAGAGATTATTGCTGAAGGTTCATGAGCAATACACAAGACACTTCAAACACTTTAAAAAAAATCATGCCATTCTCCGCCAAAATCACACAGTGCTGTGTGATCCAGCCCTTTGTTTCAACGGCAATAGGCTGCTGCACATCTGGTGCATATGTGCTGATTAATAGTCCATAAAAATCCTCTTTTAAAATGAGGTGACCTGGCTTGCCTCAGGTGTTGTTTGTAGCCAGGATACTGACTCCCTCCCTGTCCTTGACCTACAACCATCAGCCGAAATGCAGGCAAGGGTTGCTGCTGGGTTGTCATGGCAACAGGAGCAGTGCCAGGGTGTTGGCTGCTGCTGGTTGCTGGGAGGCATATTTAGAGTTTCTTTGTATGCGTTTTTTTTTCTTTCTTCTTCTTCTTCTTCTTTCTCAATTTCAGGTTGTGTTGCGGGTCATACTGTGTCTTTCAGTGGTATATTTGCAGTTGCATTGAAATTAGTGCAATCGTTTTCATCTCACTGGAAAATCAGCCCCCGAAGGTGGTTTATCACCTTTTCTTGGGCAGTTTGTGACCCGTAGTGTTCCAATATGGCTGTTGTCTTAAAGGCTTTACCCTAAAAATGCACTTATAACACCTGATAGTTCTTTGATTTTGAGGAGATTTTTTTGTCATCTTAACTGAGTCCTGTTTTTTCCCATTAAAAGAACAGTGTGTAAGATTTGGGGGGGATTTAGGATGGGTAGGGTCACAGATTGCAACCAGCTGAAACTTCACCAGGTTAGAGTGCACTAAAAACACTGAATTAAGCAGTTTTACGTTACACATTAGTGTTTGACCTATGCTGTTGGGTATATTGCAGGTGGACTGCTAGCCTAGCACCTGCTAATGTGTGCTCACCTTTATTTCTCTGGTAAGATCGAGACATTCGGGGGGGTTTTACCAGAAGCTGAACTATCCGCACAAGTCTTTCTCTCCAAAACAAACAGACTCAGGAATCTTAACTGGTAAAAACACTAAATAAAGCAGCTTCATGTAGAAAAAGAAATCTGTTTTTCCAATGCTCTCGTTGCGGAGGAGCTGCAAACTATGATGGCCGACACGACAATGCAGATGGCTCTATCTAGAACCAGTGTTGTTTAGTGCAATATGTCCCCTTAAATCCTACACACTGAACCTTTAATTCTAAATTATTGCTGTAACAGTAGGTCTTTGCTGTGTGGTTCATGCTGCTGAAATAACTTTTTTAACTGTAAAATGCTGGCCAAAGCCCAAAATGTGTCTTGGCAAGCAACTGGTGTGAACTACTGTAGTAGACAGTAGGGCTAAAACAATCACTTGATCGACAGAACATTAATCAGTAACTCTGAGGATTTTTTTTTAACAGTAAAGATAGTTCATTCATGGTTCCAGCTTCTAACGAGGGAGGATGCTTTTCTTTGTCTTAAACTGAATGTGACTGGGTTTTAAACTGTTGCTTGGACAAAACAAAATTGTAATGGTGAGTTTAGGGAAATTATGATGGGCTTTTTTCTTTTTTTTAAATTACATTTTGTTAACCAAATGATTAGTTGAAAAAACAATCAGCAGCCCTACTTGACAGTTGAACCACAAGCAGGGCTTGCCTGTCATGTTTATGGGAGTTATACTGTATGCAGGCTGTTAAAGTTCAGTTTTTGAATACTTGATATGTGTAAATATTGGCAAAGGTTGTTGTGATTATCAAAAAGAAGTCTGAGAAGCAGGAACATGCACCACCACGCATACACAGATGGTGCACAGTGGTATGTGCTCCGTGATCACGATATCTTGTTTTTCCCCATTTGAAAAAAATCTGCTTCCTGAGTGGTCTATCTTCATATGTGCAGATACCATCACAAATTCAAAAGAAGCCTACCAGCAAGCCTTGGATATCAGCTACGCAGACATGGAGCCTACACATCCCATCCGCCTAGGCCTCGCTCTTAACTTCTCTGTCTTCTTCTATGAGATCGTCAACTCACCTAGTGAAGCCTGCAAACTGGCCAAGAATGTAAGAACCGTTCTCTGTTCACATTAGTGTTGTATTTTTGTATCTCTTTAATTCTATTTCTATTTGTTCTGTCCTCTAAAGGATGGATTGTCCCGAAAGGTATTGTATGGGGTTAATGTTGGTTTGTAAGAGATAAGTTTACTTGAAAGTGGAGGTGTTTATCCTGGTTTATATACGGAGACTCTCCCTGTCACGGTACCCATCCGGGCAGTGGCTGGATACAAGAGGAATGCTACGGGCCCTTTTCAAAGCAGACGTTTTATCTTTGTCATACTTTGGTCAAAATGCAATCTTGTAACCTATTTGCTATTGTCTGATGATGACTTAGCTTTTTATTATGTTTATGTATGTGGATATCTATTGATAGATGTTATCAGGTCCGTGTCTGATTCGTCCTGGCCGCTCAACCAGTACTGAGCATGTGCAGCTCTACAGAGATGAGAAGGAAGATTTGTGTGACCAGGAAGTTGCTGACTTCTTAGTATTTTGCACTTGATAAACATGCTGCAAGTACACTTGGGTGATGGTGGTACCTGATTTGATTTAATGAAAATGAGCTTGAACATCAACATGAACAACGCTGTTTTCTTTTTTTATGCCTCTGCGCCAGTGATAGCCGTGGCTGAGGCATTATGTTTTTGGGTTGTCCGTCTGTCAGTCCCATTCTTGTGTACATGATATCTTAAGAAGAACTTGAAATTCTTCAAATTTGGCACAAATGTCCACTCAAGGATGAACTGAATAGAATTTGATGGTCAAGAGTCAAAATCATTGTCTGTGGCATTCTTGTGAACAGCTTCAGGAAATTTCTTTAAATTTGGCACAAACATCTACTTAGACTCAATAATGATCCAATTGTAATTTGGTGGTCGAAGGTCAAGGTCACTGTGACCTCACAAAACATTCATTATGCATTCATTAGGACAAAATCTCACACAAATGCCTAACAGGAAAAATTGAAGTGATGACATGTTGTATCCAAAAGGTCAAAGGTCAACTCCACTGTGACATCATAATGCTCTGCAAAAAACTTTTGTGGCCATTATTTAACATAATATCTCAGGAACAGAGGGTGAGAAATTTGGTCAGAATCTGAAGTGGTGATACTAATCTTAGGTGCCCTCCTTAAAACGTTGCTGATTGTATAGATCCTCTGTGCTGCATAACAGATGCTGTATTTCAAAATGAGACCAAACTTTTCTGTGGTTGTCAGTTTTTGAACCATGATGAAAAGCCAAAGCATGACCTGCAATGGACAATAAGGCTTTTTGTTTGCGAGTTTAATTCTGGTAAACCTTTGGCCCCTACTGGTCAGTCAACAGGAGTGAGGCGTCAGCAGTCAATGACAGTATAAAACAGTTTTTCTGGACAGTTGTGAATCACCACAACCATGTAAGATCCTTGAGCATACAATCATAAATACTCACACAAAATGTGAGGCTGATTGGTCCAGTAGTTTGCTGCAGACAGACAGATAAATGCACACGCAATCTCACATACGGCAGAATGCATGATCCCCTCCAGGCTTATGCCTGATGAAGATAAACTTTTAAACACACACTCAGTAAAGGTCATAGCATCAACTGCAAGGTTATCCCCAAAGATTGGAACATCAGACATTATGTGATCTGCTTCATTTGACTAATGCTATATTCTGTGATTGTTATGGTCTTGTTACTTTCACCATGGAATTTTTAACGCATATACCCTTTTATCTTAAACCATTAATTGCTGTTGTCTGTCATTTTTCTAATTCAAATCATGTCTTTTTTTGTCTGACCAGTATTTATTTAAATCCATCTCATGTTGGTGAGTTTATAATCTCCTTTGAAGCCTGCACACTGTTTTTGGAAGCACTGATGGTATTCTGTGTGTCCTCCAGGCCTTTGATGATGCCATTGCCCAGCTGGATACTCTCAACAGTGACTCCTACAAAGACAGCACCTTGATCATGCAGCTGCTCCGTGACAATCTGACAGTGAGTGTCTCATCCTCATCTCTCTGCATGTCAGCTGTGTCTTACACTTAAACTATCTGCTGGCCCTTATCTCTGTACTTCGGGTACAGAGGCTCAGTTCCGAGCTGTAAACTCCCTTTAGCATTGCTGCTCTTACCTTTCTTAATGCTGTTAGCAGTGTCAGCACAGCAAGTGGGGCTAACAGAGATGCTAAAGGGGTGTTGCAGCTCAAAATGAAGCCATCTGCTCACTGGGGCCTCCTGGGGGAGACTAGAGGGTGGCCACCATCTTTCCGCAGCAAAGCTGCACCGCCACTGGGACAGTGTTAGAAGCAGTAATCGCCGATAGAGTCATGCTGTTAGCTGGCTCCCACTTGACCCAGGTGATGCACAGTGCAGAGCAGCTAAGGCTAGGGGTAGCTAATATGAGACCAGTAGGTTGGGCAGTGAGCACTGTGTCTCTGCATGTTAATGCGACTAGCCGGCTGTCTGTCAGCAAAGCTAACAGGAAGTTATAGTAAAGACATTTACAACACAAAATATTAAAATTTCACCACCATTTAATTGGAAAGCCTCTTGTAGTGCCCTCTGCCTGTCCATTTTTTATGCAGATTTTAAGTTATCTGTGAGTTTGCTTCACAGCAAAATAGCAATTAAGCAAAGGACATGATTCGGTGGTGGCTTAGCAGTAACAGTTTTTAAAGAATGACGCAGGTCAAGAAAGCGCTCAGTCTGATAGGGGCAGGCTTCTACAAAAAGGCCAGTGCAGTGGTTCTCAAATGCGCTCTGTCTGATCGGGGCCTTAGCATGCACTAATCCTAGTATCCTTTGCTCTGTTGCAGCTGTGGATGTCAGACACCCAGGGTGAAGGCGAGGGCGAGGGCGAGGGCGAGGGAGAGGAGACGGAGAACCAGCAGGTCGCTCAGAACTGAACTTCAGAGAAAATAAACAAGAAAAACACACATTTTTTTACCTCTCACCAGCCTAAGTTGTCTGTGTGGTTGTGTATGCACATACATGCACGGATATGTATGTTTACACTCCACTCACAATGTGTACAGTACAGTATGTGTGTGCAGATACATTGAAGTGTGTGTTAATTGTATGAGCACCTCCACAGAGAAAAGAATGGAATAGATCTGTTATTTTGTTTTCTTTTTGAACATTACTCATTGTGTCAAACAGTGGATGTTTATTTTGTTTTTCTGTCCGTGGTTCAGTCCAGATGAAATCCTCCCTTAGATCCAAATCAGCCCCATGCTCTTTAACCTTATTCACTGTAGCAAACTGCTGCTGTTGCAGGAAAACACAAACAAAAAAACCTCTAACTGTAATTTCTATGTTTTTACTTGAACTCAACATTTATGATCTTTGGGACATTTGGATCTACAAAATCCTTGGAAGCACGTAAACATGTTTAAAAAAAAAAATGGTCACAGTGGTCTGACTTCACTAAATTTTAAGTCTCATCTGACAATAGTAATCATATTGATGGCAGAATTTGCCTTGGTAAAGATCTGTTACCATATTGCTTGTATCCATCCCGCCCTGTCAGTGTCCAGTGTAGCAGGTAGTGTTTTTATGGATGGTACATGTGTCACGGCTCAGTGGGTTCTATGTGCATTCGGGTATAGGAAAGGTTTTTCTGTGTGAATGACCACTTGGGAAAACTGTAGTTAAAACTTTGGTTGATCATTTTGTTGAGAGGATTACATTCCATTTTACTGACATCTTTTCACTCTCAGTGAAATGCGTAAGCTATAATTTTCCTGCAATTTTCCACAACACATGACAAGGTATAGTCAGCCTAAGACAAAGTGAACAACTTGACAAAATGGCTCGATACTGTAACTTTTGATATTTTATCTTTCCACCAGTGCAGAGGATACTTTTGCCATGTGCTATTATGTGGCTTTCTACTCCTTTTCTATCCAGGTGTTTTGTATTTCCTTTCTGTGTATTTTATTCCCTTTGACTCTTGGTTTGACTCCTGGAATGTATGTGGTTCTCAGTAGTATGGTGTGGGGGTTAGCTGTGCTTTGAAACTGGCAATTTTTGCTTAGGCTTTAGCTTGAACCAGGGTGGTTTACAGTAACATTTACCTTCCTTGAAAGTACGTCATGAAAAGACAAACTAAAACAATGCAAAACATAAACTGATTATTAAAGTAACTTGGTAGAAAGCTGCATTCTGACCATTTAGTAGTCACAAAGTAGTGCCAGTTTCTTCTAATTACAGTTATCTTGGTTTTAAAAAGATGGGAGGCAGGATTCAAAATTTGCAAGTTACACTCTGAGTACGTTATTTGGTTATGTGCTTTCATGTAAGTGGAATTAAAACATTAAAATCAAGTGTGCTGTGCTCAATGTGTTTGTTTCCTCTCTTTACATGACATATATGCATATGAGGAGCTGTGTTTTCCACTATTTACCACACCAGCTGCTTACATTGAGACAACCTCTCCTACCTATTCTCCACCAAATTAGCTCTGGTACTTGAATCAGTTCTGTTCAGGACTCTTTGTGCTAGCTAGCAAACCAGCCCGTGTTTCCACCTGTGTTGAGTGGACTGATTATAATTAAGAATGTGTCAGCAATGGAGGGCGTTGCATAATACACAATGAAAGTAGCAGTAGCAAGATGGTGGCTCACACTGATTACCTGTGAACTTTTGTTCTGTTATTACACCTTTGCTTTTATCCAAAAGACAATTAAGAAGACCGCTGCACGGTGCACACTTTTTTTTTTATCCCAATCATTTCTCATTCAACTTCTTTGTTGTTCCCTCTTCATCCTCTCTTTACTACCTGTAGAATAACACACACACTAATGTCGTCACAGAAAACCTAATTTTTTTTAGGTCCAACTGGGAACAAACAAAGGTTCCGAACCAATTTGTTTTTGTTCTCAATGCTCTGAATGGTTCAAAATTTGGTGCGGGAACCAGAATTAAACCTGTTCCACGTTGGTGGAAAAGGGGTAACCATCCATTTGGGGAAATTGCAGCTATAGGATGTCCTCAAGCACACACCCATGAATTTGATCTCTAACAAATGAACATAAAGTTTGATGTATTTTTATTTGGAAGCAAAAAGACCGTTTGCACCCTCATGACTTGTTAATCTCTCCTGAAGTGAAAACTTAATGTTAGCCCACAATTTGAGGGTAAATTACAATGTGATTACAGCTCTGACTGAGGGCAAATATGTCACATCATTCTTAACAACGTTACGGGCTTAAATACAAATTTACTCTTGCAGCTGATGAGGTGACACTTTGCTGGAGAAAGACCAGTGAGATGATGAAATGCTATAGCTTATTTCATTACCTGTCATAGCTCTGGTGAAAAATCATAGTTTAAGGTGCAAAATTTAAAAATCTCAGGTAAAGCACATTGGAAGAGGCTGCAGAGGTCTAGTTTGATTTTAGGTAGAGGGGGGCTTTTATGCTTTTCACTGACAACACTGCCCTCTGCAGCTGCTTCAGAGGCCATGTTGTGTTGCATGTAGATGTACTATGATACTCAGAAAAATTGTCACTTGTTTACTCGAAGCTTGCCTGACCAAAACCTTTTTAAAAAAAAAAAAACTATCTCTAGATAAACCTAGAAAGGTTTCATCCAGCTCTACTGGGACAAATCTGACTAAATAAGGGTGTAGGTTTTGTTTTAATATTGGGGAGTGGGGGGACACATACAGTCCTCAGCCAGAAGATTTTGAGCATCAAACAAGTTTCTTGCATTCCGGTTTATGTCTGTACACCAAGGTGTGCTTTTTCTGTGTACATTTATGGTCTAAAAGTCTTGAATTTGGTCAAAATAAAAGCCACTTTTATGTCACACTAATCCACGCCTCTTTACAGCCATGCAGATCACAAGCACGCTGCCGTTAATCTATTTATAAGCCATTGTAAGCCTATCACATCATACAATATCAAGGGGTCAGTCTTTGTCTCAGTGAGCAATTTAGCTCTGATCAATGGCATTTAAAGACAACTCTAGTGAAGTGAGTGATGTGGCTCTGTCTTTCCTTGTCATTCTGATAGCAGCTGATAAGGCCCACAAGAGTTACACCACAGCATATGCTGCATAAAGGCTGAACCCCTCACTTTTGTAAGAAGGGTAAGTGTGAAGGGTTTGTATGTGATTCATTCCTACATATCACATTTGCTAAATGTCCTTACACTCGTATCAAATGAGGAATGTCAGGCATTGTGTTGCAATAAAATGCCATACCACAGGCATGACCAGCCCCATGACTTTCCCAGTGCTGTACTGGCACTTTAGCAGCAGGGGTGGTTGTGTGAATATGGGCAGCATGTAGATCCTAACCACTGCGGACGAATTCACGTCGTCCCCATACAGCACCACTAAACAATTGACTATTGTGGCCAACACAATAAGTCAATAGGCTCTGACAAGACGTTTTTACATGATTTCATCATCATGCGTACAGTTGTGGTCAACGCCCCTTTGTTGACTTTTTTTCAACTATACTGGAAGATGATTGGTCCGTTTCGATGACGCGCCCACCACTATATATACACAACTTTCCAACCGTTTCCTCCCCCTCAACCCCGGCTGCCAGTGCTGTGTGAGTGCGCGTGTGCCCTGAGCTCGCTCGGCACACATTCTATAAAAAAATAAAAATACAAAAAAAATTCAAAACATAAAAAAATAACACAAAAATCGTTTTTTTCTTTTTGTAACAACGGTGAAGCTGGAGTAGACACTCGAGGACTGGACGGTAACGTATAAGAAAGGGCTGCCTAACGTTAAAGACGAACGACAAATTTTTTTCCCCCAGTCGACGTGTTACTGGTCCAGAAGCGAAGCTAAGTAACGTTTATTTGCTTTTATCGTCGTGTCAAATTTGAATGACAGTTTTAATAACAGTACAAGTCGACAGTGTGCCATTTTAACTTGCTCATCTTATAATTTTTTACTTAAAAACCCTTCAACTGACAAGCCAACGGTTGTTAACGTTTACCATCAGCATTCTGCCCCGAACTGACGTGACGTTAGCGACCGTGAGAGAACCAAGCGTTTGTACTGTCGCCGAAAACTTTTTTCGTTAAAATCAGGCTTCGTCCGAGTACTTTGCTAGCTTCCGTGGACAACGACGATGAACCCCAGTGCTCCCAGTTACCCCATGGCCTCCCTGTACGTCGGGGATCTGCATCAAGATGTGACCGAGGCCATGCTTTACGAGAAATTCAGCCCAGCCGGAGCTATCCTGTCGATCCGGGTCTGTAGGGACATGATCACCCGGCGTTCCCTCGGATACGCCTATGTCAACTTCCAACAGCCAGCAGACGGTAGGTAATTTATTAAAATACCGATTAAAATGTGTAAAATAAACGTTTGTGTAAGAATGACAGGCGCTGACAAGTGAAAGCTAGCGTCTTTCCACTACACGTGACTGCGGCCGACATGTTGTCGGTAGGGTCTCTCCTCAGTTGAACCTCCCAGCAGTGGCGTAGCAGAAAAGCACCACGTCCGCCCTGCCCTGCCCTGCCCTGCCCACCCCAGTCATGTAGCAATGGACTGTTAGCTGCCAGCTGAATACTCAGTGCTTCTTTATCTCTGTCCTGTCAGGGCAACACCCCAACTGTTCAGCCCAAAGTGCTGAGACGACCATCTAATTAAACCTCCCCAGAATGCTTGCCAGTCAGCCATGCTACATGAACATTCATCTGTGTCTTTTAAAGGAAAAAAATTAGGTCAATTCCATAAAAAAAGTGTTAGAATATGTCACCCCTGCATGCTCAAGTAGCCAAATACTGACCCTGCACAAAACATTTTCTGCATTTCATTGATAAGAACATAAGTCTGCCTTTGCCTTCTGATTTTCTTGGGTGTGTTTCTGAGTTTTTACTGAGATAATAGCTAGATAATATGGCAAGTATAAAGGATGGGGCCTGCAGATCAAATCATCTGTCATGGTGCATGTCATTTTCTAGCCTGGTAGTGAGTATATTATGGGATATGGTCCTTTTTTTCCACTGGAAAAGTAACTACATAGGGATGTCCTCTTTTCTGATAAATATACTCCGTAACATTGGTGCAAAATCCTCTACACACAGTAAACCATAAAACAATGGTGGCTTCATAAGATGAGAGATAATACAGAGATAGTTTTGATAGTATGAGGGCAATAGCAAAATTCGGACAGTTTCTATGACGTCAGGTATTGGCTGACCCCGCCTAATAGTGGTTTTTGTGAACTGTTTATCATCCGTTGTTTCTTTAAATTGTATTTGATTTATACTCATTAACAGTGGTGCTGGTAATTAAAATGGTCCAGTGACAGAGGGCATCGTAGATTATTATTAGAGCTGTAACAATTAGTCAATTAGTTTATGGGCTGACTGATGACACTGAGATTAATGATTAAGTCACATTTTTCAAGTGAAGAAGACCCAAAAAAATCACCAAATGTGACTATTTGCTGGTTGTTCTAATCTTTTATGACAGTGAGCTGAATAATTTGTGGTTTTCTGAAACAAGACAAAGAATATGAATCTGTCAACTAAGGCTCTGAGGAACTGTGGTGAACTCTTTGGACATTTGTATATAAAACTGACAACTAAAAATAAGTAATAGTGTAAGGATATAATAATCAGATGAATCTGTAGTGACCAAACTGCCGTTATTTTTGTGTTACTGAGATTAAGTAAACTTTTTAAAATGTATACATGTCTGAGTTGGCAAGCTGCCAGAGAGATTGCTAATGCAGTTGTGCTTACTACTTGAGAAAGGCCCCGTTTGAACTTTCAGACCAAGGGAATTAGGCCAGATGAATGCAGCAACACCCACTATCAAGCTGCCCTGGAGCAAAGGACTCAAAGGAAGGTGACACTTTCTACAGATGCAAATGTTTTACCACCATGACAGCACGGTGCTAAAACTATTGGCCATCTTTTTCTTTAGAAATAGCTTGGGTAAAATTTTGAATCATTATATGTGAAGGACTAGAACCCCCCTCTAGACTGTCAAATCCAGCACTTACTGGATGATAATACTAAATGCTTATATTAACTGATCTAACCCCTGCTCCTGTGTTCCTCCCCTCAGCCGAGCGTGCGCTGGACACAATGAACTTTGACGTGATCAAGGGGCGGCCTGTGCGCATTATGTGGTCACAGCGTGATCCCTCACTGAGAAAGAGTGGTGTGGGAAACATCTTCATCAAGAATCTGGACAAGTCCATCGACAACAAGGCTCTATACGACACCTTCTCTGCTTTTGGCAACATCCTGTCATGCAAGGTAAAAGACTAGTGGCCGACTCCCCTTCTTGTATCTAACGTGAAACTGGGGGGGATGGTCAACCGTCATTGTTATGGTACAGCATTGTGAGTTTAGGTGTCATTTGCATGTGTGTGGTTTGTAAATGTCCTAGAGTTGTTTGCACTACAGAGATGTGAAATACCTGCTCCCCGACAGTTTGTGTCTGTTGCCCTGTAGCCTCAAAGCGACAGTTAGTAACTTTAATGAACATAAATTATTGTCATATCGGCTGAAATTGTCACTGCATCCACAGACTATTATATTAGACATAGTCTGTTCAAAAATTCTCCCTCCTTCTCCTTCTTTGCCTCCAATGGCATTTGCTAGAATCCACTATGGCAAATGGAAAATAACCAATATGCGCAGAGGAGTCTCTAAAGTAGGTGTCAATCACTAACTGAACTGTGGTCACACTGTCAAAGAAGGTAGCGTTCTGTTACTGCATCGCCTATGTCTCGCCTCAAATGTTTGCAGAAACATATTTTAGTGTAGTGTAAAGCTGTAAAATGAGAACTATGTGACCCAGCCGCCATATTGGGAACAGTATAGCAAAAGCGGCAAGCAGAGAGGGTTAACAGTCAGAGTTGAGGAAATTCTAGATTTATTCCCTATACAAGGAACGTCACAATAGAAAGTCTGTTTCAGAGAGGAGACTAATGTTTCAGGTGTGATGCAACACAGTACAGGTTTAATATGCTGCATGTGTGTGTGTGGCTTAAAAGCAGCATGTGTTTTCTTTCTCTAAGGTGGTTTGTGACGAGAATGGCTCTAAAGGCTACGGCTTTGTGCATTTTGAGACTCAGGAGGCAGCCGAACGAGCCATTGAGAAAATGAATGGCATGCTGCTCAATGACCGAAAAGTGTAAGTGAATGTTTTAACTAGTTAAACTTTGGTGCATACTAATGTGTGAAATGGGGAAAAAATACTCCTTTTTTGTCAATTAATACTGCACTTGGTGTGATGGAGGGTTGCAAAGTGATGCTTGAGCACTTTTAACAGATTCAATCGGTTTTGCTTTGCAAAGATGACTGAATAAATAGATTTGTAGCAAATGAAGACAAGCCCTATTATGTGCGTACCTCGCATAATACCACAGTGTGTAATAACACTTAGAATAGGCTCATACAGTTTACTGAACATACAAAATTGGCTCGACAGTTGTGATGAGCAGAATGTTTTATTATTCTTATAAGTAATGTAGTTAATGTGTATCAATTTTTTTACAAAATGTCCGTTTCAACACAGATTTGTGGGTCGCTTCAAATCTCGCAAAGAGCGCGAGGCTGAGCTGGGTGCCCGAGCTAAGGAGTTCACAAATGTCTACGTTAAAAACTTTGGTGAAGACATGGATGATGAGAAGCTGAGGGAAGTCTTCAGTAAATACGGTCAGTCAGAGAGACATACATATTCAGTGTTTAATCCTCTTTAGTTAAACATTATGGGGTAAAATGTAGTCTCTAAAGGTAATCTCTCTGTTGTCCAGGAAACGCCATGAGCATCCGTGTCATGACAGATGACACCGGAAAGTCTCGAGGCTTCGGGTTTGTCAGCTTTGAGAGGCACGAGGACGCCCAGAAGGTAAGAGTTGTACCAACCACCTGGAAATGTCCACTGTCTCCTGCCCCTGTTTTGACTAAGTTTCTTGTTTGCTACAGGCAGTGGACGAGATGAATGGGAAGGAGTTCAACGGCAAGCTCATCTATGTCGGCCGCGCCCAGAAGAAGGTGGAGCGACAGACGGAGCTGAAGCGTAAATTTGAGCAAATGAAACAAGACCGCATGACTCGCTACTAGGTCCATATCCTCTTTCAAATTCACGAAAAGTAATCGTTCACAATATTTTCTCATGGTTCAACGGCCGCCTCCAAACTTTCCCTTCTGTCCTACCGTCTAGTCATGTATATGGAAAGACTGCAGCTTTGTCAAATTCAGTGCTCCCTCTTTAGTAGGTTGCACTGGCCAAAATGGCTGCAACAGTGACTCTGTAGTTCATGGGCCCCACAATTCTCACTGTGGATCCTGGAGATAAATATGTGTTACAGACAAATACATAAAGTAAACATTTTCCAGTCCATCATCATTGGATTATTCCTGCCTAATATGTAGTGTTTTCAAAAACTACTTTTGTTGTATTTCCAGGGTGTCAACTTATACGTGAAGAACCTTGATGACGGAATTGACGATGAACGCCTGCGAAAGGAGTTTGCACCATTTGGTACCATAACCAGTGCTAAGGTAGGACCTCAGCAGTTTATTTATCTCCTGTAATTAATGGACGGCTAAGAAACTACTTTCATTTGTCGAGGTCCAGATTCATTCATTAGTTTCATTGAACTTTCTTGCTCTCAGGTCATGATAGAGGGTGGGCGCAGCAAAGGTTTCGGCTTTGTCTGCTTCTCTCGCCGGGGTGAACCGGGGCCTCGTCCATCCGGATGGTGAAGAGGTTGGAGAGCTCAACAGGTGGAACTCTCCCCGCAGCCGGATCGCCCTTTCAGCCACGGCGCACCTCTGTCCAGGATGACCCGGACGGCTTTGGGGTGGAGGTATGGACCGGGAGGAGCCCAGTTCCAGTACCAACCACCGGATCAGGTGGTAACTCCGGCAGCGCCTCTCCGTCCCCTGCGGCAGTGGTGGTGGTGGTATCCGGTGCTCCTGCAACCAGCTGTCCAGCGGAGGAGCCGATCAACTCAGCTGCAGCGTCCCTCGGGCCAGTCAGTGCGATGTCAGCATACAGCGACGGCAGCCAGGGGAGCGTAGCTGCGGAGTCCGAGGCCACCTGTAACGGGGCGAGATGGCTGGAGGACCGGAGATAGGAGATGTGTTTCGACTGGGTGGCAGCCACAGCGATGAAACCATTGAGCATCCGGTCCTTTTTTCGGATTACACTCTTTAGCCGCTTGATGTCCTCTTTTAGCCGTGAGTAATCATGATTGCAGTTCACACACACAGCCATTATAGCAGGGAACAGTCCACAAAGCAGCCAACTTATAAAATTACGCGATCGCTAAAAGGAAAACTTAAAACAATAAAAGTAATCCCGTGACCGGTAAAATAAATAGCAATAAAAGCAGGTCTTGTGAGGTCCAGGCCTGTGCTTCCGCTCTTCGTTGAGTGCACTGACGAAGGATAATCTTAAAACAAGATAAAATCCGTGTCCGATGACTAAAACCTCTATCCAGTTAAAAAGATATGACTCAAAACAACCCTGAATTAAAAGTATATCCAGGGATGTAGCCTATAACTGGATTAAAAACTAGATAAAAGTCAAATCGCGACAGAGCCTCTGACAGGTGGACACAGTAGTATAAGCAAGTAAAATTAGGAACACCTTAACCAACAGCAACATTAAAGTAATGTACACATAAATGCATCGATTATAAACCAGTAATGCAATGTGTGTCATTCTAAAATTAGCATAATGAGTGTGTAAGTGGATGTTAATACTTTTGTAGTTTTACCTAAGTAAGATTTTGAATTTAAGACAGAGTGTTTTTACACTGTTGTATTGCTACTTTCACTTAAGTTAAAGATCTGAGGACTTCTTCCACCTTTGTATGGTATAATAAAAAGGAGTAGAGTTGAGCAGTGGTAGAAGAAGAACGCATATTGGTTATGAAAGTAAAAGTACCATTACCTTAAAGCTACAGCTGGTAACTTCTATAAAATATAACTTGCTGAAACTATTACTTTATTCACACAGCAGTAAACCCAAACTAACCCCCCCCCCCAAAGCTTCATTACAAGCAGTGGCGTAAGGTAGTTACAACGGTGCACACTATCATGACCGGCCCTGAGGAACACTAGTTACTTGCTATTGCTCCTAAACTGGCTACCGTATAATCTTATTGGATTTGACATTACATAACACTAACATATATATCACCCAGAAATCATCATCACATATATGTATAGGACAAAAATACCAAAGAAAATAAGGATTACTCATTTAATTGAATAATTTTTTCTACCTTATTTATAGTTCATGTAGAATAAGCATATATTTTATATATATATATATATATATATATATATATATATATATATATATATATATGTATATAAGAAAACCATGATGGAGATGGGTTTGCCTTTTCAAAGGCACATAAAGCACATGGCACCATTTTTAATTTAATGTGAGTCTATATGGGCCCCCCACCCCATGGGCCCCTGTGCAACTGCCCTGCCTGCACCGTCTCTATTCACACCCCTGGTTACAAGTTCAAGTCCTGTTTTCAACCCCTTCCTAAGCAAAAGTACACAAGTATTATAAGCAAAATATCCTTAAATATCAAAAGTAAAAGTACTCTTTCATGTTGCATGATTAGACTTTTACTGAATATCTAAGCAGTGTTTAAAGATAAGATATAATTTACTGATCACCCAGTGGGGAAAAAGGTATTACGGATGTAGCAAGTCGAGGTGGAGCTACTTTTATGTATCAATTCAATCAATCAATTTTATTTATAAAGCCCAATATCACAAATCACAATTTGCCTCACA
>NC_065527.1:19171765-19253870 GCF_006386435.1 Epinephelus moara
AGAGAGAGAGAGATGCAGGTAATGACAGTAGCTTACAACAACATTATTGAAAGTAATAATATTATAGTTATAGTTCTGGCTACTGTGGTACAGTTAGGTTGTTTAGTTTAGTGGTTTCCAACCTAGGGGTCAGGGTCTGCTTCAAAGGGCCACAAGATAAATCTCACAGGTCATGAGATGAGTTCACAAAGTTCTTCAACACCACTTTGTATCCACTTTTTGGACTTTGCTGTGATCTTTGCTGTTGGTTGTGAATTATTGGAATGTTTTACTTCTTTTGGCTTCAATCTGTTGTTTAACTGAAACCATCTGAGAGGTTAAGGGGGGAAATGTGTTTTGGGTGGAACTGCTCACAACTCATCTGCAATATTTCTGCATATTAAATCTTAATCTGAGTAGTAACTACAGCTGCCAGGTGAATGCAGCAGAGTGAAAAGTTCAGTGTTCACCCCTGAAATGTAGTGAAGTAGAAGTATAAGTAGCATAAAATGGAAACTCTCAACACACACACACACACGCACACACACACACACACACACACACACACACTAAGCATCATAAAACAACTGCAGAACATCAGTGTCCAAATGTCACTGAGCTGAGGTTATTAACTGATGTAATGAAATGAGAGCACGCCCTCCAGTGAGCCAAACACTCATTACAGTTGTGATAAATTACTCTGTTGATTTTCCTTTCTGTTGTGTGTCCTCTAACGCAAACAGTTATAACAGGCTGCATCTCAAATGCTAGATTTTTGTGATTTCCACAGTCCCCCAGTCTACTCAAATTTGTTAAAAATTAGCCTTTGCAGATTCAGCTTTGAAAAAAAGATACTCAGATGCTCCCCAGTTCCTCCTCTGCACTTCCCTGGCCCCACACCAGACCACAGAAAGAATGAAAAATCACACAAGCTCCAGAAAGTCATAAAAAAAACTTTTAGGAAGCTCAGGAGGAGGTCCCATTTCCTCCTCAAGTCTTTGGTGGTCCACTAACTCAAAGTTAAACCCAGTTACTTCATACTTTCATGATCTGTTTCAAAGACGGATCATCACTGTTTTCTCCCTCTTATCGAGTAAACTCCACTTCCAAGTTTTAATCACATGCTTCAGGCTGCAGAGCTGTAAACCCACACTGTAGTTGTACTCTGTTGGTGCCAGACAACAGGGGAGGCTCAGATTTCTTGGCTTGATATTTCTTTGACTTTCCACTGCTGCATTCAAGTGCTGTAGGAAATGTCGCAATTATGACAACAGCGTGACCAAAACTGCATGCATCCATACCATATAGAAAATGGAGTTTAAGGGTATTGTAGTGAAAGATTATTATTTTAAATGGGAATTGAGTAAGCTATTACACTTCTTAGTACACTGCAACAGAACTGAAATGCCTCTGGTATAACTGAGTCAAATATTAAAGGCCTGGTTAGTTATCAGATTTACATATCAGGAGTACAAACAAGCATCACTCAGAAATCTCTGGTGATTAGCTGCCAGCTGTAATATTCTGCTGCGCAGTGTAATTTGCTTATTATTAGATTTTTACTGGCAGACACCTTCCATCACCAGCTGGTGACTTTCTAATGTTCTGTCTTCCTCATGTATGTGAATGCTGGTGCATAAAACATTGGACACGTGTAATTCAATTGAACAATAACATCACCAATAACCATAGAGTTGAATAAAAAAAAAATCTGAGCTAATGTAAATATGATTGTAACATTATTAGCTTTACAAATTGCACTTCCAAATTGGATTGCATTAAACACTAAAGGTGTAGCTAATGAAACAGTAAATCGGTGCCAAGGTCAAAGTCAAGGTTACTGCTGTCTCTGGTGATCAAATTAATATTTTTTTTTATATAGAGTAACACAAAGACAGTAATTTTAGGTAAGGAAAAACTGCACACACATGCACGCAAACTCAATTGGACAGAAAAAAGATGAAACTTTAGGAAGAGTACACAGGATAAGATTAAGATAAAGAGATTGGATTAAAGGTCCAGTGTACGGGGGGGATACATATTGGCAGAAATCAAATCTAATTTAATAAGTATGCTTTCTTTCGGGCTAGTGTTTAATCACCTGAAAATAAGAATTGTTTTTTTTCGTTACCTTAGAACAGGGGTGTCAAACATACGGCCTGGGGGCCAGAACCTGTCCGCCAATAGGTGCAATCCGGCCCTCCAGATGACTTTGCACACATAATGTTGATGCACATGGGAAGGCTGAGAGGTTTCAGGAGCAATTTATACATGTAAAATGTTGCCTGAGAGGTTTTCCCACCCTTACCAAAATACAGCTCTCTGAAATAACAATAAACACTTACTGTGGTCATATTTAGAGATACTGAACAATGTGCAAAAAATTGTCAACCAGCAGCTTCAGTACAAAACAATCTGTGTCAGACTTCTGTCTTAAAACTATAAGGGTGGAACCCTGCTGCTGAGGCACTGACAAAACTTCAGATTGTAAATTTAGGACTAGATTTAAGACTTTCCTTTTGATAAAGCTTATAGTTAGGGCTGGCTCAGGCTTGTTTTGAACCAGCCCCTAGTTAGGCTGACATAGGCCTAGTCTGCTGGTGGACCTCCTATAATACGCCAAGCACCTCTCCTTCTCTCTCCTTAGTTTCTAAAAAGTTGTTTCTTCTTCACTTGCTAACATTTACGTCCTGAGGATATCACAGGCTGTTCATCATTTGTTTTGTAAATGGATGAAAATTTTCAGAGAGTATGTCTGTACACTAAAAAAAAAGGGAGATGTTTGCAGTTATTTATAGGTTATCATGCAGTGGTTTTACTGGTCCGACCCACTTGAGATCACTATTACCTCCTTAACACCTTGCATTAACATGCGTTTTTTGTGATCGGATTGTTCTCGGATTGACCACATGAATGTACAGGTGTAAATACACTTGAAACGCATTGAGGGCGAATTGTTATCCGATCTGCCAAACCACTTCTGCAGGTGGTCAGGGACGCATTGTGACCACATCAAACACAGGTGTAAATGCAAATGCGTCTCCAATCCACATGCAACAACTCAATGGGCAAAAACACATAAGCGAGGTGCGCCAGCTGGACACAGGAAGAAGGAAGAAGATGACAACAACAACAACCCTCACCGGGCAGCGACTGCCAAGAAGAAGAAAATACGGATGACAGTCGAGGATGGAGTCACGGTGAGACGAAAGTCATTTCTCAATCTGCGTTCTTGCCTATACTTGTGTTCTTGTGGATTTTTGAAACGTCATCAGTCACAGCCCCAGCCCAAGTCAGTAGCCCATTGGGGATGCATCGGGAGGTGACTTGTGTGGACTTTTGACAGCCAGGAATCCCAGAATGCATTTCTCACAGACCAGCGGCAATGGCAGCCATCCATGGGAGTTTGTACTCCCGATTCGAACTTGCCAAGTCCAAACTCCCGAATGCGCAAGTCCGAACTTGGCCTACTTGGTATTGAGAAACGCCTGAAGTGTCTGCTCTCGATTTGGTCCGACAAAACTGTCCATACAATAACGCGACTTCACGGGCGGCTAACATCTTGTTGTTGTTATTGTAGCGCACAGGATATGATATTATAGTCTGTTGCTGGAAATATTTGCAGAAGAAGAAGAAGAGGAGGATGAGTGTGATTGCACAGCAAACGGATCTGGATGTGGACACCAGAGATGCATATTAATACCAGGTATAAATGTATGCGGTCAAGCGCTATCCAATTGCAATCCGACTGCAAATAACGCATGTTGATGCCTGGTGTAAAGGGGGCCATTGAGCAGTATGTGGCCCCTGAATTAAAATGAGTTCGACACCCCTGCACTAGACCCACGGACATCAGTGGCTAAACATTGAAGTATATCGTGATGGTTCTAGAGAGTCTTTAAAATACGAGGGGTCCGTGAAGGCACCAGTTGACTGACAATCCCGCAGTCTAATCCAGAGAGTGAGGATGCACAGCAGCGGTGATATGTGTCGAATGAACATCGGCTAACTACTTCTTTCGGCTGTGATTGACAAAAGCCAGCTAACACTTTGTTCATCCAGCCCTCAGAGACCATTGTTGAACCTGAAACCGTCGGTACAGATCTGATCCAGAGCGGGACCTCGCAGACGTTACGTTGGGACAATGGAATCTAACGTTATGCCGGACAGTATCCGCCCTCAGAGGCTACAGCCAGGCATTGGGTTCGGTTCAGGACCGACCGGGACCCTCCGCTCCTCTCTCCGTCCCGGGGTTACGGTCCCCATCGCGCCGCTGCTGCCCTCCCCGGCCTCTCTGGCCGCTTCGTCCGGGCCTCCTCCTCCGCCGCCTCCGCTGCAGCTCCACAGCCTGTACGGCGGTATCGGAGCGGGGCTGGGGCAGGGGGCTGCCGGCCACTGTAACCCGGGGAACCCGGCGGTGCTGAAGGAGGCGGTGGAGGCTGTGGTCCGCAGCTTCGCCAAACACACACAAGGTTACGGCAGAGGTACAGTGGCGATAAAGCTGTGTTTAATGTGCAGATAACGGGGCTAATGTGTGTCACAATGTTCAGTGTACACTTGGGGAGTTTTCAGGAGACACTTTTAGCTGCGCCATTTGTTTGGAAGTGGATTAGCGACAGAAAAAAACACGCTGCATTCCTGTAATAATCGTATTTGGCTTCACAGTGTCAAATATACCAACTTTATATTGTTTAACTGTGTATTATGGTGATTTTCACCTGATGCAACTTCACCATAAAGTTTCCCTTTGATATTTACACAGCTATAGTAACACTGGCATCCATCACTTCATTATAGGATTAACTACCACAGCTCTGGGGCTTACATTTAAGAACAATAAGCTATTATACCTACACATTAGTCACATGAAATTCATCTTGTTTCACTCTGGAAACGGTACAATACTGCTCCTGTAGTGTAAACTGTGACTAATACTAGTAGGGGCTTTACTTATTGTCAGTAGCAAAGATTTTAAAGGTGAAATTAGGCAATCCACTTTTTTATTGAGCAAAATAGAATTTATCCATCTTCTTAAAATCAAAAATATGCTGTGTATTATCCAGACCATACCTCCTAGTAAGCAGAACCAGATGGATGTAATATGCACAACTGGGATTTATTAGTTTTTCACTGAAAAAAAGGATAATACAAGATGTTTTGAAAATATTACACACTTTATCCACCTTTAAAAGTGACTTTACATATCACGACAGCACAGTGGAAAGAGCTATGCATGCATCTAACTAATATTGGCTCTTGGACGTACAAGCGTTCCTGTCCTCCACTAATAGGATTTATTTCCAAAAGATTGTCCCTCTGTGCTCCTGACTAACAGCCTCTTCCCTCCTTTATCCCATTTAGGCTACTTAGCACCATCAACATTGGCAGCGCCTTAATGACTGTTGATATTTTTGTCTTAATGTCGCTCCAATTTTGGGATTTATTCTGTAGAAGAAAGCGTGCTAGGTTAAAAAAAAAAAAACAAAAAAAAAAAACACGTCATATTTGCCATTTGGTATTAATTATTTCCTCTACATTGTATTGTAATTTCTGCATTTTTCCTGTGGTATAGTTATAATTATGCCATTACCAGGGAATTAAAGGCTTTAATTTGCAGTAAAACCCACTATTAAGACAAAGTCAAGTAATCCTGTCAGTGATCATTTAAAAAGGCTTATTTCCTACCATGCTTGATATACTTTTTATAATCCAAGTCTATTTTTACTTTTCCTGTGATACATATGTCAGATATGTGCTGATTGATGCCAGGCCACTGCCGCTTTGTGGCTTTGAGTCGCAGCCAGCACCAAGCCACATGTATTCCTCCACTATCTCCCAATATTTCCTGTTTCTTCCTGAAACTGATAAAAACAGACCAAAATGTATTATATTATCACTGTTTGGAAGAGGCCCCTTGTTTAGAGAAACAACTCAACTTTTCAGTTAAATGTATATACTGTACATCCCATGGCTCGTCAGACATCTAGTATCAGCGTAAGTTAAGTTGGAAGGATACTTTGGATAAAGAATATATATTGTGAGGTTTTAAACAGAGCACACGTTGGTTTTATAAATATCTGTCGTGAAGGTAATATCACAGAGAGCAACTTTAACTTTTAAAAGCAGAGGTAGGACCAAGTCATTGTTTTGCAAGTCACAAGTAAGGGCGCATTCACACCAGGATAGTCTGGGGGACTCTGTTCGATTGGGCGGGGAATGCCGAAAAATTTCACACCTTCATTTGGTTCGGTTCACTTTCACACTGCACTTTATAAAGTGGACCGAACCGCCTGGACAATGTCGCGCAGTTACAACAGCTGCTCGTTTGGGGGCAGTATTGCCCGAAACAACCACTGACTTGGAAGAAAAAAAGCATGAAGAAGAAGTAAACCCGACTCATTGATTGGCTAGGACAAAAATCGGAAATCTATTTCCTTCAGTAACTGACCTTAATATATTGCTGTCGCAGTTTTTTTTTTTTTCCCACCTTGATGCGATACTAATCCGTCGACCGATTAAATCTGCGTGCCGCCATCCTCTCGCGTAACAGTTTAAAAACTTCTTCTCCTGGGTTGTTCTGTTGGCTTCGTTTTTTTTTCTACCCAAAATGCACTGCTCTCTACATCACTTCCTCTCTTTGGTTCACTGGATAGTCTGTTTGCATTTCCCACTGTAAGCGAACTGCACCAGGGTTCACTTGTAAGTGAACCAAGACCCCCAGTTTTCAAGCGGACCAGGGTTCGCTCGTTTGGTCCGCACCAGAGTTCGAATGAGCGTTCACACTACTCCAAAGGAACCGAACTATCTGTGGAAGTGGACCAGGGTTCGTTTAAATCGGACCAAATAGCGCCAGTGTGAATGCATCCTAAGTCTCAAGCGGTTTCACTCAAGTCCTGAGTCAAGTCAAAGTCCTAAACTTTAAGATTCAAGTCCTAAACATGTCATCATGTATTCTTCATGTAATGCCATTTTAGAAACAGAGTAATGATATATTAAATTTACAAAAATCATGAATGCTTTTTAAAATTTGTATTTATTTGTTAAAACAGGTTTATTAAAAAGTTATGTAGCTGTCAAGCTAACATTAGCTAGGTCTCTTTATATGTTAATGTTATTGTGTACTGGTCTTTGTGCAACTTTGAATGTCGAGCAAACTTGGAAGTAAGGGTTGCAGCAGTATGAGATTTTCACGGTATGATAACCAGCTCAGAAATTATGGCGGGATCAGGGTATGACAGAATTTATCTTATTATCAGTCAGAATGACCCTTAAAAGAGTGAAATTGGAAGGGTTATTTGAGTAAAAAGTCTAGAAAATAACTAAAATAAAGGGGAGATTCAAGTCCAGTTGCATTTTTTTTTTTTTCAATATCCGAGATAAGGAAATTTGCACAATATGTTAACCATCAACGTTTATGTGACGGTATACCTTGAAACCAGTATATCGCTGCAACCATACTTATAGGTTCATGTGTCTCCGTCTCTAACTTTCAAACCGCACGTTTCACATACAGTAATTAGTTGATGTCGATTACTCGTCGTTGTTGTATGCACTAACTAAATTACTAAATTGTCTTTGGTATCATCATTTTTCCAACTGGCGCCTAGTAACGTAACATTAGTTTTTCATGGTTCTCTCTTGTAACTTGATTGAATGCTGTCGGATTGTTTCGAACAAAGTGGATCTTGGAAATTAAGTGTTGACTTGCTAAGAATGAATAGCGTTAACGTTAGTTCATATATCTTTGGGCTTGGGGGGAAGGTCTCAAGTATTTTCAAGTCAAAAGGCTCAAGTCTTAGTCATTGGTGTTAAAGTCCAAGTGGAGTCTTTTTTTAATCTTGTCAAGTTGAGTCTAAAGCCATCAAACTTGAGTCTCACTCAAGTCCAAGTTATGTGACTCAGGTCCACACCTCTGGTTAATAGTGCTGTTTTCATTTAAACACACGTTATTAGTTTTAACTGGCTAACAACAAGAGAACAGTTTATAGTGAGCAGTGAGGGCAATAACAGAACTATTTAAACTGCACTTTAGGGATTTATATAACTGATGTCAGAATATATCTCAGCTTGTTTACAGAGACGTCACTAGTTACAAAGCTGCCCTAAAATGCACTGATCAGGCTCCAGACTCTGTACGTGAGCGAGAAGCAGGCTGCCTGTGTTCGCATCAAACAGCGAGGGCTCAGCAGGGAATAGCTGAACGCTAACAGAAGTCAAACAGCCCCGAATAACGTTGGCTGCACTCACATCTCCCCGCAGATCCAAATCCAAATAATCATGTCTGACTCAGTCTCAAGTTTTTACGGCTTTTTCTTTGTTGTTGTTTCCTTTCGGAGGGCTGAAATGTAACTGTAGAGTTGAGGGAGTGTTTCTTTAAGCAGCTCCTCTGAGGTGATGCAGAATTTCCTCTAAGCAGCCACCTAAATATTTTCAGGAAAAACCTCTGGCATCCTGGAGATGACCTTCCCCCCACCATTTCCATCTTTGTGTTTAGAGAGGATGTAGCAGTGCGCAGTCATGGCACTGTGTGAAAGTGCTGATATGCCCCACTGTGACGAGGCTTCTGTTATCTCTGTGCCCTCCAGTAAACGTGGTGGAGGCTTTACAGGAGTTTTGGCAGATGAAGCTGACCAGAGGGGCCGACCTGCGGAACGGAGCTCTAGTTGTTTATGAAATGGTCCCATCCAACAGCCCGCCATATGTTTGCTATGTCAGTCTTCCTGGAGGCAGCTGCTTCGGAAGTTTCCAGGTACTGTGTCTGCATGTTCTTAGCGTGATTGTGATAAGATGCTGGTGTGTGTTGGAGAAACTCTACTGTACAAAAATATTGTACTGTAAGAAAAATGGCCACTCAAGTGCAGTGTTACAAGCTCACAAATTTCCAACATGCCTGCAACCACAATATACCAAATATGGATGCAAGAGCACAAAACAGATAATTTAGGTCTGTGCACACTGTTGCTAACTTTACTCCACGTAAACACTGGCTGTCTTTATCTCTTTGGCTGCGTGTCTGTATTTCTGATTTTATCTGACCACCAATGCGTGTTTCCCCCACTGTTTGACAGTTCTGTCCCACCAAGGCCGAGGCGAGACGCAGCGCTGCCAAGATTGCCCTGATGAACTCTGTTTTCAATGAACATCCCTCTCGACGCATCACAGACGACTTCATCGAGAAGAGCGTCAGCGAGGCCCTGGCGTCGTTCAATGTAAGTTAGGTATAATAGATTCCAGACGGTTGCATGCTTAAGTCCTTAACTGTCAATGAGGAGGAAGCAAGTCACAGTATATGTGCAGTATATTGTGTTGACATACTGATAAAAATGAAAGAAAATTAAATGTAAAAGGACAGAAAATTACATAAATGTAAGATACAGATGCAAATACTTTACATTATTTAACATCATATATGTATATGTAGTGCACATAGCTATTTGCAGTATGGTAGATGTAGTGAAAGCATGCACAATGCATACCAATAATGAAGGAAGATTACTTTGCAATGAATTGCTGCCTAAAATCTCACTCTTTTGCCAAGTTGGCTTTTATATGAAAATTATTGTAAACCACTACACTAAACTCTCTGAAGAAGCTTTCGTCAAGGAGACATACGTCAGATATCATTACTTTTACACAACTACCCATCGACCAAAAATGTTTTTATACCGTCTTTATACTAGTATTTGTGAAACTGTTGTTTGGGCCACACAGCACACTGACATTGAAGGGGACCTATTAAACCTTTCTTATTTTCTGTTATGTATGTATACACCAATCAGCCAAAACATTAAAACCACTGACAGGTAAAGTGAACAACATTGATCATCTTGTTACAGTGCAATGTTCTGCTAGTAAACCTTGGGTTCTGACATTCATGTGGATGCCACCATACACGCTCCATCCATCTAAACACCAGTGCAGACCCTGTTGCCACCCTAATGGCAACAGCACTCCCCAGTAACTGGCCCCCCAGCAGGACAGTGCACCATGCTACACCACAAAAACCGCTCATGAATGGCCCAAGGAATGTGAGAAAGAGCTCCAGGCTGGCCTCCAAATTGCCAAGATCCCAATCTGATCAAACATCTATGGGACGTGCTGTTACCCCACCTCAGAACTCATGGGACTCAAAAGATCTGAAGGTAACGCCCTGGTGCCAGACACCAAATGACATCCTCCAGAGGTCCTGTGTCCATGCCTTGACAGGTCAGAGCCAAGTCCGGTCCAAGGAGGACCCACCATGGATCGGGGTACCTGTGGGGTACCAGCACATCCCTCAAATGTTCAATCAGATTGGGATCTGGGGTATTTGGAGGCCAGGTTGATGCCTTGAGCTCTTTGTCCTGTTCCTCGGTTCATTCCTGAGCAGTTTTTGTGGTGTGGCATAGTGCACTGTCCTGCTGGGGGGGCCGCTGCCATCGACAAGTGCTGTTGCCGTTGCTGTCTGCAACGGTGTTTGGGTGGGTGGAGCACATCAAGTAGCATCCACATGAATGCCAGGACCCAAGGTTTCCCAACAGAACACTGCACTGTAACAAGATGATCAATGTTATTCACTTCACCCACCAGTGGTTTTAATGTTTTGGCTGATCGGTGTATGTAATGTTACAGTGTCAGATACTGGTATAAAACATGACAAAAGTTTCAAATAATGGGGTAAATGTATGTGAAAATAATCCCTGTGAGGAGACACCTCAGGCTTCACACCGTTCTGAGTACTCTGTTTTCAATGTTTGTTTGTTTTTTAAACTATTTGAGACAAGCTTCAGTCGGCCCATGATGTATGTCTTTATATGGTAATCTCCTCTAGGCACACTACTGCAAGTGTTTACGTCATGTAGCCTACACTGCTACATATAGCTTCATGCTGACGTCAGGGAAGCCCGTAAACTTGGTTGTTAATGGGTGGTTTTGGATCATATTCCTGCTGGAACAGTGCTGTGCAAAGACGCTGGTGTTATGTTTTTTCCCAAGTGTGTTCTGCCTAGTCCCGCCCTACTGTGCTGTGATTGGCTTGTACTTGCCCTAACTGCCTTCGACTTTGACGTGTTAATGTGACCAGTACTAGCCAATCATAGCATGTAGTAGTAGCCAATCGCAACACAGTATTAGGTGGAATATGCTTGGGGAAAAAATTATGCAAGACACCAAAATACGGAAGACCCGAGAATGCTGGCCAGTCAGAGCTAACTAGGCTTTTTGGGGGCGGGGCCTTAAAGAGACAGGTGTTTAAATGGCGCGTTTCCGACAGAGGGTTAATACAGGTGTTCCAGCACAGACAGAATGAGTTAAAAAAAAGGTGCACATTAAAGTACACTTACATACAATTGTAATGAGCATAACAGGTCCCTTTGAACTCGTTGTTGTTGTTCACAGGGAAACAGAGAAGAGGCTGATAATCCCAACACAGGAATTGGGGCATTTCGCTTCATGCTTGAGTCCAACAAAGGAAAATCCATGCTCGAGTTTCAGGTGCGTAGAATTCAGGAATGTCTGCGTTGAGTTAAGTAGTATTTTATGCTCCTCAGATGCACAAACGAAGTGTGAAAATAGCATCGGCAAAGGTTGAGCCGAGGAGCCAAGATGTTAAAATGTTCCGCATGTGTTGAGCTTGAATGTGAAATGGCATTTTTGTATGCCTCCATAGAGCTAACTACTCCAGTGGGGTAATATACATCAGTTTGAGCCCACATGTGACCTGTTTATCTTTTACTAATAGCATTGAGCTTGAAGCCAGAACCCTACATCTAACTGGAAATAGGGATTCTGAAGGAGACATGCATGATTTATAACACAGAGTCGCTGCTGCGTATTGAGTGTCCTGAAGCAAGTTCCATCCCTAATTCCTGCTGGCTTGGCTGTGTTTGTGTTTCAGGAGCTAATGACTGTGTTCCAGCTGCTGCACTGGAACGGGAGTCTCAAAGCCATGAGAGAACGACAGTGTTCCCGACAGGTACTGTCATTTACCTCACAGATGGGTTCAATTATCCAAGTGCAGTAGTAGTTTTTATGGCTTTTCATTATGTCTCATAAACAAACAAGGTCTGTTTAAGTCTTCCCCTACATGGCATGACTGGTCCAGACAGATTAAACATTTTTTCTTGCTAGAGAGCTGCAGTGAGCTGGAGTACAGCGTCACTGCAGAAGAAGAGCATTAGAAATTCTAACAGGCTACCAAAAATGTGCAAAAATAATCTCTAGTTGCATTAGGCTGTAGTTTATCATCTTGGATGAACAGCTGATATGTGAAGCAAGTTCAAAGTAGGGAAGCAACAAATCAACTTTTACTTTCCCGATCCTAATCTATCTGCTGATATAAATACAGATCCATTACCAGTGTTGCCTTTTCACTACATTTCATTACATCTATTTTATGTGAGGTAACGTGAGGCCAAGGTTTGCTGTGTTGCTAAAAACTAAGTTGGCAGCCCACTGTGACTGAATGAATGTAATTGATAGCTGAAACACTGAATTTAAGATTGATGAAAAAACTTGACATTGGTGTGGATCTATCGTGTCCGGCAAATACCCAGTTGTCTAAATTGGTATCCCCACCGTATATCGGTGTGTTCATACTGTAAATTGGAAATATGTTTTACATCCTTTACCCTTTGAATTTTGTCAGCCATGGCCAAAGATTTACTGGAGTCTCACCAAAGTTATCATAGTTTGATATTTTGAATTAGAGTTATTTTATATTAGTTTTGACTTTTTAATTTACTTTTAGTTAGTTTTCAGAGTGCTAGTTTTAGTTTAGTATCAGATTTTCAAGAAGGCTTAGTGTTTGTATATATGTTTCTATAAAAAATCAGTACACAATCACCGAAAAATTGGCCATAGATGTCGACTGTGCAGGAAGCTTATCATGACCCATACTTCCGTCTATTGTAAGGCGGCGCCTTCAGGTGGTCGTAGTAATTATTATGAGAGCTGAGGAAGAAGTGAGGTAACATAGCATAAAAAGCAACAAAGTCCATGTAGTGTTGTAAAAAGATGGAAGAGGTCAGGGTGGGCGGGAGGAGTGGTGGATGTGTCACACAAGCCCAGGACTTTCACCCAGGAGATCAGTGTTTGTGCCACGAAGTCAACGTTGAATTCTTTTAGTAACAGTATAGCGTAGTATGCCAGTATGCTGTGCTAGTGACGTATGTGACGTCTGTCACGTGACTTTCGTGCGTAACGTTGGTAACAAAAGTGATTAGTAGCCAATCTTTCCCTCTCTTATTTTATTTACAGGAAGTGCTGGCTCACTATTCCCACCGGGCTCTGGACGATGACATGCGCACTCAGATGGCCGCCGACTGGGTGAACCGGGAACAGAGTGTGGCAGGCACCATTTCTCAGGAGGTGGCGTCAACGGAGCGAGAATTGGAGGACGCCAGGCTTGCGGGCAGAGAACTGCGTTTTTACAAAGAGAAGAAAGACATCCTGATGTTAGCTGTGGGCCAACTCAATGCAGCCAACACTGCCACCCTGCCCTCGCACTAAACCTGCCGTCCGTTGCGGAAACATGCCTTCACACTCCGTAGGATTCCTGGTAACAGTATTGATCACTTTATAGATATAAAGGTGCTTCGTCTGAACTTTTAGGTTTCATATCTTGTGTTTCGTTATGAGAACCAGGTAATCAGGCCTTGAATTACAGTATGCACACCCGTCCATAAAACCGACACTTGCCACTATAGCCGTTACCTCTTTGTGCCTAGTGATTACAGGATAACAGTGCTTTTCAAAAATAACCTGTAAACTTGCTTGGCATTCCAACGGACTGGGGTTTACTTGTTTTTTTCATTATTTCAAACTGTATTTACTCCAAGTAGACCTACAGAAACACAGCCTGCCTTTCATCAGTGAATGTACGGGACATAAGTTAATATGACCCATCAAACCAAACACATTCGATCAAAGTATGGATCATTCTGAAGTTTGTTTCTTCATGTTTGGAGTGTGTTTGTTTGCATATAGTATTTTGGACTCTGGCAAGTGAAGTTGGAAAAACATATGGGTCTTTAAAACCTTTATGGCAAGTACCCTGTGTCCGTTAATGAGAAGAATATCTCCACAAAAACAGTAATAACCCTAATGTAAATATGTGGAAATTGCATCCTCAGATAATACCAGATTTCAAGTAAGCGTCGAAACATACCTATTGGCTCATGTAATAATTTGTGGGTACTTTGCTAAAATGTCAGCAGGTGACTGATTGCTCTGACAGCAGCTCAGGTTAAAAAAAACAGATAGTGAATCATCACTATGTTTCTTTTTGTTTGTTAAGGCTTTTGACAGTTATTTTAGTGTTCATTTTATGCTTGGTGATCATGACAGTAGCTGAATGTATATTTTCAGTGTGCTATCAATGAAAAGATCTGCATAGTGATGCTGTTTAACATGTAGACGACTGAATTACTCTTGTGATACACGCAGGGCTGTACCGAATAGTTCGGAGGTTCATTCATAACCTCGACATTCAAATTCTAAATCAACAACAATTTTTTGCATGCTGTTAAAACCCTGTATTTCTGCACAGCTGCAGGTAAAGATCAGGCTATACTAATATTATTAGTATTATACTATCTGTAGACATAGATTCCAGTGGTGACTGTGTAGGATTGTTTCCAACTCGTGATCCAAATATTTCCAGTAACTCCCGCTTCCTTACGCCACTGGAGGGGCTGCTGAAGACTTGTGGGAGGAGCTGTTGATGATGCCGCACATGCCACCCACTGGCGGTGGATAAACAGGAAACAGCTGATAGCAGGAATGAGCAGCTAGTAGCAAGAGGGAAACGCAAACCTGACAGACACAGTAAAGATGAGCAACTGAGGAGACAAGGAATTGTGCGCCCTCCTTGCCCTCGCAAACGACGAGGCCATTAACGAGGCCGTCGTCAAATGACGGGAACGGTGAAGGACGGGCCAACTTACGAGAGAATCGCCGAAGGACAGACTCCCTTGGAGTACGTCACCGTTTACGTCACACACTGAGCTACACGTTTTGTTACTTGCTCACGCCCCCCATTGCCTCCCTGCACTCCCCAGTTTTGTTTTTATACTGCCAATGCTGAACGAAGATGGATTGGGCTTTCCTGCAAATTTGCACAATTCCTATTTAAAAAGGGCTAATGGTTAATGATCAATTAATGAGGGTCAGCTATCGGTCACAAAAGGAAAAGTATAAATTAGCATCCCTAATGTGATCATGTGCAAAATTCACGTTGTTACCAAACAAAATATTCTGCTTTAATTCATATTTGTTGGCGGACTTTCGGTACAGCCCTAGATGCAGGTTGTGTTTGTCATGTGCTTCATTTAGAGGAGTTTTTAAGAGCTGTTGCCTAGTAGATTAACATTTAGGTCTTGATCTCAGCAGAAACAAAGAATAGTGATGATGTGGAGGTAAAATGTGAAGGCCAAAAAAAATGAGTGGAGGGATCTTTTGTTTTTAACAAGTTGATTCATGATGTGTGAGTCATTGTAGTCGACACAAAACAGTCCCAGCTCTTGGTGGTTTATGTTGTTTTGACATACTGGAGGCAGTGCTGGTGTGTAACAGTGTATGTAACTCGCACTTCTCACCTTTCAAATGTTTTTATGTTGAAGGACCTGATTTATACTGTAAATGTGATATCTTTATATTTCTCTATGTATCTAAAATGTATTGAATACATTATACGGATGAAGGTGTTTCGGTGAGTAGCCTTTTAAAGACCCCATGTAATGGAAGTGAGAGTTTAACTGATAATATGCAGCTCTGGCTGGATGGAAATGTGGGCAGTGAGTTATGCAAGTTAAACAGCAGGAGGGCTCATTCTCACTGCTGAATGCTGGATTGTCAACAGCAGAAACTGATTACACTAAATTTGGGGGAAACAAAGACGCAGAGCTGGAGTGTGATTAAAGCCAGATCCAGTTTTATTATTTTATTGCTGTGTCTCCTCCCTGGGATCATTGTGCCTTCATGAAATTGGCAACATGCAAGAAAAGAAAGAAAGTTTAATTTCCTTTAATGAGGTCTTTAAAAGACGTTATACTCAGCTTTACTTGTTTTTGTCTTTATGTCATTACATTTAAAGGTAAAATTATAGACACCATGCTATATTACTGCGACAGTACCTTAAAGGAATAGTCCAACAATTTGGAAAATTTGCTTATTCACTTTCTGGCGGAGAGTTAGAGGAGAGGATTGATACCACTCTCATACCTGTCCTTTTAATGTAAGGCCACAGCGAGCAGCCCATTAGCTTAGCTTAGCTTAGCATAAAGGCAGAAAAAAGCTGATTGCTTCGGTTTGAGTTGCTGAGTGGTGGATATATTGGCAGATGGCTGCCTTCTCTTCAGTATATCCTCCTGAGACCTGGACTTTTGTTTGGTATATGTTTTTAATTTTGCCTTGTTATTTGGGATCAGTAGAACCTGATAAGTATAAAAAAACGAAACATTGTCAACGATAATAAAGTCCCAATGTCCTCAAACAAGGACAACAGTAAAGTCTCAGTGTCCTCAAACGAGACGTTAATAAAGTCCCAATGTCTTCAAACAAGTACTTCCTAATTAAAAGTGTCTTAGCTTGTTAATGTTGCTAAGAGTGATAAAATGTGTTGCCATATCAAACCACAAACATCACAAAAAAAACAAGTTTCAGCCATAAAATGTGATCAGGTTTTGGACCTTGTCTACTTTTGTGTCAGGATCGGCTGCAGACTGACTTGGCAGAGATGGCTGCCATTTTGTTTTTACATGGATTAGTGTATTGTGCTCTTACTACCACTAGATGGCACCAAAAAGTGTCCACAAATGAGGACAACAGTTTTAAGTTAAGTAGAATGAAGTTTAAGGTCAAGTAAACCCAAAATGTGATTTCCTCATACGAGGACACAGGGTCTCAGGAGGATATAGAACTAGATGGCACTGAAAAACTCATCAGCAATGTCTCATGATCTGGTTACTCAAGATAATCCACAGCCCTTGTTGTGAGCAGTTTTATGTAGGAACCATTTTCTTGTTACGGAACTACATTCGCTAACCATATCACTGCGCAGAGGGAGGTGTGTATTTATTGCTAGCTAATGTTGCAGCTGCACCAACACCATTAATCATTACATCAAAAGCACATGCCTCTTTTCAGTGAGCAGGTGCACGCTTTCCTCTGTGGGTGATACAGTTGGTGGGTGTAGTTTAGTAGGAAGAAAATAGTTACAACATGAAACTGCCGGAAAGAGACATTACTGATGAGCTTTCTTGAATTAACTTTTTGGCACTTTGAGCACCACAAGCCGAGTGCCATCTAGTTCTATTATATTTGAGAGAAGGCAGACATCTCTATGGCTGATATCATCAACACTCTGCAACTTACCCCAAAACAATAGCACTACAGGAAAGAGGAAAAATGTGTATACTTGATTTTGGGGTGAACTGTCCCTTTAATATTCACAGTACATACATGAAATTGGTATCAGTGTTTTCATCTAACTCTCCACCAGAAGGTGAATCAACATGTCCCAAAATGTTGCACAACTCCTTAAATATGTTACATGACATTAGCTTATGAAGGACTTATTAAACCTTACTACCTTTGGTATACATTTATATTCATTTTATATTCTTTGTTTGGTACTCAGCTTGCAAAATATGTGTGCAGCACAAGGAGGAATATATTTTTTTCTTCTTGAAAAAGACCCTGCAGCTCTTTTCAGTGAATACTGAAAAATTAAATTTGAACTTTGAACTGATGGAGCAAAACACTTTGACCTCACAATTCTGCACCTCGAACCCTGCTAATCTCACATCCTCCTTGTTTTCTGAATTCATCAGTGATTTTTTTTTTTTGGTCTCATGATCCAGTTTGCTAAGATTTACAAAGCTGAAATGTAATTAGGGAGAAAAACCCAATGAGTATTTAAATGGGCTGATTACAGAGACTGAAGATCTTGAATTTATTTTTATTTTTTTGGCATTTTCTCCCTAATTCAGATGCTTATTATGTGTTTGATTTTTGACCACAAGCCATTAATCTCAGAGCTCTCCTACAACTGCCTTTAACCTTTCTTTGTGATCATTATCAATGAAGGCTTTTTTAAACAATATATTTTTTTTGCTATCCATTTTATAAACAAAAAAAATCTTGGGCTTTTCATCCTTTGGTTTTGATGCATGATGTGTTGACTAAGTTTTGTTTTGATATGTTTCATATTCTTTACAGTATTGTTTTATAAAAGTGTTTCTGAAGGCCCTTATTGTATGTATTTTCTATGAACATTTTGTATTCCGTGTTTATACTTTTAGTAGATTTCTATGATGTAATAAAATGGCTCATACAAATGTTTATTGATTGTTTATGTTATTCATTTCACTGCTCACTGTAGTACACAACGAGGGCCAAGTAAGTCGTATGGCCATTTCATAGTCGACACACACAATGCAAGCAAGCGAGGCAAGCAACGCACTTCCTTTCATAGTCAACACATTGAATGCAAGCGAAGCAGGCAACACTTGAAATGCAATACATCGCTTGCGCAATAGGGGGTAGCAGAGTAACTGGTACATTCCGGCTAGCTAGTACCGCTGTAGCTAGCTAGCACTGCTATTTTATTAGAGTGCAGGGCACTAGAACTGTCATATAAATGGGGGTGTGCCTGTACGAGTTCGCAAAGTTTTTCCTCCTCGCCTGCCATATTTCATACCTGCTTCTTCTGTGAATAACAAAAAGTGGTTAATTTAAAGTACGTTGCTTGCATTATCAACCCTGCTGGCAACGCATGGTATTACACACTTTGCTGCGTCGCGTATCAACAAAATGGACAACACATTTTGAGACTCAAGCACACATCATGGTGGCCAATGCGTCTCGATGTGTCCCAATGCGTTTGCGTCTGCGTGCCTTTGCGTCGACAAAGTAGATAATCATTTGTAATGTTAAATGGTGTATGTTTAATTTACTACAAATATAAAAGGAGCTTTTCACGAACAGTTCAGAATTTATTTTACAGACTGTATGTAATGTACACAATGCATGTTTTGGGGTGTGCTCCAAAACACGTTTTAACCTGTGCTGTGTTTTATGGAGATAACTTCATACAGCTAGAAAACGGAAAAGGCTAGAAAAAAAGATCAATAGCATAAAACAGAATGAGTCATTCTTTTTCTACGATTAATTGTATCTTTTCAATTGTTTTTTTTGATGGCGACATTACAGATAAACATCGTTAGATAGAATGATGTAATGCATGTGATGTAATGAAAACAGTATGCTGCTAGCTTGAACTTGTGAACTTATTTCCACATGTTTGGATGATGATTATTGCCGTTGTTGTGCAGTTGAAACATATGTTCTTTTCTTTCTTTTTTTTCAGCTCAAAGTAACAAAGAAACTTTTATTTAAGTTATCTTTCTTTTATGTAGACTTCTATAGTGCTAGCAAAAGTTATTCACTCCTTTTTTAAAATTTGAATTAAAAAATTATTGATCAAATATGAATCATGATTGTGTGCACTGCATTGCCTGTTTCTTGCCTGAAGTGTTTTTAGAAATGGTTTGGCTGTAAAATGAGAACATTTGCTCTGGTTGGTGGGTATTTCTTTGTTTTGGTTGGGTCAAAACTTAAAACTGTGGTAAAAACTACACTTAAAAATGTTTCTGAAAATATTTGAGACTAGGCAATGCAGTAACAGAAATTTGATTCATTTGACAGAGTGACTGTAGTTCACAAGCAGCGACTGACATGATTAATAGCTGCTTTCTCTGAAAATGACCCGTTTTAGACCAAAGTCTCCTGTCACAGGCCAAATTTTCTAAAGCCTGAAAACAGAGCCAAGCGGAGGTGCTGAGGTCCAGTATTCCTTCCAATTACAATATGCTTAAAGTTTTTTATGGGATATTTGCTCAGTGATGTCAAAATTAAACTGCCTACCCGAGCTTAATACAAGGCATTTATTTGTTCATGCTTTGCAGTTAAATTCAACTTCCACCTTTGACAGTATTACAATCTAGCTTTGAGTTTTTCTTGCAATGTATTCCAGCTTTTAGCTTCTGTAGGTAATGCAGTTCGGCTCTCTGACATATTTTCAAAACTTCAGTCTTATATTTATGCATTTTCAGCAATACTTTTGAATTATTTTCAGCTTTCAGCATCCACATGCGTTTTCTGCAGGGAATGCGTTTTGTAGTTATTTATTGTACAGGGTAAATTTGGTAGAAAATAATATAGCTTACTGTTACGGAAATATGAATACGTTTATTTTATTTTATTTATTTTATGACTTCCAGCCTTTTGGGACGCCTTTCAAGATTGGATTACCTGTCAAAATGTTCCAATTTTAACATATGAAAACATAATGTTTGGTATTCAAATGGAGGACAAAAAAACAGAATTTGGGAATAACAATTTAATTCTTTTGGCCAAATATTTCATACATAAATGCAGATTTTTAAAATCTACCCCTATATTTAATGCATATCTAAATGAGATAATATTATATAAAAGATAGATAAAATGTTGTAAAATGAAAAAAGCCCTACACATTTATGAATATTTATGTAGCTTAATTCCTGACTGAACACTTGTGTTGTTTTATTTGGTTATTTTGTTTTGATTAATGTTTTTTTTTTTTTTTCATGTCTGTCTTATTATTTAATTGTATTTGTGTTCATATATTTCTGATATTGCTGCTCAGTTGTCAATCCTAAGTAATTATTCACTCTGTATAAAACTGCCTTTTTGTATTGTATTATAAAAATTTTCAATAATAATAATAATAATAAAAAATAAAAAAAATAATAATAATATTTTATGACTTCCGCTTCCGGCACATATACAGGAAGAGGCGGGGCTTCGGTTAAGGACGCTTGTCTGGCGTTGTTCATTCAACATGGCAGCGGGACCAATTTCAGAAAGAAACCAAGGTAAGTTCATTATCATAAAACCTGTTTCAGCCTTCTGGCTTCAGTCATTTATAAGTCTGCGTGTGGGCCACACTTCAAACTGCTCACCTTGTTTTTATGAGCCCCGCTGGCTTCCGGCGTAGCTAATAGTTTGTCATAAACAACCGGTCGATCACATGGAAGTGTTGTTAGCTTGCATTACCGCTAATTTAAACATTCAATGAGGTTTTATTGATTTTTCATCTAATTTACGTGCTTGCTGCGAAGGAAGCTATGTGTTACGTTTAAAACATTTTGATTAATTGAAGCAAGGTAGCCGTTGTGAGCATATTGGAAGAAGAGGTGCGTAACGTTACTGTCGGCTAACAGCTAAAGTTAGCCTAGCAAGCTAATCATGTTGACTTAACAAGTGATTACACTTTTTTCCCTCAGTGTAAGTCACTTGATATTCGGATATCGCATCGGGTGCTTTACACAGCTAGGGATGTGGTCTGTAGAAATGATATTAATATTACGGTTTTACCAGCTAAACAGTTAGGTTAGATAATTAACTGGTGTTCATAACAGTTAGAACTTTCAATAAAACCTAAATATGCTCTATTACTTGACTCTGATAAAACCCTATTAGAAAAGCCACATCATTTAGTTACATTATATTGATTTATAACTGCAACTAATTATGTGTTATTCTCTATATATTTTACTAAATTGATGTCATGTCCTCCAGCTGTAATCTCAAAAGGATATTTGATTATATTTTCCCAACAACAGAAAAACGGCAAGCTTTTATTCAACAGTTCTTACAATAATAATAATTTAGTTTGTAACATATGTGAAATGCTTTATGTGGAATTGTAATCAGCTGCTGAAATTTAACTGAGGATTATTTTGACAAAATTGTTGTATAGTTCAGAAATATTTATAATACGGTTGAGTAGAAATAATAAATGGAAATGCATTTTAAGTAAAAGAAGAAAACCAACATTTCTAATTGAGTGTGTGTGCGTGTGTGTGTGCGTGCATGTGTGCGCCCTTTACAAGGGCTGCAACTAGCTAACCAAGTTATTTTCAGTATCCTATCACTTCATTTTTTACTCCTTAAGATGTAAACGATCATGACAAATCTCCGTCACAGATTCACACAGGGACTTCGAATTCAGTCTACTTCATTTGAAATGACTTCACAAAGTCCCTGACTGTTTTTAACATGCTGTTTTTTACTTGTCCCTTGTCTATATTTGACATGCTGTATTTGTTCATTTTTGTAACCTTGTAATGGCGTGCTATCTTGGCCAGGTCCCCTTCGAAAATAAGAGATTTTATCTCAAAGGACTTCCTGGTTAAATTTAAGTTTAAATGAATCAAATAAATTCGATAAGAAAAATCTTCTGTGTAAAGTTTTGTCTAATCTGGAAATCTAGAGATAGTTTCCATATGTAGTTTATTTTAAATTTGTATTTATTTTTCAGACGCCACTGTGTATGTTGGCGGCTTGGATGAGAAAGTGTCAGAGCCGTTGCTATGGGAGCTCTTCCTGCAGGCTGGTCCTGTGGTCAACACACACATGCCCAAAGACAGAGTGACTGGCCAACATCAAGGTGAGTATCGGCTGATATTCTCCATAGCTGTGTTTATCAAGGCTGCAACATGTCACTCAAGAAAGGAGGAAATACACTCTTAAAGCTTTTTGCAAACTTAAAAATCTTTTTTGCAGATAAACAACAATCATGGAACAACTTTTTGCTCTCCCTTTCTCTCAGGTTATGGCTTTGTTGAGTTTCTTAGTGAAGAGGATGCTGACTATGCCATCAAAATCATGAATATGATAAAGCTCTATGGTAAACCCATCAGAGTTAATAAGGCCTCTGCACACAATAAAAACCTGGATGTGGGCGCTAACATCTTCATCGGTAATCTGGACCCCGAGATTGATGAGAAACTGCTCTATGACACATTCAGTGCCTTTGGCGTGATCCTCCAGACGCCAAAGATCATGCGAGACCCAGACACCGGCAACTCCAAGGGTTATGCTTTCATTAATTTTGCAAGCTTTGACGCATCAGACGCCGCCATTGAGGCCATGAACGGCCAGTACCTCTGTAACAGGCCCATCACAGTGTCCTACGCCTTCAAGAAGGATTCCAAAGGAGAGCGACATGGCTCGGCTGCAGAGCGACTCCTGGCTGCACAAAACCCTCTCTCCCAGGCAGACAGGCCGCATCAGCTGTTTGCAGATGCTCCACCACCGCCGAGTGCCCCAACGCCAGTTCTGACTGCAATGGGAACTGCGATGCCCATGCCAGGTATGATAAAAACACTGTGGGTACATATGTATAAGATGTTCTGTGGCGCCACTTTTTTCAGTTGTATCTTATTTAACCATTACTTTGTACAACCATTGTACAGTATTTTATTGTTGTTGCATGTAATACAGAACATTTTCCATCCACTAAATTCATCAGCGGATGAGGAAAGATCCAATTACTAATTAATAAATGATGATTTCAGGACTTACGCTCTCACACAACATAATGCAGTGTAGTGTATACATGTGTTGTTTGAGTCAAAAGGAAAATGGCGATTGTACTACTGACTCTGTTGGCTTTTTTGTACCTTTAACTGTTACATTTCCCGAATGTGACTAGTCTGCAAATAAAAAGCAAACCGTTTTCTGTAGCAAACTCGTCCTGTCAGGTGCAAACACCTGAGTTGGTGGTATGGTTATACATCTACAGTCTTCTTTTTAAATGGAGTTTTTGTTTCTCAGAGTGGTGTATATGTGTGTCTCTTGTATTACCCTGTCATTTTATACAGCAGCTGCCCTTTGATTAATGGTTATAGATTAAGTGGTTGATTGTGGTGAGTGTCCATGAAAGCAGATAACAGGTTTTATTACTTGCAGTGAGATGAAGTAGACCTCTTAGGAAATGGAAGTGGGCTCTTCTGAGTGATGCGTGTTTATTCAGTAGGCAATAATGAGATCAATTTGATTTAATCTTGGGAGATGATGTCTGTAACTAAAAGGGAACATAACGGCTGACAAATGAGCCCACTTTATGAGATACTAATGACATTTTTAAATTCATAACAGTGGCTAAGATGACTAAAATATTTTACGAATTCATCAGCCAGACAGCCTGACTTTGTGCGCCTGGAGAATACGGAATGACCACTTGTAAATACAACTTGTGTCTGTACAGGCATGCCTCCTCCTGTTTTCCCTCCTGTTCCTCCGCCTGGATCGATGCCTCCGTCAATGCCCCCTTCAATGGCCATGCCTCCAAGTGCAGGGGCACCAGGCCCACAGGGGGCCGGCGGCGGACCTCCACCCGGTCCACCACCCTTCCCTCCTGGCAGCATGCATCCAGGTAACAGTTTGCTCAAGATTTAAGTGTTTCCACGGCGGCTGTAAGTGTGGAGTTATGCAAAAATATACTGACAAATGTAACAGATCGATGTGTCCTTCAATTCTGTAACAGATGTTAATGTTTTCAAAAACTAGGAAACACTAGCTTCTTGCTTGCCTGTAGACTTAATTGTTTCTCTTACACAGGTATGCCTCAGATGCCCATGCCTCCTCCTGGTCCTCCTGGCATGGTGCCTCCACCTCCTGCTCCCCCAGGATCAAATCAACAACGGGCACCGCCACCCCCTGGCATGCCCCCACCCCCACCTATGGGCATGCCACCCAGAGCACCCTATGGCCCTCCCATGGGTAAGCACTGTGGTATCTCCTCGAAGCTGTGTTGTCAAGTAAATGTGTCTTTATCTTTAAAACACTGCCACAGTCATGTGTGGGGAAAATACCTCACAGAAGTGTTTGTGAAAGAACAACTGCAATACAGATGACTGTAGCTCTTGTTTATGGCAGAGAGCTCGACACTTAAGATAAGTGTTGCCCAACAGAAATGAACACAGTTGAATGTGGTTAGCTGTGGTGAGAGCACATAGTCAAAGGTAAATATTTTATCATGTTATAACCCTCTTGCTTTGTCTTCCTCAGGTCACCCTGTGCCTCCAGGTATGAGAGGGCCTCCTCCTCCCATGCCTCCACCTGGCTACGGTGCTGGCCCCCCTCGTCCTCCCCCCTTTGGCTTCCAGAGAGGACCTCCAATGCCTCCACGGCCCCCTGGTGTCCCGCCCCGCGTTCCCATAAGAGCACCAATGCCGCCGTAATCCGCCTCTGGCTGCAGGAACGGGCTCTCGCTGTTTTGTTTTTTTGTTTTTTTTAAACATCTTAAGATCTACTCAAGTTTGTAATAGTGAGAATAATTTAACCACCTGTTTGTGTTTTTTTGGTCATTGTACAGATGAAGACCTTTGGCGATTAAAATTTTTAGTACACCTTTTGGAATTGTTTGTTTATTCTTTCTCACCTACAAATATTACTTGTAATTATTTTGCATGTGCTTGGTTAATTTCATGGAAACAGGCCTTACTCAAAGAGGGAACAGTAAAGGTGTGATTAACACTGTTAATAGCTGTTTTTTATTTAGGTGTCCTGTTTCCTGGCTGCTGACTCACTGCCAAATGGAGCCATCAGTAAGGTTGTTTGGCTCCACCTGTCGTTTACTGCCGTGTTGTACCGCAAGTCAAAATGTCTGCTGGAAAAAAGGTGGAAGTCCTGGTCTAATGGTGGTAATAGTGAACAGTCAGTAGTGATCAAGCTTTGAAGACAATATTTATGTCAAATTTAATAGCCATATGGACAGTTGTCGTCCTTATGTTTTCAGTACTCAGTGGTACATAAAGCAGTTAGTTACTCCACCTCGATTGAGTCATTATAATGTTGCTTATATGTTATTATAGCATGGAAATAATTACCTACTTAATCAACATGACTGCAGGACTTGCTACTTAGAATATTTCTAAACTTTGCATACTAATCTTAATATTTCTTCCTTAACTTGTTATTAGGACCCTCAGCGGTTTGGTGTCTCCAGTACAAATGACAGTGCTCCTACAAAATTAAGTAAGTGGTACAAAGATTTTTCTAAAAGTCAGGAGTATTCTGATTTCCTCCCTCACATGATCCATCAAGGCCAGTCACTGTCAGTTAAGACTGGGTGTAATCCAAGAGGCAACCCCCAGGGCTGAAAGATTCAGCCAACACCCAAGTGCCAAAATCTGCACTTTCTTAAATGGCACTTGAGGCTGGCTCCAGCAGTGACTCAACCCCCATAGACCCCCATGTTAAAATGCCAAACTTTACAGTTGAAATAAGCATGTCCATATCCTGGTACAAAAACAGTTTTGGTCTCTGTCACTCATTTCAGCATTAATGACAACTATGTTGGGGGAGGAGTTTTTATATGACTCACCTGTTCACATTTTATTAAGGCTTAAAGGTATGTATATGTAAAGGATGGGCAGCTTGATTGACAGGCTGTCTGCGAGCCATCACCACAGTCTAATTATAGTTCTGCATTGAAGCGACATCGTAGCTACGGTGGAGGCTCTGCATTGATATGGAACCTACACCGTAGCCTGACGTGCACCTCCCCAGAAATATAACTACATGTCCTAGCGACACAGACCTCCCGTCTATTTTTGTAAGCTGAAACCATTTCCCTCAGTGGAAATGAAGCTTTTATTTACTTTAATTTCACAGATAAGAAACAATAAATTATGAAGACAATAAAGCCTCCACAAAAATAGCATTTTAAGCCTTGTGTGTGATTTATCCTGGCCTCATATGAGCAGAGGAAATCTCCGCTCGTTGCTAGGCTAATTTATAAAATGTAAAATGCCATAGGCTCGTGCTAGTAATGTTAGCATGTTATATTTGTTTTGAAAATGTCTTTAGTGTAAGATAGCTGTATTCGGTGAACCTTGTGAGTTGTAACGGAGCCAAATTATATGCTGTTGCCTTTGTTAAATGTTGCTGTTGTCCCTGGTTTTATGAGAGGAGGAAAAGATCGCTAGCTGCTAGGCTAATTTATCCAATGTAAAATGCCATAGACTTGTGCTAATAACGTTAGTATGTTGTATTTGTGGGGAAAATGTGTCCAGATAAAAACAAGTGTTTGTCTGTGAATGCTGCGAGTTATAGTTAAGCCAATTTGTGTACTTGTGTTTGAAATTGTCTCTTAAGCCATGTTTAATGTGTGTTTAATGTGTGTTTTGAATCAACTAAACTTTACAGCACTTCACAGAAACCCCACCGCTGACTAGTGTTTGTAACTGCAGAGTGACAGACACACCACCACACAAGTATAAGTGCTCACAACGGCATAGGTTACGGCGTAGGGTCTGCAGCATGACTATAAATCCCGCTCAAGAGTGAGAGCCACCCATCGCTCCTCCACAGCTCCACCCTCTTGTCCAAATATGGTCACAAAAAACAAAATGGCGACAGCTGAAGCGCCAAACTCGAGGCTTCAAAATGAGATTCCGCAAAACAATGGGTGACGATAGATAGCTATGTCCATAATCTTATACAGTCTATGGTATAACCAGCTGTTTGCCCATACAGGCTAGAAGAGAGTGTTTCAGGTTATTTCTTATTAAATTCCTCTGAGCTGTGGCTTGTATCTACAAGTGACTGATATTTTCACAAAAGACCACCTGAGCACTTCGATGTTTTTGTGAAACACATAAAGGCAGCAGTCTGTTTCAGTTTATTCACACTAATCACATTTCGTATGTGTGTGATAACTTTTCGTTGACTTCCAGTCAATGTTCATAATAAGGCACCGTACCTACCCAAACACACAAATCACTTACATTTTCCATTCATGGGCTTTCCTTTCTCTTCATTTCTGTTGATGAGTAGGTGATACGGAAATGAGCCTCGGGACTAATGTTCTTTCTGTATTGCTTAACACCTGCCCAAGCAAAACAAACACACAGATGCTGGCCTTCCAATTGGGTGAAGGTGGTCTTTCACATGTGCCTGACAGACGACGCGTTGTCAAGGTGAGGCCCTACCATCAGAGATGCAATCGATACCCTCCTGGAGAATCTGCTGGAGAATATAAGAATAAAGTGCTACGGTAAAGACCCGGTCAGACGGAACAGACAAGCCGTCAGCCTGGATGTCAGAAGTTCCCATCACCCGCGTAATTGTCAGGGCTGTAGGCAAGGCATCTGTGGAGCGACCTCGTTTTCTTAAAGTCAGCCTTTAAAAGTAAATAGATAAATTCAAAGTTTGTTTAAGGCTGTCTAGAGCTTAAATGTTTTGTGCCTCCTCTATTAGCAAAGCATCAGTTGTTCCAGACCACATATATAATGGCAATCTATTTCTATGGATAAGGCTTTTCATCTTGTCATTCTGTTACATTGTATTGCTTCCATTATATTTTAAATGATATCATAATCAAGTGCATGTAAGCTTTCATACATATTCTTATTGGTTTCTTCTTGCTGACAGTTTTCTTTAAAATATTAATTTGTTTGTTGCAAAAACATTAAACCAGCCTTCTTATGTATAGAATAAAGTAATAAATGCATTTGTGATTTGCAGTGTGGGTATTTTATGTTTTCAAATTAATTGACCTGCTTTATTAATATTTGTATAGCGGAACCATTAAGGTAAATTGATCTGTAAACAGTATTAGATATTAGAAAAATATGTGTACATGTGTAAGAATAGTAGAAAATGGAATATTGTACGTACATAAGGCAGCATAACACCAGAAAGTGACAGTGTTGCATGAATACAACAGGAAATGTTTCATTTTTCTTGGCCCTATGCAGTAAGCAATAGGCCTATTATAAGTTGCTTAGGGCCCCTTAGTCTCAGGGGACCCCCTAAAAACATTTTTTAATGAACACTTGCTCCAGATTACACGCAAAGAACTTTACAGTGAACTGCCTCAGCAACCAACGTTAAATGGAGAATACAATGGACTTCGTCTCTCTCTGTCTGACAGATACAGCTGACCTGTTGTTGTTACACCATCGTGGTCTCACGTCCATTTTTAATGATCAAATAAAGTTCCTCCCAGTGTCAGAATTATGTCATGTTACTAAAGCTATAAAATCCTGTTTCATCTAGACTTTAAATTAATATTTACAACACACAAGTTCATGACATCACAACAACACAACCTAATAAAAGGGGGCCCATGAACCAAATCCGTTTAGGGCCCCCAAAAGTCTAGAGCCGGCCCTGCCTTCTGCATTTTGCACCACTACACCGCCTTATCAAAATGACAAATACAAACGAAAATTACAAATCTTACGTCCATGGAGAAATTTTATCTGAATGGTAGGCTACAGATGATGACATCACACTGTCTGAGGAAAGCTCACGTTTCTACATAGCAGGTCTTCATGCAGAAGAAGGGATCAAGAACGTGGCAAGTGGTTGGCATGGCAACAGGAGTCAGGTGCGCTTGCACGTGTGTGTTGTCTGTGCGCACAATTTGATATTCATGTGTACAGACAATCTATTTGTAAAGAGGCAGATGGATGAAAATGAGGTGTTTGTGCGCGCATGCGTGCGATGGCATACATGTATAGTGTGTATTTAATATTAAGTGTTTCCCAAACATTGTATGCACATACGTAGGCAGAGAAGAGAAAAGCGTGAATGTGGCGAGCGATAGCGTGTGCAAAGCTGGAGGAAAGTGTAGGAAATGTGCGCAGATATGCGCCAAACCCCTCCAGATATGAAGGCGTTAATGTGCTCGTGCGCTCGTGAGGGTTTGCATGGGGGGAGGGGACCCCTGCACATCACTGAGTGTGTGTGGATGGCGTGGGCTTCTCTCCTCCAAACCGCGCAGCATCATCATCACTCGGTTCACAGCAACAGCCTCGTACGCATCATCATCCTCATCCTCCTCCTCATCCTCCTCATCACCATCTCCGGGCTGAAGAGGGAATCACATCGCAGGGATAACGGTGAGCGTCAATATCACAATATTTAACTGTTTGCTTCTGATGTCGTCTCACAGCGTCTTGGACATATATGTTTTTTGCATGAAGACATCATGAGGAAGAGGCGATGGGCGTGTTCTGCAACCGTTTGCTTCACACAGCAATTAAGATCGATTTTGTGAATCGCGGGCCTTTAATCCAATCCAAGTCGTGACAAGCTGCTGGCAGTGTGATTTCTAAGAATGAGCGCAGATGTCAGGATGCAGGCGAGCAGGCAATCGGCTGCTATTTGTGACAGATTTATATTTTAATCCGGCCGTATTTGTGTGCTGTGTAAATTGGCCTGTTAGTGTGAAGGCCTTTTTCCCCCTCTCTTAACACCAGTGGTTAGGATGAACTGGAGGCTTAAATTTGCACATATTTAACCACACTCTTTAATTTGAATTATTGCTGCCCCATTCAGGCAATTGCTGCCACTGGAAAATAACCCATGGGACACTAAAAACACCACAAATATGCGCCTACAACCTCTTCATAAACAGGCCTGTGAGAGATACTAGGAGAGCGATTTTTGTGATTCCCATGGCTGTCCTTAATAAGATTTCATCCTCAGGTGTCCACATTATTCATTTTAATATTCTGATAGAAATCCTGCTGCTTTAATAAGCTTGCATGTATGTGATGTGATGGCTATCTGTCCTGCTTAGCCTTGCCAGGGAAGTGGAAATCTGATACTTATTGATTTTTTGGAAGGGGGAGAAAATAAAGACAAAAAAAAAAGGGTTGGTCAAACCAGAGGGAGCAATAACATCCATCCTCCTCATCCTCAGACCTGCCTGCTCTTTATTACTGACAGGGCTGTGTGTTGCAGGCTGCACGGAGCTGTAGAGATGCTGTCAACTTGGCAACAGGGACTAAATGAGAAAAGTGGGTTTAAAGCGTTTGTTTCAGTGAAAGAGACTTAAAAATAAGAATTAAAGGAGTGCATCTGTAGCATACCTGTTGCATAAATTCATTAGTAATCTATTTATCTATCTTGGGGTTTACAGAGACTGATCATTTTAGTCCTCTGAAGTGAATATAAACATGGAGCTGTACACTGCCCTACACACCATTTAGTTATCGCTGCTAATAGGCCTTGTAATAGCTGTAAAAACACAGGTGGTAATATTTATTATTAATGTTAATAGTAACACCTGTTCTGTTTTGCTCAGGCTGGCTTGGTTCTATTTAAGTGCTCGTGTTTGTAAGGGAGACAGTGATGCCAGGCCTGTAAGTGCTCGACTCCAAGATATTATTAGGTTAGCGTCCTACAGTTTAGCCTGGCCGACCAGCCCTGTGGGGCTCCTCTGATCTGTGCCAGTAAATCTGCTCATCATGCCCACAGTGAGGGATCTGTGGTCGGAGACGATGTTTGAATTACATTTAACATTTAAACAAATCAAACGTGTGTGTTGTGCTTTGATGAGGATGCAGATGCTGGCGTAAAGATAAATACGTATGAATATAAAATAGTTATATACGACAACCTGGTGAAAGTCTTTTTGAAACAGATAATGAGCTCATTTAAAGCAGCCAGCAGAGATTTTGGTCGTAACTGCGCCACTAAACAAACAAGAATTTGGCGTCCTGGTGTGACTGAACAAATTCACCATTGAACAAACATTTAGTCTGCAGCTCTCGGTGTTTGTTTATGTTCATTTGGGGATTGTAAAGGGACAGTTCACCTACAAATCAAAAACTCATATTTGTCCTCTTACCTGTAGTGCTATTTATCAGTCTAGATTGTTTTGCTTACCTGTAGTGCTATTTATCAGTCTAGATTGTTTTGGTGTGAGTTGACGAGTGTTGGAGATATCGGCCGTAGAGATGTCTGCCTTCTCTTAAATATAATGGAACTAGATGGCACTCCCGTAGAGATGTCTGCCTTCTCTTAAATATAATGGAACTAGATGGCACTCGGCTTGTGGTGCAAAAACTCAACAGGAATGTCTCTTTCCAGAAATCATGACCTGGTTACTCAAGATAATCCACAGACCTTGTGAGCAGTTTCATGTAGGAACTTTTTTTTTTTTTTTTTTTTTTACCAAACCACACCCGCCAACAGTATCACCCCGTGGAAAGAAGTGTACATCTACTGCTAGCTCACCTAGTAGCTACCACTGAGCTAGCTAACGTTACAGCTTAGCTGAGGAGGATGCCGTTAATGTTAACATCTCACGCTATCACGAGCACAAGCATTGTCAGTGAGTAGATGCACGCATCCTTCTGCGCAGTGATACGGTTGGTGGGTGTAGTCGGGTGGAAAGAAAATAGTTCCTTCATGAAACTGCTCACAACAAGAGACATTGCTGCTGACATTGCTACATGTTCAAATGTATGTTTTGGTGATTTGAGTGCCACAAGCCAAGTGCCATCTAGTTCCATTGTATTTGAAAGAAGGCAGACATCTCTACGGCCGATATCTCCAACATTTGTTGACTCACACCAAAACAATCTGGGCTGATAAACAGCACTACAGGTAAGAGGAAAAATATGTATTTTTGATTTGGGGGCAGTTTTGTTGCTGTGTAAATTAGACATTGAGCAGTTTAAATGCTGATTCTCATGTCCTTTGTTCTTTATATATTCGTATTTAAGTGTCCAAAAATATTAACTTAAGTAAAAATGAAATGATTTAATATTTTGCCATTATAACTGGAGGAGGCTCTGAAGTAGCATTTAGACTATTGTGTAGTGAGAATATACGCAAAACTTTAGTGTACGAAGAAGACAAGAAACAAATTTAATATCAGAATTTTTTTTGTGGCTGACCTCAGTGTTAATAAAACCCTGTCTCTGGCCCGCTGTATACCTGGCAGACACCGAAAGCTCTGTCAGCCCATTATTACCTGTCAGACCTTGTTTTGGAAACAGGGGTCAAAGTGAGTGTCGCAGTGATGTCTCTCTGTTTCATTGCACCACAAAATCAAAGTGACATGTTGCTTCACTGCACGGCGACCCGTGGCACACAGCATCTTAATGCAACAGCATATGGATGCGGGTATCGTCAGTGAACTACACGAGTCAACGCCTTATAAATGTTCTTTTCCTCAAAAGGAGATGTGATACTGCAGCGCACAGTTAAAACTGACATCAGTTTTCCGTCTTCTTTTTCCTCATTTCAAGCCTCATTTGTTTTAGCACGCAGCCCCACTGAATCAGCAGTGCACTTAAAATTAGGGAACGTTTACGGCTCTAATTGATTAATCACTGAAGTACACTTTATTGGTTTTGTTCAATATTGTTAATGTATTATTTAATCACCTAAGCTACTGAAAAACTCACATTTTAGCGCAGGATTTTGTGAGCTGTCCTTTAAAGAAATAATAAAGAGGTGTTAATACATGATGATGATGACCACATAAACAGTGAAGACCTATCCTTTGGAGCATCATATCAGTCACATTACATTCGGCTCATGGTCACGCACTGCAGCTCTTCACCAATAACTTGATCTGAGGCTTTCAGGGCATTTCCGCACCAAGACACATCCAATAAAAATCCCTCTCACCATTCAAGGCTTGATGTCTCGGCCTGTAATTACTGCTCAGGCCCATCTGTGACTCTGCAGTGAGCACATGCTGGGCTGATATGGAAATGCAACAGGTGTAGTCTGGAAACACATCATTATAGGCTGGTTAGGTAGTTTGGTTAGCTGACAGGAAAAAAATCAGTTCAAAGGAAGATGTGTCTGGAAAAGTAATAGGCATGAACCCTCCACCTACACAAGTACAAGACACCCAGATGGAACAAAAGAACAAAGAACATTTTTTTTGTGTCTTTTTTTGTTGTTTTACATCTTTTTGCAGTCATTTTGTGTCACTTTGTCATCATTAAACATCTCTTCCCTTAGCAAATAGCTGTAGATTTCAGGATGGAGGGAACACTTGCATTTGTCCCCCCCAATAAAAACTCAAAAGTACCAGAGGACTTATATTTTGACAGAATTAAAGACATTGACACCACACATTGATGCAGAAAAAAGCACATAAAAAGTCACCAGAATGCAACACATAAAGTATCTGATGTTCTCCGGCAGAGGATCCCCAAACCCCCTGTTTCATGTGTAGCTACTCTTTGTAGTCAGTTTGTGATTGTTTTGGGTCTCTTTGTAGTCATTATATGTCTCTTTGGAGTCACTTAACAACTCTTTGTGGTAATTTGCATCTCTGTAGCCATACTGTGTCTCTTTCTAGTCATTTTGTGTCCCTGTTGTCATTTTGTGTCTCTTTATAGTAGTAGGTGTAGATTTCGAGGGCGTGGAGGACGCAGATGCATTCGTCTCCCTCAATAAAAACATGGAAGTTGCAAAGAACTTTTAATTGAACAAAATTAAAGACACTTACGCCATAAACTGATGCAGAAAAATTCACCAGAATGCAGTGTTTGACGCTCAAAATTTGGCTTTAGTTTGGCTTTGGCTTAGCAACTCTTTGTAGTCATTTTGGGGTTGTTTTGTGTCTCTTTGTAGTCGTTATTTGTCTCTTTGCTATCGCATAGCTACTCTTTGGAGTCATTTAGCATCTGTGTAGTTACATTGTGTCTGTTTGTGGCCATTTTGTGTCACTGGTTGTTTTGTGTCTCTTTGTAGTCTTTCTACATCTCTTTGCAGTCGCTTTGTGGTTGTTTTTTAACTTTAGTTGTTATACGTCTCTTTGCAGCCCCTAAGCAACTCTTTGTCGTCATTTTGTGGTTGTTTTGTGTCTCTTTGTAGTCGTAATATGTCTCTTTGCTGTCGCGTAGCCACTCTTTGTAGTCATTTAGCATCTGTGTAGTTGTGTCTCTTTGTGGCCATTTTGTGTCACTGTGGTTGTTTTGTGTCTCTTTGTAGTCATTATTTGTCTCTTTGCTGCCGCATAGCCACTCTTTGTAGTCATTTAGCATCTCTGTAGTTTGTGTCTCTGTCTCTTTGTGGCCATTTTGTGTCACTGTGGTTGTTTTGTGTCTCCTTGTAGTCATTTTACATCTCTTTGTAGTCGCTTTGTGGTTGTTTTTTCTTCAGTTGTTATACGTCTCTTTGCAGTCTCTAAGCAACTCTTTGTAGTCATTTTGGCCCTTGCAGTCATTTTGTGGCTCTTTGAAGTCATTTAACCTCTCTCTGTAGACATTTTCTGGCTGTTTTGTGTCTTTTTCTTCTGGTTATATGTTTTTGTACTCTCTGTAGTCATTTCATCTTTGTGGTAATTTGATCAACCTTCTGAGAGATGTCACTTCATTTCAGCAGTCACTCCATTTTTCATTGCAATTTCTTAATATGACTCAACAACATGATGACACGACTTTGGCATATTCTAACATTTTAAAAGCATATGATATTCATCTCCAGAGCGACTGTCATTATAGAATGTGCAGATCCTCTGGTTTCTATCCCGCCCTTTACATCTCCCGATGACTTTTTGAAATCTGCTGTTGTCCACTCTGAAATGACTAGTAGCCTATCTATCTAAACTCTTGGTTTTCATGCAACAGATAGTTTTCCAATTGGAGCTCTTTTTTGTCATTTGCTTGAACACATTTATCCATTCAGAAGTTACATTTTTGAAGCGGTTCTCACAGAAGCCTAAACGGTCGCCGGCCAAAATGACAGATTTTGTTTGCAAAATGCTTTAACACTCACAAAACAAAAGCAAATATTTCCATCAATCAACACAACTCGTGGTCAAATTAAAATGTCCTTCCAATCGATCATTACACAGTGGACAACAAACAACAAAATATAGCTATCAATAAGAACTAGTTTAACCTTCAGTGTGCTTTATGCCTCTGCCATTTTTTGAAACTTTACATCATTATAGTTTGTGCCGAAGTAAGAATATCACAGCATGAATTTTGTTCTCTAAAGATGATTTTACTAGAGATAACAAACCCTGCTGCACACTTCTTTGAGCTGCCCTGTTAATATAAAACATTTTATAATTCATTTTATTCCATTCCTTGTTCATTTCCTTGTGCCTTTGGCCCCTTTGATCCATACTTGCAAATACCAACACAGAGTTGGCATCTTTTATAGACGGATGAGAACTGATTGCTGGGTGAGGAGTTATGCAAAGAAGTTTCACACAGGCGCATTAATGATTCATAATTATGCAACAGTTTCAGCTGTGTGTGTGAATGGATGTTTTCCTTTTGTTCAACACAGATAGTCCAATAGAGTTTTAGGTCCTTCTGCAGGCTCTGTCTTAACTTTTTTCATAAAAGGGTGTGAAATATGGTTTGTTAACACATTTGCAAGGGGTAGACTTCTGCTGTGCTATGAAAGTGATGGACAATCGAATGAATCACAGTTTAATTAAGCGTGTCTTAGCAGTTGAGACAAACCTGATATTCTGCATTTATATCACACAATGTCATACTTCTGGTGTCACTTTGCCACGTTTGCATGACCTGATCTTTCAGCCTCTGTTCAACAGCCAGTTTCAACCAGCTGATGTTGTTACACTTTTGCAAGACCCACGGTGTCGCATATACGGCCGTATTATGCAGGCTGAGCAAATAGTTGTACATTATTCAATTGACTTTGGTTTCTTTACCTTCTATCCGCCTTCGCCAGGAGCCAATATTGTCTTTTTAACTGTGATACAGAGAGACTATCTGCAGCTCCCCATACACTACATTACTGCAGGTTGTCATTTTAATGCAGACAGAGGAGTAACAGGCACAAGGGCCGCCTAACGCCTTGGGCCCCTGTGTCCAATTGGCCCATTCAGGAATCCATTGTAATGGGTCACCAGAAATGTGCAAGGATGCTTTTGATACTAATAATGATCATTAAATTGATTTGTATGGCACCTTTCATACAGGGGGTGTCGCTTAAAGTGCTTCACAATAAGAGGAAGAAACAAGAGAATAAAAACAGGCAAATTAAATCATGGGCAAATACTGCGCAATAAAACCAAACAGTGACATAAATAACAAACAGAAGACGCAGCAGATAGCAAGAACGGGTATGCTAGAAATAATAGAATGTGTGAGAGATAAAAACAAGGAAGGCAAATATAATAAAACATGTAAAACATAAGAATAAAACAAATAGAAGTGACAGTAAGTTAATGGCAGTGCTGAGTAAATACGTTTTCAACTGTGGTTAATTGTGTTAGAGAATTCTGTTGTTCTAATACACAGTTAAAAAAGCCTAGGCTGCAGATATTCTTATTTGTGTGATAGTTTGAATTAAAAAAAAAAACAGCAGCAGAGGATCTAACAGTCCGTGAGGATGATACGAGAAAGATTTAATGATGTAGGCCGTTTCCACATCATTAAGAGCCTTGTAAACAAGTAAATGAACTTCAAAATCAGTCCAAAAGACACCATGAGCCAGTGCAGGTATGCTAAAACCGGGGTGACATGCTCTCTTTTTCGTTGTAGTCAAGTTTTTTGGCATCTCGTTGGCATTGGAATGGCTGTACCTTTGCAATATTTCTTAAACAAAAGAAAGCTGTTTGGTCACCTTCTGTATGTCGGACATAAAATTGAAGTCTGAGTGAAGGATAATGCTCAGGCTCGTGACTTCTGATTTAACCCAAAATGCCACGTTAGGCTAGAACTAACTCTCTTTTTGTTTGTGGCCCAGTTAATAACATTTCTGTATTCTCAAGAGCCTTTCCATGAAACCTACGACTAACTGCCTGCATGATTACTAAATATAAACAAGATTGGTTGATTTATACTTCCGCTTTCTCCTCAGACAGAAGGAGAGCCTGCTGTCAGTCAAGTGACTGACAACTCTTGAGGTGTATCCTGAACAAAACTGAAGCTTCAGGTGGCCTCTCCTCTACGTCTTTGACCACTTTTGCATCTTCTGAACCTCTTAAAAATGGAGGAGGGCTACCAAAACCGGACTGCCTTCATAAAAGGCGCCAAAGACATTGCCAAAGAAGTCAAGCGCCAAGCATCTAAGAAGGTCGGCCGTTCAGTGGACCGGATGAGCGATGAGTACAGCAAGCGCTCCTACAGCCGTTTTGAAGAGGACGATGACGATGACTACCCCATGCAGGGAAGTCAGGACGGAGGCTATTACCGTGGAGACAGCCAGGCGGCCAACGACGACGAGGGTGGCCACAGTGACTCCACAGAGGGTCACGATGAGGATGATGAGATCTACGAGGGCGAGTACCAAGGAATTCCCAGGGCTGAATCAGGCAAAGGCAGCCTGGCTGGAGGCCCAGGTTCGGTGAGGGCCGGCGATCAGCAGTTCAGAGATGTTGGGGTGTCCGAGGGAGAGAGGAGGAAGGACCAAGAGGAGCTGGCTCAACAGTATGAGACCATTTTACAAGAATGTGGTCACGGGAAGTTCCAGTGGACCCTGTACTTTGTGCTGGGCCTGGCTCTCATGGCAGATGGTGTGGAGATCTTCGTGGTCGGGTTTGTTCTGCCCAGCGCTGAGAAGGATATGTGCCTGTCTGAACCTAACAAGAGCATGCTAGGTAAGACTCCTTTACAGGTGACTGTGTCTCCTTCTGCTGTACAGCTTCTGGTTTGGCTTTGGCACATATTTATGTTGCTTAACGGATAAGGCTGTCCATATTTTTCTTAAAACCCCCCAATGAATTGATCCAACTAACAAGTACTTGTTGTGAATCCAAAGCCTGACGTATCTAATTCCCCTGAGCTATAGAGCTTCAGCGTCCAAAAACTCATTAAAAATACATCAATGAGCCACATTGTCACACTGCAGGGCGACGTGTTCTCTCATTACAATGAACGTGGGCACTCTGAGTCAATCTTTAGCCCCTTTCTCACGGGACAAAAAACCCACCAACACCCACTCACACCAGGCTTGACATTCACTCGCGGGACAAATGACTCTGCAGTAGTCACAGGTATTTATCGGCTCCAACTCTGATTGTACATCGTTCAAAATCTAGTCGACACAGAGTTTAAGAGAGAGAATGATTAAGTAAGATATATATAAAAAAGAAGTAACACAGGCCTCCATGCTGCTTTCTACCGTTTAAGATAAAATAAGATAGAACTTTATTTATCCAGAGGGAGATTGCTAAGACTAAACGACTAAAATAACAGCAGGAAAAGCAAATGTATAGCAAATATAAAATACAATACATAGAAACTAGAAAACAGTAAGGTTCAAATAAGGTGTGATCCAATAAATACAATACACACAATGACAAAAACAGGTTACAACTGTGGATAATAACCGTGGTTGCTGTACAATGTCACACTCTAGGTGGTGCAAGAGTCCAAGAATGCATTGTTAATACAGAACTGACTTACCTAACCTGTTTCCCAGCCTGTCCATGGCGTCAAACGTGACATACCAGAAAAAACAAACACAAAAACACAGAGGCAGTTTTTACTGCAGAGTCACGTACACAGCTCTGGTCTACTGGCAGTGGAAAAGGAGTTTTTCCCCTGATTTTTAACAGCTTTTCCTGTGCACATGCACTAATTTTGGTGGAAAAAAGGCTATTATACACTGTCCTGCTGCCAGGAATACTAAGTAGAGCACCAAATGTGTATTAATTCACAGCTGACAATACCTCAACAAACACACAATTCACTCCTGTTTGAATAACCTTGTGTTCTTAGTAGAAAATGGGCTTGGGCTTTAGAGACAGACTTATTGGTTTTATGTTTTCATGGGATTTGTTGACAGCAAGAAAATTAAAGAATAATACCTTATCTTTTATGACAAGTAGAGTTTTATTACTGTTTGTGTTTGAACTTCTGTTTGTCTTGAGAGGCCAGCTGTCAGCAGAGTAAACATAAACCTGAAAAGCCCATAATCTAACAGCAGGAGTCTAGAGGCAGGCATAAAGAAGACAGGATAGACATGCATCTGTTGCTGTAATAGTTTCATTTCCTTTGCTCTCTCCACAGGTCTGATTGTATATTTTGGGATGATGGTTGGGGCTTTCCTCTGGGGGGCTCTGGCTGACCGGATAGGCCGCCGCCAGTCTCTTCTCATCTCTCTCTCAATCAATAGTATCTTCTCCTTCTTCTCCTCCTTCGTCCAGGGCTACAGCACCTTTCTGTTTTGCCGACTCCTCTCAGGTGTTGGGTAAATTGAAATACACCATATATATTTATATATATCGAGCCACTTCACTCTTACACAGGATATAATTTAGGTTTACAGGCAACACAATCCTGCACAGTACAATCCAGTAGCAGCAGAGGAATCTGACTGCGATAAGAGAATTTAGTGTGAGTGTCCATCTGTATGCAGCATAGTATGTGACCCCACTTAGTCCAGGTTCAGTGCAACTCATGTTAAAATGTCTCTGACCTGACGTTGTATTTAAATGTTACCAGAGAGCAGAGGTAACTGCGCTGATTGTGCAGTAGAGCCTTATAAATAAACAACATACAATGCTGCACTCTTCTGTTTATTGAGGAGAACCACCACACCTTTTCATATTTGATGAAGCGCACCAATTTTAATGGAGTCTTCCCATTATTAAAAGCAGTAGTTTCTCTTATTTAGTGAAGAGACAAATTGAGGTACTAAAATCATTTCCATTTGTGGTAAAGATCAATCACTTTCCCACAGAGCTTTATGAGTTAGTTCTGCACTAATGTGATGGACTAATCCACAGTGCAGTGATTCAAAGTAAACAGTGGCTGACAAAGTGTATCAGCACTTTAAAGAACCAATACGTACAGTTCATGTGGTGTTTCAGGACATTTAATAAGATATAGATAAACTTACCTTTTATTTCTTGGAACAAAACACTTTTCTAGGATGCTTAGATCTGTGATTACTGTCACCTGACTCCACCCAAATGCACAGACCTATTTGATGGGATGTCTGTAAGCCAATCACAGTGTTCCACATCATCTAAAGTCGACTGCAGCAGAGCGTGCCCCATTTTTCGACAAGCATGGCAAACAGGAAGTGCAAGGCATGTTTCAGTCTATTAAGGGTGCGTTCGTTTTGTACTCGGAGGTCGGAAATTCCCAGTTCCCAGTGGGAATTTAAACTCGAATGCACTCTGAGATTGGATTTCCAACTCGGAAACTCAGAGCAACTGCATCAACCCCGACTTACAAATTCAAGATGGCTGCCGGTCACGTACATAGCGAGTAAACACTCGGCTTATTTGTTTTACATTAGGTCAGCCTCATCTGCGGCGTTCATCAGTTGGAGTGCATGATGGTTTTGAAGCCGTATATACTCAGAAAGCGCAAGGGCAACAAAGGCTTTCTTGCGGGCGTTCATGTTTTTTTCCGACTTGTCCACCAAGTAGAATGCAAAAACTCTTGTCAACTCGGAGGTGACGTCGTTCCCACTTCCTACTTCCGACCTCCGAGTACAAAACGAACGCACCATGATATAATGCTTAAGTACCATAAAACTTAAATTAAAAGGTAAGTCCCAGTTAAATGCCCAGTTCCTTTTACTAGCCTGGTGTAGCTACACATTTTGACAAATAAAGGCCTGTCTCAATTAGAGGCCTGGTCTGGTTGCCAAGCGGCTCGTTTCTTTTATAGAAATTCTTCGGATGTATAAAACCTGGTTGTTGGCTATCTTAAATGATGTGCCCATTCCTTGATTACCCTGCAAGTTATTCATATTCCTTTGGTCCGTAAGGGTCCTCAGATCTAAAGAATCAAAAGGGTTTTTCATAGAAATTAATCCAAGTTGTGAGTTTTGTTTTAACAGGAAAAAGAGGTGTTGTGTCGGTATGCCAGGTGCCGTAATCCTCGAGTGCTAAACACAGGCCTGTTGATTTCAGTGATTTGAGCAAATAATAGCTATTAATTGAAGTTTTACGCTACATCATACATCATATGACAGATTGTCAGCTTTTCCTTAAGATCTTTTAAAAGACATCCATCCACTGGAATGACAGGTGGACAGTTCATTTAAGGTCATTTTTACTCTAAGGTGATTTCTGCGTTCAGATTCGCCGTCCACTCGAATGGACAGAAAAAAATAACACCTAATAAAGTATCCTGATCTTTTTGTGTTTGGATCATAATTGGGTTCTGAACAGGTTAAGCTATACGTGCTTTAACAGAGAGACAGTTTGACTCAGTTGGTTTCTGGTCTTTGCAGGATTGGTGGCTCGATTCCCATCGTGTTTTCCTACTACTCTGAATTTCTGTCCCAAGAGAAGCGTGGTGAGCACCTCAGTTGGCTCTGCATGTTCTGGATGATTGGGGGGATTTACGCATCTGCCATGGCCTGGGGTATCATCCCACATTATGGTGAGTACAGTCCCCTATCCCTGAATTTAGGAGGTTGTGTTGTCCTTATTTTATTTCATGCTTAAAGCAGTAGTTTGAAATTTAAGGGGTTAACCCAAAATAATATTTAAAGTCTTAAAGATAAGATAACTGTCTGCTGACTGTTGCTTTGTATTTAACGGACAAACGTCAGAGTGGTATCTTCTCATCTAATTCTCCACCGCGAAGTGAACAAGCTTGTCCAACTGTACCTTCAGATTTTGACATTTTTGCAGCAACAGCTTCAGTTCTTGTTGATAATATCTTGCAGGTTTAAGCTTATGTGATTTCTGCACTGCGGCTGACCTCTGACTTCAGCCGCTTCGCTTGAGGGGGGGAAAATAAGAGCATGGTTCATGCAGTGTCACGTTAAATTAAATATATTCCAGCCTGTGTTTGATAAAGATTGATTGCATGACCTTTTCTGTTATTGACAGACTCTCATTTGTAGGGCAAAAGCTCATTTCTTTGTGTTGGTTTGTTTTATGTATCCCCTCAGGATGGAGCTTCCAGATGGGCTCGGCGTATCAGTTCCATAGCTGGCGTGTGTTTGTGTTAGTGTGCGCATTTCCTTCTGTTGCCGCCATCGCTGCCCTCAGTGCCATGCCAGAGAGCCCACGCTTCTACTTAGAGGTTAGCAGATGCTCTTGTTGACAGTCTGACAGTATTAGTTTTACTCATGTTTGAGTTAGTATGAACATAATACCCAAAGTCATATGTGAAATGTCTTGAGTAAACGAATGTTGATGATGTTCACTTTTTGTTTTCTCAAACAGAACGGCAAACATGACGAAGGCTGGATGATTCTGAAGCTAGTCCATGACACTAACATGCGAGCAAAGGGATACCCAGAGAGGGTGTTTTCTGTGAGTATCTCCGAGAAAATATCATTATATTAAATCATAGTTTTGATCAGCTCACAGCCAAGACTACGTTTTGGTGCCTTTTATGCCTTTATTAGAAAGCCAACAGCAGACAGAAGGAGAGAGAACGACTGTGAGTGATATCAGACATCAGAAATACTTTACTGATCCTCTGGGGGAATTGTGCTACATTACAGTTGTTTCAATATATTGCAAAGAAAATTATAAGAAAGTAGAAACCTGTAGAAATGCTTCAGTGTTTAATACTAGTATGTAAGGTATTAAAAAATATAGGCATCGTCACCCGGTTTCAGTAGCTCAACAAATATTAATGCTCAGTCAGTGGCCCTCAGATACTGACGGAACAGGGCACCTTTAGCGGCAGTATGAGCCACAACATTTTGTGACACTACAGTAGTATAAAGCAAGATAGTCCACATGGGTTGGGTGAGAGGGGAGACGGGTGGCTCAAACAAACTTGACAGTGAAAATGGAAGTTTATTTTTGAGAAGACACAATGCATGTCTATGATGAGCGTAAATTAACAGTCCCTGTGCGTCAAAAACTGAAGCAGGAGGCGTACCTCGTGCGTCATAGTCTGACGTGTAAGGCCACCGATCAAGCAGCGGTGTTCGATAAGTTAGGGGTGTAAAACTAGCATATTAAGTTTTTAGAAATAAAAAATATGTGTATTATGCTACAATGTACGAACAATTTATGTATGAATAGAAAATAAGAGTAAGAAATATGTGCAATGTGTGCAATATAAAGTACACATGCAAAAGTAGTGTAAGTAAGACTGAATTAGGATACTGAGAAGGATAAGAGTTGAAAAGTTTGCTGGCCAAAGGCAGCAATGACTTCCTGTGGTGCTCGGTGGTGCATCTCAGGGGCAGAAGTCTACTTCTGTGTTTGAGCAGCACATCATGGAGTGCGTGGGAGAAACTGTCCAAGATTACACGTAACTTAGACAGCATCCTGCTCTCTGACACTGCCACCAGAGAGTCCAGCTCCACCCCCGCAACACTGCTGGCCTTGTGGATCAGTTTATTGAGTCTGTTGACGTCCACTACTCTCAACCTGCCGCCCCAGCACACAACAGCAAACAGACACATGCCACAAAGGTCACTGGTGTTTTTTAGTGGAAGCTAAAAGTTATTAAACCTTTTGTCTCCACTCGACACAGCCTGAACCTTTTTCACCTTGGATCACAGCTGTATGACCTTTCCAACATAGACGATAAATTAGCTGCAATCTGATGCGATGAAAACACAGGGAATCAGATTTTCACCTATAAAAATCAAAACAGTCAGGTGCATAGAAATAGTTCCCCTATTTTTGTTGTTTTAGGTGGGACAGGGGATCCATGAGGGGAGATAGCAGGTTGACAGTATATGCCACATAGAAGGCATATACTTCATCTGAAAGCTGGGAACCTGAATATTTAAGATGCAGCTCAGCACTGTGTGTCAAGTTTTCCTAGTCATAAATATGTAATTGTTTTTGTTAGGCCTATTCAAACTTAGAACATTTTAAGGGCTTGGAACATGATGAAAGAATGATGACCGTTCCTGTCATCAATTATGTCTCCTAAGTTGTTGCAGCAATTTTTGGGTTGATACCATTTGTTACACAGTTTTAATGCTAAATGAAAATTTTTTCGGTGAGTGGATGATAAGCACTTCTGTTCCAGAAACTGTTGACATATCCCCTTATTGTCATTATACCTATGAAAGCCACACATTTTCTTAATGTGTCAGGTCTCTAGTTTGTGGCTGTAAAGTTTCATAAGTGTTTGATTATACTAGAGGTCACAGTAGGTCATTTTATACAGTGAGGTCTGTTTAAAAAATGGTCTCACTACAATGAAATAGCTACTGTGGGAACTACTATCATCAGACATGAATACAGTTGGGCTCACTGAATCAAAAAGAGTCTCAATTTTCCAGTCATATCCAATGTATGCAATTCCAAGACTGTTTAGGAACCCCAGTATGCAGAAATATTCAAATACAATAGGCTGGGTGCATGTTTTCTGCCTATTATGGGATTGGCATAACATGGGCATGTCTGTAAAGGGGAGACTCGTAGGAACCAGCAGAACCCATTTTCATTCAGATATCTTGAGGTGAGAGTTCACCTGTGAAAATGGCCATGCCAGTTTTTCCCTTGCCAAAATTTAGCTTAAATATGGAGTGTCATTTAACCCCCTGCCCATGATACTAGTGTCTTCACACTAGCTTCTCAGTCTTTGAAAAGACAGTAATGTCGATTCCCAGCGGTCCTGCAGGTCTCTTAGGATTAAAGGTACAACATATGTAATTTTCCAAATGCTATCTTGTAGTGAAACAAGCCATGAAACAGACAAGGAGACTGTATTTATATCTCCCAATTTATGTAACATCTACAAGAGATTAAAAAGTGTCACTACTGTGTTATGTGCCTGATGTTTTTTTAATGAAATTTAGGAAGAATGCCACTTATAGTAGTTAAAAAAACTTCATTCAGTGACATCTGGCTGAAGGACTTGTGTCTTTTCATCCAAGGTCACCACAATTAAGACGGTGAAACAGATGGATGAGTTGGTGGACACTGGCACCGATACCCCAGTCTGGCAGCGCTACAGGCTGAAGATTATGAGCCTCTCCGCACAGGTGAGTGAAGGAGATTTGATGTTTTGCAGCCAGTTCTGAGCCAAAACTGTAGCCAAGTTTTAAAAGCATGAATAGAAACACGCCTGAGATCACAGGGGAGATAACGGCTCCTTTAGAAATACAGTCACACAGCTATCGTATTAGAGTATGAGGCTGTGGCCTTTTACAGCTTGGGTCTGGCTGTTAGAAGCCTCAGCGAAGCTGGCAGCGGTGGAAACAGCGATGATGGAGGCGTAGGTGGCAGCAGCTAAGCATATTTTCCCTCATTAATTATTTTGCCTTCTTGACCTACGTTTGATTTTACGAGTGAATTTACACTGGGAAAATCACCATTTTTCCTCCAGCCATATGGACATGCACACTTTCTCTGCTACTTTTTGTCTCCTAAATTAGAATTTGGTGACAAGTTTTTGCATCTGTGACTAAATCATGAACAGATTTGTGTTTGACTTTCTTGTGTTTAAGCTCGTGTTTTCATTGTGTTGCACACTGTTGCAGCACCACCGCTCCAGGCAGAAACTTGACCAGCTTTGTGCCTGATTTTAATTTGCATTCAGCCTACGTTCTGCTACACGCCTACACCCTCCATTTTCTTCTGAATCTGTTGCTGCACCACCTGCTTAATGCCTACTGAAAAGTCTTCACTCCTAATGTTGAAGCTAATGTAGTTTTAGTAACACTTACCGTGAAGCAAGTCTAAAATGCAAAATAAAAGTACTCAGTAATGTGTAATAATCTGCGTACAGCACTGTGTAACTGCCATTATAAGCACTCAAAATGTATGATGCTTTATAATGATAACCATAACACAAATCTTTTTTGCAATGATCATAGTATAATTCTCAGTTGTAATAAATTATGATCATGTTATAATCCATTATATTGTGATTATAAATTACTCTAAAGACCCAGACACAACAAACTGACATCAAAGAACTCGTGGTGATGAAGGCCGACTGTTGCGTCGCCTCATGTCGCCTTTGTCTTGGCCAAAAAATTGCACTTGAACACACCACAAAGACTACAGCCGACAGCCAACTAGCATATACGTGAGCGGATATAACTCCATGCCAGCAGGTGGTGGTAGTCTGTATTTTAAAAAGGAAACCGGAAGACCAGCAGGGCAGATTCAAAATGCTAGTTAGCCATTTAGCACATTAACAACACATCCTGTTATTGAAAGAATGATATACATTGTGTGCTGTTGAACAGTGACACATTAGCAATGAAATGTCTTCGCTAAAAAGCTTAATGGCTAAAATTAATTTTACCTAACATAACAAGTTTGTTTCGATCCCCCTACCTCTTGACTTTAGCCGTTTGCTTACTTTTCTCACTTCCATTTCTCTGCCTGTGCACTGAGATGAAATGCCACTCAGAGTGATTTTATACACCGATGGGCTCTGCCGTCTCCCAGATGCCGATTCAACATGCTGAATTGGCCTAAAAAAAGCCACAAGGGCCGACGACGGTCGACAAGGGCTGAGAAGGGCTGACTAGTGCCAACGGTGTAGGGATACCGCAAAAACTATGGCAAAATTGAGTGTGTTTACATGGACAGTTTAATTCCCTTTTCATTCGGAATGAGAGTTCATTCCTATTAAAAGTGATCCTGTAAACACCTGATTCTGAATGAAAACGGCCAATGCGATTGAAAATTCATTCCGATGTAAGGGGCTGGAATATTCCGTTTCTAATTCCGAATAAAATAATTTTTCACACTTGTATACACTCATTCCTCTTTAAGTTCATTTCGGTCTTTCCGCGCCTGCTCGTTTCCCTGCCCTTCTGGTGCCATAACGTATATAGCGCGCGTGCGACAAGATGGCAGCTTCTAAAAACAAGAGATTGCACTCACCGGTTTCCATTCGCCAAAGCACGGTCTTCTACCTCTCTTCTCCTCCTCAACAGACGAAGCATTAGCAGAACAAGGTTGTTGTCGTACTGCTGCTTCAAGAATATAAGCAAAACAAGCCCGAAAAAGGCACTAAGAACGGCGTCATCAAGCATCTTGTTATCCGGAGCGAGGACTACAGTGTTTTTTTCCAGTAAACATAAACACGTAACATCCGCCCCGCCCCATATCCAATCAGAAACCTTCCATGCCCCAAACCTTGCGCAGACCTGAATAAAGGCGATTAAACTGATCTCCCGTGTAAACCCTCATTCGGAATGAATATTTCTCATGTAAACTACCTGGAAAGACTTTAATTCCAAATGATTTCATTCAGATTTATTTCATTCCAGAGGTACAGGCAGATATGTATGTATGTATATATATATATATATATATATATTATTAGATATAAGTGACTATAAGTGATCCTTCTTTGCTTTAAGCAAAGCGAAAAACTACTGTAAAATTCCTGCAAGAAAGACAGCCTGGCTGCTCTCATGCTGCGTTCAAGTTTTATTTCCTGTTCATAAAGTTAATTTTAGCTCTACAAATTGCACATTACTGCCCAGAAATGTCAGCTGAAATATCACAGCATTATGAGATTAAAGGAAGAACAAATTAACTGAGAAGAATTTTACAGTGAGTTTAAATCTGATCTTCCTGGCTTTCTTTTTCTAAAAATGTGTATTTTTCTTGTCCACATGTTGCAGATTCGGAACAACATTCTTGCCTGCTTCAGACCAGAATATAAACGGACAACTTTCATGCTCATGGCTGTTTGGTTTAGCATGTCTTTCAGGTAAACTAAAGACTCATAAAATCTTTTTCTATGTGGTGAATCACATTCACTTTTGAGGCTAATTTCATCTGTCCCTGCTGTACAAACTTTGCAGCTACTACGGTCTGACGGTGTGGTTCCCAGACATGATCAAGTACATCCAAAAGCAGGAATATGAATCACGGACAAAGACCTTCACTAAGGAACGAGTGGATCATGTCACTTTTAACTTCACCCTGGAAAATCAAGTGCATCGCCAAGGACACTACTTCAATGATAAGTGAGTGGGTTTTTTTATGAGCTGCAGTTTCTGTGTTTTTCAAACAGTCGGTCAGATTTATGTTTGAATGTTTCTAAATCAGCAATAAAGCACAAGAATAAAACCACAGCCTGGAACACTTTGTTAGAAACCTGCGATCTGTTCACCAGGTTCCTCAGCTTGAAGATGAAGTCAATGGTGTTTGAAGACTCAGTGTTTGAGGAGTGCTACTTCGAGGACATCACCTCCACACACACCTTCTTCAGAAACTGCACCTTCATTGCAAGTTTGTTCTATAACACAGGTAAATATGAACTGAAATTCATCAGTGTGTTCAGTAGTGATGTGCACTGAGGTCAACTGATTGTTTTCTTTAATCTTTCAGTCAATAATATGTCAAGAAAAACTGAAAAATGTACATTGAAAACTGTCCTGACAACGGTCCAGCAGAGAAACATTAACATTAATTAGGAATCATATTTCTGGCCACCAATTCCAATATCACTCTCCTTTTAGCTCTGTTTTTGGTCTCCTCCGCCTCCTGAGGGCAATATTTGTCTCTTTAGCTTCTAAATGCTTCATCACGTTCACCAGCTAACTTTGTCTACATGCCTTTGGGTGCTGGGCAATGGCTTCACTGGTGGCAGTGGCAGCGTTCAGTGGGTTTATCAGCGCTATCAGAGAACTGTGAGAGTGAACCAAACCAGTGAAGAAACTGAAGCAATGAGTTAAAAGACACTCAGTAGAGCCAACATGTCCCAATGACTCACAAAACAACATGCATGTAAGACCTCCTTTACACCTTGCATTAAAATGCATTTTTGAGGATTGGATTGTGATTGAACAAATTAAAGTGCAGGGGTAAATGCACCTAAAACGCACTGAGGATGGATTGTGATCCAATTGGCCAAACTACCTCTGGAGGTGGTCAGGGATGCATTGTAACCACATTGAACACAAGTCCGAATGCAATTACATCACAACTATGTGGGCGGAATTATGTCATTACGCACAACTGTTCAAAACCAGTGAGTAAACAGCCATCAGCCAGTTAGCGAACTACGCTACTAGCAAGAAATCAGCAGAGAAGCTTATGAAAATTCACAGCCCGTTCTCATTCTGAAGTCTCATTCAAATACTGCTGCTTGATCAGTGGTTTTGGCCTTAGACGCCGATGCAAAACGGCACCCTTTGTGGCAGAATGATATGCCGCCCGATGGCGTCAGTTTATGACTCTGCAGTATGGCATCAGAAATGCCACTGGTAACAACGTAATGTAAGGAGTTGGAATGTTCCTATAGGGAAGGGAGGAGAGGAGCTAGATAGATCCAACAAACCCTGGACTTCCACCTAAGAGTTCGCTTTCCGCAAAAATGTTGAGCCAAAGCATGATGTTTTTTTTCTTTCTAAACCTAATAACGTGGCTTTTGTTGCACAAGGAAATAAAGGTAAATACAAGGTGTTTTACCGAAGTTGTAAATTTATTTTGAAAAAGACTGTATGCGTCTGACGAGCAGAAACTGTTCCTGTGAAAATGGAAGTGTATTTTGAAAAGACACAATGCACAATGTCAAGAACAGGTGCAGGAGGATACCTAGCACATCATATGTAGACATGAAAGTCCACTGACCAAATGGGGATATATTCTGTTGATGTTCAAGACATACTCTAGATGGAGTCAAGTCAAAATCAGGTGTCTGCTTTAAATTTGGTCTGATGAAAGTACACAAAAAACTATTCATATCGCAACCGAGCCATCTATGAAGCAATGGCCAAGCAAACAGGGGAGAACAGCTACAAACAGTCCTGGACAAAGGAATTGGAACTAAAGTGTGGACACTTTAGACACACATTAATACCTGTTGTAAATTTAATCAGGTTAAATTATATCTAGATAAAATAGATACGTGACACATTTTAATGCAAGGTGTAAAGGGCATCTATAGAACGCAGGCGCACATACTTGTGAATGGGTCACAGTTTAGTTCGGTTTAGGCAGAAAACTACTTTCTTAGGTTTAAGGAAAAGATCATGGTTAAAATAAGTATGTTTTTCCGTAACTTAAGTTACATACCTAAGTTAAGTATGTTCGAAGTTAAAGTAAATCAGTGTTGACTTTTGCTTTGACACAGGACACAAACAGCGGGCTCCTGGATGAAAGTCCTATTTGATCCTTCCATCCACCTGGACCTTCTCCCTTCACAAACTTTGTCATCCTTTATATGTCACATGACTTCCCTCTTTCCTCCTGTCATATGTCACTACAGCCACTAGAGATTGCCAACTAACAATAAACATAAATATGGGCTGTAATAAGCTGCTTGCACACATGACCCATACGGCCATTTTTAGTGGGGGGGGCGGTCTGGTAGAGCTGAAGGAAACAGCAGAGTCAGGGGATAAATTAAGTACAGTCATTTGATAAATTGTTAGTATAAAATATTGACTAGTGCAGCTTTAGAATGATACAAAACAGATAAAAATACATTGATTAATCATTTAAGTGCTAGTTTTAATTTTGCTGTAATGATAATTTTACTTTTATTACACAGTTGCAAAAACATAAATCATTTGAAATTAAATATGAATTTTAAATAGTTTTATGGCAGCCTAAAGTAAAAATAGAGAAATGATAAAACACAGATGTTCAGCAGGACTGAAACCATGGAAACCTTCTGTTGCTGGTATCCCTGGGTTACGCTGCTGCCGAACTGTCACCGTAGCAACATAAACAAATCCAGACCAGACTTTTTGACAGCAGTGTGATGGGATTAGCTGTGAAACAGGGCTTCGTGATTATAAAAAACCAGATGTGAGAATGCGTTAAGTGGATAATCAGGACCATCGCTTCTTCTCAGACTTGACATAAGATGAACTTGTGTGTGTTAAGATGACATCATGTATGTTTGCAACTGTTCACAAAAATGCACAAAAAAGATGGAGTCATTTAAAATGCCATTAGGTCCTGTGAAAGCTGTGGTCCGTGGTGGGTTTTTACTGTGTGGTTTTGATTTCTGCTTTCAATCAACATGTCAGATTCTCCCTGAGAAAACAGAGACGCTCGTTTCTGTTTTCAGCATCTCGTTAGTCCAACATCTTCACTTCTACAGAAACCGCCTCAGCAGCTTTTACAGCAGCAGTATATCTTCTCATCCCTGAAGCCAACAATACATTCTTTCATGTTTTTGTCATTTGGATGTCTAAAATTTTATGATCGTTCAGCACTTTGGTGCCTGACTCCCTTTAATAAAGCTGTTATTGGTTGTTATTGGTATGGAGGCAGTTTCAGCAGTGTCATCAGAAAATCTCATCATGTAGTTTTGTGCAGCTGCAGGCAACAAAGCATAAACAGAGAATAAAGTAACAGGCCTCATAACCTCTCCTGACCTTTTCTTTTTTTTCTGTTGTGTTTTTTAAAAAGTTCACAGTGATGGATGCAGTTTTTATGCTAAATCTCTGCCTGAGAGGAATTTTGATCGAGCACAGCTGCTGACAGTGGATTGGCTGTGTGGTGTCTGTGCAGATGTCCTGGTTTCTTTTGCTGACAGGTCATATAATCATCTCTTTTTCGGTTTCAGAGGAACCGATAATTTATGGAAGTTTGTACATAGTTTTGGTTTCCCGGAGGAACAATGAAGTCAGATCCAAAAAATGAATAAATGAAGAAATGCTTATCATGCACTCCATAATAATAATAATAATATTACAGTGGAAAGCTCTTATATGGATAAAAAAAAGCTTGTGACAGAAACATTCTTATACAAATGTTGTTTAAATAATTTGCTTATATCAATCGAGTCTGCTTACATTATTCATTGTTAGTCTTTTCATACATGGCAACACATGAAAAACAATTAAAAACTACTTTTTTAAAACTTAAAACTGTGATACTTTGCCACACGGTAACCTGTCTGCTTCCCTGCTGCCACGTGCACACTGAAATAATTACGAAGAAAGGGAAGTCATTTTCTCTTAATAAAAAATGTTGTCCCCTCGAAGCTTATGACAAACTGCCAGATGCAAGCCAATAAGATGCGGCGGTGAAATTTGGTGTTCCTCAGGCTACCTTGTGTACACAACAAGAAACAGTCATGGCTGCTGTGGTTGAAGCCGCCCCTCAAGTGGATTACTTCACTTTATATTCATGCAACAAATATACATATTCATGAAATACATGTATAAATGTTAATTAGATGGTAATCTGCATGAGAATTTTTTTTGTCATAATAATAATCTGCTTGTAGTGATCAATATGCCCCGCACAGACGTGATCACTGTTAGAGGTTTACACTATAGAACCAAAAATTATAAATGCTGTATATCTACTGTAGGACGTAAAGTCTTGTTAAGTTTTGTTAATAGAGACATGACATGATAAGTTGTGTTGTATCTGTACTACAATCTTTGCTATAAAGAGCACTGTCCTTATCTTTGGTTTGTATTCACTTCTAGATTCTTTTAGTTTAAGTTAAAAATGTAGATTACTTTATTTAAAGTGGAAAAGGATAACTTTTCAACTCCCCCCCCCCCCTTGTGTTTCCATGCGGCGTTATTTTTGGCACCGCTGTTGGACATTCACGCAGCTTGCTTTCCGATTTCCTCAGAGGCTAGGACAATGTATTCTCATTCGACAGTTCATATGATATCTGACAAATAAGCGCCCCACAAGTAGTGTCGGCAAGTAACATACTTATTGAAAGTTACGTACTTAACCTAACATTACGTAGGTAATTAGACAGAGAATTAAGGTTGGGAGTTGTCACATTATGTACTTAACATAAAGATGAATAAGTTAAGTTTAGGTTAAGAAACATGATTTGGTATTGTTATGGTACATACTTAACGTTTAAGTTACACACTTAATGTAAAGTTACATAGGTCAGGTTTAGGAAAACAAACATGGTGGCCAAGTACCTTAAAATAACTCAAAGTTTGCTCTGTTTCACACAGGATATGAACACTGGTTGTATGGGGGAAAGTCCTGTGTTTGTTTGTCCCCACCCACCATGCCAACCTGCTTCCTTATGCAGACTTTCACTCTTTATGCTACTTCCTTCTTTCCTCCCCTCAGCACATTGGTTCCCTGATCGCAGCCTTCCCGATCACACCTATTATTGGCTGATGATTATGTAGTTTAACAAATACTGGTGTAGTACTTTTTGTGGGTATATGTACAAATAGTGCATGAGAACAGCCTGCTTGGCAGCAGGGCAATTACTGAGTAGAGTTTCCACATTTACTTTGGTTGTTTCACCATTTCTGCTACTGGGGACAGCAACTGACATCAGTGCTTTTTGGTAACTGGAAATAGCTACTGATGGCTACCTGGGAAAACAATGGTTGCACAATGGTTAATGCACTTTCTCTGCACTGTAAATCGAGCCCTCATTTCCCTGGGAGACGGTGCCCAGTGGCAGACAGAACTGCATAATAAAAGTGAGGCTTTTAGGGAACCAATCTAAATACAGATGGTGTCATTACACTAAAGCCTACACAATGTGATGTCAACATTTACTTCATAATTATAAGTTTAGGCAAAAACTTTTCTATTTCTACTTTAATTTTACCCAGAAAACATGCAGAGGAGGTGAAAGTAAGTTTCCTGAGCCCAGAGGAGTGTCTTCAATCCTCTGCTCAGGATGCATACAGCCCTAACAACCTCCCTAAATAAGCCTGTGCTGCTTGAGGAGATTTAAATAAATGATGCAACATTTTGACACTTGTTAAATATCTCCCATCTGGATTATGGCAGCTGTACAGTCAGACAACACAGATTTGAAAATGGAATTGTAAAAGTTGGTTTTCAGATCAATAACACTTCTCTCCCTTTTCTTTTTCTCTTCCGTCAGATTTGTTCAAATACAGGTTTGTCAACTGTAAACTGGTCAACAGCACGTTCCTCCACAACAAGGAGGGCTGCATGCTCGACTTCAGTGACGACTTCAACAATGCCTACATGATATACTTTGTCAACTTCCTCGGCACGTTGGCGGTGTTGCCTGGCAACATCGTGTCAGCTCTATTAATGGACAAAATTGGGCGTTTAAGGATGCTGGGTAGGTGAATCTAATCAGTGCAGATAATTCACTTATTGCCATGGAGGATATTAAACCTAATGTAATTCTGATTCCCCCTCTCTCCCTCTGATCAGCGGGATCCAGTGTCATATCCTGCATCAGCTGTTTCTTCCTGATGTTCGGCAACAGTGAGTCAGGGATGATCGCCCTCTTGTGCCTGTTTGGTGGCATCAGCATCGCCTCGTGGAACGCCCTGGATGTGATAACAGTGGAGCTCTACCCCTCAGATAAAAGGTACACCAACTCATTACTGTTTCTATGTCCTTTGATTAGATTTCTTCTTTTTACTTTTCTTTATGGGGAGTGGAGGATCTTCCTGCAGGTGTACAGGTGCAACTGTTTCTGTTAATTAGTGACCACATGACGTGTCCTTTAAAAAAAAGAGTCACTGCTGTCATACTTTCTCTAAAGAGGGCTTGATGCCTTCAGCCTATTGATGGCTAATACATGTTCCCAAAGGATCAACACATGGGGTGAATCTTTTGTTGTTTTTGGCCTCTTGGGTGCTGCCCTTTTTCCTGACTTTGTTTTTTGGAAAGACAGACATTTCTGCTGTTAATTTTTGAGGCAGAGCACCCAACTGCACTCAAAGGTAACAAAGAGAGTCTGCCTGATAATTAACACATTTGTCCCTGTTTGTTTAATCCAGACAAAATCAGAGAGTAAAATACAGGTAAGCCTTAATCAGCGGAGCTGTAAACAACATTAAGAGCATATCTATGATCCAGAATCTGAGCTGGGATTGTCTGCACATGGCTCTCAATATAGAGATGGATGAGCTGGCGGCTAGCAGCTAACAGTGAGAACAGTGCTAGAATAGCAACAGTGCTGACAGAGCTAACGGTGTTAACCTTGAGGGGGGACCACAGGGTGGGTGTTATGCTGCTGCAACAACGCCACCCTGTTAGCGCAATGCAGTGTGGCTGCGATTAGATAGCCAGTGGGATACACAGACAGGGAGTCACATGCACTAACATGCACGCACGATCAGACTCTCTACCATAACAAAGAACAGAGAAGCTCGGATTACAACACACACAGATGCCGTGTGATTTCATTCTCTGCTCAGAGCACCATTACAGCACTATGTCTTTACTTAGATAATTGTTTGCTGCTATACAAATGCTCTGAATGTCTCATAAAGCACCTGTAATGACTTTGAGAGTTTGCAGGCTTTACGGTAAGCGAAATGAACCAGCTGTAACTTCATATGTAACTGACAGATGTGACAGTGGTATCAATCTTCTTACCCAGCTCTTAGCACAAAAGCAAATAAACGTAGTTGACCAATATGTTGAACTATTCCTTTTAAAATCCTTTCAAGACTGTTTTTTTAAATTAACTTTGGTCTAATAATAACTATACTTGCATTATTAGAAGTGTAGTCTAGGTAACAATATGGAATATGGAGCATATATTTTTTATGACTTCTGTGTGATTCATTTAATCAGTGCAAATTGTTCTTTATATGTAAGCAAAGATGGTCAGTTAATGTTTTGTACAAACCTAAGTTATGACTGTTAATTCTTCATAAAGATAATTATAGTGTGGAACCTTATGTGACGATAAAAGGTCATTACACTTATAGAAATTGTGTGTTTATAATTGTGTTCTTATAGGTTTTTATGTTTTTTACATTTACCTTTTATCTCCACTTGTCTGTGCTACAAATTACAACAGAAAAGGTGTATTAAAAGAAAACTAAGCATGTTTAAATACAGTAACACTGAGGTAGGGAATTAATGATCAGCATGGTTACTGTGACTGTGTTTCTCCCTGTTTTCTTGTCTGTAGGACCACAGCGTTTGGTTTCCTGAATGCCCTCTGCAAGCTGGCGGCCGTCCTGGGCATCAGCATCTTCCAGTCATTCGTCGGCATCACCAAGGCTGTTCCCATCTTATTTGCCGCTGGTGCGCTCGCTGCAGGTAGTTTCCTTGCAACAAAGTTGCCTGAAACACGAGGCCAAGTGTTGCAGTAAAGCAAAATGACCAGCAGTGGGCAGCAGAGCACAGCTGGAGTGTGTGTTTGACAACTAAGAGCCCGAACATCCCTGAGAGCTTCAGCGCTGCCCGTCACACACCAACAGAGTAGACTGCCATCCCCATTGTAAGCCCAGAATCCTCTGAAATATGGATTGCATCATTTAAAGTCAATACAGAGCCACAGCGATTTAAGAGAAGAGCAGCAGAATTTAAAACCTGTGTCATGATTACACAACTACATCTGAATGATTCAGCTGCACCATCAGGTACCTAAAACATCCGATCTTTTCAAAAGTGCAACATGCACAGGGTGATGCAGTACAAATTGTGGTGTGTAGGATGGATAAAATGTTAATTTCTGGGAGTTTTCTCTCACTGGCCCACAGATCTACAATATCAAACACAACTGAGCAGACAGATGTCAAATGGGGAGATTAGACTGAAAAAAGAAAAGCCATTTACAGGGGAGCGCAATGATTTAGTCTACCCGTGTGGTCGGTTTTCAGATGTGAATGCAGTGTTTTCCTTTCTCGTCTGTCCTCAGCGGCCTCAGTGTCTGGCTTTCAGTGCTGCTTTTTCATTTGCTGCTTGTACAATTCACTTCACATTTCCATTTGGGCTGATGCTTGTGCTTTGATGAAATGTTTTTCTTTTGAAAAGATCTCACAGTGAATTTCAGGGTGAATATGTTGTACAAAAAAAAAACAAAAAAAACACCCACGACCTTCGACCACTGCCTGCTTCTGAAGCCAGACCTGTTTCAACCAAATAATATTCAAACATTCCAGTGAGGCTTGATTTATTCAGAAACGGTCATTCTTCCTTTGTCCTGCATAAATCCAGTCTACTCCTCTGCCGATAGCCTCAGAGCACAGACAGGTGAAGATGCATTTCACAGGATTCTCTGATATAAATGGGAATAGTTTGATCCAGCTCCTCAGTGTTGAACTAATGTTTTTCCCTCCCTGTTGCTGAACCATACAGCTGTGGCAGTGTGACGTCTGCAACACGGGGACGTCTGTGGGACGGATTTTGGTCAAGTGCTAAATGTGAGAGCAGATAGTGTAATATTTGCCTGAGTTAGTCGTGTGAGTTTGCATGTGTGTCTTTGTAATGTGAGACGAGAGAGAGTGTCCTGTGTTTCATGCAAATCAGTGCAGCCATGTGGACCATAATATTTTAACTGATCCAACAGCAGAATGTACAGAACAGCGGTCACGTGTTAATATTTACAAATGATATCAAATAACTCATTCAGTAGCTCAGGTGTGGTGAAATATTTACGCCTCGTTTACAGCTGGTACAACGTTAGAGCGCCACTCCACCAAATTAATATACGTGCAGGAGAGTTTTCTGATTTAAATAAAAAAAAAGTCCAGCTCCATCTCACGCATAGCGGCATTAATTAGCCTTAATGTGAAAACAAGTCATATGATTGAGTGTGACAGTTCATTCGTGACCTCAGAAACAATAGTTTGACAAAAAAAAATCTTCAGCCAAGATCCACTTACTAGCTTTTTGGAGAACTTTCAACTGCATCTCGCTCTTTGTTCGCAATTGGCGTAGTGTTCATAGAGAGTGAAAGCTCTGAAAAAAGTTTACTTTTTTTTGTCAAAACCACTTTGTTTGTCTTGTCTTTTTCTGTTTGGTCTTAATGAAGTATCCTTTCTTAAAATTGTGTTAAAGCTGGGGTAGGGAATTTTCTGGAAAACAAAGGAAGAATTTGAAAATGACCACAGGCATGTGCATGTGCTTCATACAGTAATCCAGTGTTTCCCATACATCTTATTTAACTGCAGAGTTGTTGCATTCGCTCACCGTCCTCCTGCCCCGCTCTTTCTCTCTGTTTATCAAAAATGAGACAAAAATAAGGTAGCTAGCATATCCTGTGGTCCGTCTGCCTCACTCCCTGCCGCTACAGACTATTTCACCAGGAGGAGAGTGAGCCACAGCTTAGGAGTTGGACCTTCAGTCAGCAGCTGTAGTAAATTCAGCCAGCTCAAACCCCTCTGTGCAACGTTTAGCGCCTGGTCTTACCTGTGTAACAGCAGCAACAGAAAGTTTGCTGATCTGGTGTGGAGTCAGGGCTGTCTGGATGTCAGGTGCTGGGGTTAACGCTGGCTGGATTTAAAGTTACTCCAGCTGCGCACTGAAGGTCTGTGCCTGTAAAGCCCTATGACATGACATATTGTGATTCAAGGCTCTAGCTAATGTTAACTACTTAAACGTGAACTTTAAGCTGCAGCCATGAGCTTTTTTCTTCAGTTAGCAGGAAGCTAAACTGTTAGCAACATTTTCTCCATATCATGAAACGCTTTGCAGATATGGACACACTCTTTTTTTTGTATCGTTTATAGTCAGACTCTCTTTTAGACTCTCATTTTGATGAATCTGTAGTCAGACTCTCTTTTAGACTCTCATTTTGATGAATCTGTCTTCTTTTTTTGGGGTTGCCTTGCAGCCTAGACAGATGTTGCCAATGCTGGAATAGCAGGATTCTCTGCGAACGTGCACATGCATCTGCATTTATAGAACAGCCAGTAGGAACACCCTCTCTCTTACCTGACCTGGGCTAGATCTCTAAAGCCTGAAAACAGAGCCAAGAGGAGGTGCAGAATTCTAGTGTAAGGTTAGTATGGGATTGCCCAGTGACAGTAGAATAAAACCCCAGCTACCCCAGTTTTAATGCTCCTTAAATCATGATGTGATTTCATCATACTCATAAGCACAAATAAAACGGGACCAAAAGGAGAAGAATCAGTAAAAAGGAAGAAATGATCAGGCAGTGTGGCACAAAGGGAAAACAGAAATTACAAATCACTTGTCTAATTTCATTTTAAGGGCTTCTGTTCCTGTCATTTCTTTACTGCGTCTATCAGTGCCAGAAAGAGTAAAAAGTTATCCCTCCCTGTGCTCATGTATGATGCTCTTAATTGAAGAGTACTTTGAGAGCACAATGCCTATTGTGACTTTGATCAAAATTGGACCCAATCACTCTAAAGGGGAAGCTAACTGAGTACCATTATTTATACATATCACTACTGCAGTATAATTTCTCCAAAGGTGTACATCAATATGTGTGTTGACAATCAGTGAGTGAGTATGTGGGTGCCACTGCAGCCCAGTAGGGTATGTTGTTTGACCTAAAGACGTCCTGTGGATTGTGTTGGTTAGTGTGTGTTCAGGATGTTGGAGGCTTTGGCGCTGTCTGTCGGTAAAACACACACTTCAGAAAGATAGTGGATTTTATCTCAGCTATAGGAGTTTGACTGACCTCTTGAACTATGTGTGTGTGTGTGTGAGTCTGTGTGTGTGTGTGTGTGAGATAGAGAGAGACTTTAACAGAATAATTCGACACTTTGATAAGTATGCTTATTCACTTTATTGCCAAGAGTCAGATGAGAAGATCGATACCACTCTCATGTCTGAAATCAGGAGGTGATTAGCTTAGCTTAGCATAAAGACTGAAATCAAGGGGAAAAGCTAGCCTGGTTTTGTTCCAAGGTAACAAAATCGGACGAAATTCTGTGGCATATAACCCCCATAAAAACCACAAGTTGTTATTTTTACATGTTGGTTTTAGTACAGATTAAATTAAAGGGCGGTTGCATTTATTCTTTTTTTTAATCATCCTTTCTTATCATCCTAACTTTAAATATTGGTTAAAGTACATATGTGCTAGCGTCAACGTGCGTTTTTCCTTAGCCCTTCTTGAAGCGTTTTCCCACATGACCTGATGTAGGTTTCTGCACGATACCTGCCAAGCCCTCTGTGAGAATTGCGTTAGCGATATTCCAAATTAGCAATATTCCTCTAACCCCCAAACTGGTATGGAAGCTAAGCAGTGTGCTGCTGTGCACGCCACAGTAGTTGGGATCCGAGTGTCACACTATAACACAAATGAACTAGCTGATGGAGGCAGAGATAGAACTGAAACTCCCGTGATCTGTGAGGTAAGATTACTGTTTTTGCCACAGGAGTCTGGTGGCTTTGAAGAAAGCAATAGAACAGCTTCAGTTCCCCTTTAGTAAGGACTGTGTGACAGCAAGGTAAAGCTGCGTTCCTGCTTTTTGTGAACCGCTGAGTGGACATTTCCATTTGAAAACCCCAAAAAATGAAGCAGATGAAGTCGACCTTTAAAGAGATAATATGTTGATTGTTGAGCTTTAGAGGAGGATGGATTTCATTACCTTTGTGGAGAGCCAGATTAGCTGTTTCTCCCTGTTTTTGTTCTCTATGCTAAGCTAAGCTCAATTTTTAGCATACAGGCATGAGAGCAGCATCGATTTAACTTCGAACAAGTCCGTGAATAAGCCCGAAATGTTGAACTATTCTTTGAATGCTGTCAAATATAGATCGCATTCTGAGGATGAAATCTCTCCTTTGTCTTGTGTGTATTTAATGAACAAATTTGTCCCGTCTTATTCATGTTAGAAAGACTGTTTGGTTCATGTGCAGATGTATGTATGTGTGTGTGTGTGTGTGTGTGTGTGTATGTGTGTGTGTGTGTATGCATGTGTGTATTAGATGAAATTGTCTGTCACATATTTTTCTACTTTTTTCTGTTGCGGTGTTTTCATCCCTGCGATGAATACAGCTCAGTTGGGGACCACGGAAATATATTTACACAAAGAGAAAAAATAACAATATATGCAGTGTAGAATTTAATGTGCCGTTCTTCATAATAGACTCGGGTGCTCTTTTGCTGATACAATTCAGTCTTTAAAACGAAATCCCATCAAAGATAGCCAGTCTCAGAGATAACGTGCGGTCTGTTCTCTGTTTGGAAAGACGGAGAGGGGTCACATTTTGAATTCACAAAGACAACTTCACCCTCTAATCCTTCTGTATACAACCAATCGTGACGCATGTTTGTATCGTATTGTCTGACTTCTTGGACGTCCTGTATGCCAGCTGTTTTGTCTAAAGCAAGAACTAGTGTTTTCATTGTTGTATGATGACATAGATTTGTTGCTTGCAGTGATTGTTCTTAATCAAAGTGGGGTTAAAATTGGTGAAACTTGAGTATGTGTTCTGAAAGTAAGTTAGTGGTGACTGTGCTCCTTGTTTAACATGGACCCAGGTCTTTTTTAAAATATATAAATATATATATAAATATGCTTGAATTTCTGAGGAGGATGCTTGTAATTGTGCAATTCATCTTGTCGCAGAGGTACAAGAGGTGAGCGGAAAAGGGCAGTACGCTTAAGGCGAATGGAGCCGAAAATGTGCATAAATTAAGTACAAAAAGTACAATTTGATATGATCTCGTTTGTCCATGTGAATCTGTTTTAAAGGGGAAAGTGTGAGTAATAAAGTGGAGCCTTTCTCCAGGTCTGAGGAAACAGGAAGTCAGTGTTAAATCCAAAAGGACCACAGTTTTATCAACTCATCAAAAGAGCCCCCTCTGTCAAATTGAAGCTCCTGTCCAAAATGTAGAAGTTTACTATTTAATGTTACTACGTGTAGAATTTGCATTCTATATATATATATATATATATATATATACATATATATGTATAAACTATCAAAAGGGTCACTGGTTTGAGTTTTGTCTAAAATGACAGTAGTGATATGGGATGTATTACGAACACCAGCCTGAAGACTTGAGACCTTAATGATGGCGGTCTGATAAAGGGATGGAGGACTTTTTATGGCATGGTTTCTGTCTCCTCAACTCTTAAGAGCACATGGATTACTTCTGAACGAATCCTGGTAAAAAAATGGCCGACCCATGCCAGAAAACAACTCCTTCATCTGCAAAGAACTGCAAGAATTCTTCACTGTAGTTTGGACTGAAGGATTTTATGTTTGCGTTTTCTTTCTTTGACTCTGATCTGTTTATTAAATGATAAAAGTTCTACTCTAAATGTGAGTTTAATTGAAAAAAAAAATCAATGTACTGTGTGTAGAAACTGTAGATGTTTGTACGTGCAAGTTTGGAAATTGTGGCACAAAAGATCAAGGAAAACAATTCCAAAAAAAAAAAAAAAAAAGTTCAATATGACACAAAAATCTATTGTGTGTTGTCTTTGTGTTTTGTAAATGAAGACTGAAAATCTTGGTAAATTCAGTATTTATTACTTCTGGATATTGAGAATATTTTAGTGATGCTGAAAAGGTGCTGTATTTATTTTACGTGAGAGTTGTTCATCATGCTGGGATTTGCACTTTTGTGCCATTTATCCAGTTCTATGAAGAAAATGATAAATCATAATGGAAATAAAACTTGAAGAAAGAAAACCAATGTCATGGTTTGCATTACACAGCATGAAGTCAGTTTATGTTATGTGGAGTATTTCTCCAAACTTTTCATGCTAATGTCAATACTTGCAAGGATATCTTTACACCACTAACTGCATGCTGACTGTAAACGTCCAGCTGTGTTGTTGCTTTTGCTCTGATTTGTGCTGGTAAAGATTCACTGACCATATTTACATACACACCAACATTCCGCTATTAATTTGAATATGACAAAATTCTGAATTTGATAGGGATCATGTAAACAGCATATCTGATTTGGATTTTCCGAATTAGTCCCTTTTCTAAGTGAAGCATTTTCCAATTAAGGCGTGGGATATGAACGACTGGGATATCAACACATTTTTGGGTATGTAGCGCAGAACTTTTCTAAAAGTTGGTGGAAAGCATAAAAGAGGGATGCCATGTAAACAGCTCAATAGGAACATGGTCTTTTTTGAAATATGGGGAAGAAAAACCCTGAATATGTTATGTTCGTAAACAGTGTTTAATTCAAGGACACTTCAGTGGCTCTGTCCAAAGGTGTAAAGCTTAAACTGTTTGGATTGCCATGCTGGCAGTGCACCTTTGTAGGTGCAGGTGGCGTTAAAGAAAGGAAAAGCAAAATTTATACCACCCAAAAGTGTTTGCTTTATACTCACTGTATAATTTAAAGGACGGTTTCAAACAATAATCACATGCCCATGTGGACATTGAAAAAGTTTTAGCTAGCTGTAATCATTCCTCCTGTTCATACTGACTAAAGATCCCTCCTTCTCTGCTTCCAGTGAAAGTGTTGGGAAACAGAATCCACTGTCCTCATTCTGTGCAGAAATACATTAAAATGTTCAGATGCTAACATGGGGCTTTAACTATTTGTCAAACTCAACTCATCTACCCTGATCAGTTTTTATTAGTACATCTGTGTTAGTCACTCCTGCTGCTTGGCATGAAAACCCTGTCAGGGAAACAAATTTTGTGCTAAGAAAACTAACTTTGGGGGAGATGTGCACATTAACCAAGATTGCTACAGCCTCAACACGGTATAAACCTTTAATACACCTCTGGACTTTGTCCCCATCGCTTCCACTGGAAGCTGTGATGAAGGTTTGCCCTTGCTTTAAACTAAGGAATCACAAGCAGAAAGTATTGGGAACCACTTATCTAATGCAGTTTCTTAAAAGGGATAGTGCACCCAAAAATGAAAATTCAGCCATTATCTACTCACCCATATGCTGATGGAGGCTCAGGTGAAGTTTAGAGTCCTTGCAACACTTGCAGAGATCCAAGGGGAGAGGGGGTATCAACACAACTCCACCTAATGGAGGCTTACGGTGCCCCAGATTCAAACGTCCAAAAACACATAATTGAAACCACAGAATATCTCCATACTGCTCGTCTGTAGTGATCCAAGTGTCCTGAAGCCCCGACGTAAAAAGTTGTTTGGAAAAATGTCATTTGAACTGTTTTTTTCATTGTAGCCTGTAGCTCTAACTGCCTATCTGTGCAACGCGTTCATGTGTGTGCGCGCACTTGTGTGAGACTGAGACATGGGCACCGCGCTCGTGTGTTCGTGCTTTCGCTGGTCTCGTGAGCGCGGTGCACAGAGAGGCAGTCAGAGCGACAGGCTACAATGAGGCTAAAAACAGTTCAAATGATGTTTTTCCAAACAACTTTTTTTGTCGGGGCTTCAGGACACTTGGATCACTAAGAACGAGCAGTATGGAGATATTGTGGTTTCAATTATGTGTTTTTGGACGTTTGAATCTGGGGCACCGTAAGCCTCCATTAGGTGGAGTTGTGTTGGTACCCCCTCTCCCCTTGGATCTCTGCAAGTGTTGCAAGGACTCTAAACTTCACCTGAGCCTCCATTGGCATATGAGTGAGTAGATAATGGCTGAATTTTCATTTTTGGGTGTACTATCCCTTTAACAGATCCAAGTGGTTGATACTGGTATTGCAGGGGTCTGTGAAGGCTGCCTGCACCAGCCACCTTGTATGGGCATCAAGATGTGTTGCAAGTAAGTGAACACAGTAGCTAAAGAAAAAGTAAAACAAGTCTTTATTTTAAGTGAAGCATGAAGAACTGGCTGACTTCCTTTACTTATATTCCAGATGTGTCACTTGCATTTATTTATAAGTGGAGTCAAGCATGCAGCTGGGGATGCCAGGAGTTTCCTCTCAGGGAGGCGTGTTGCTCATCACAAGTTTCCAGTACTCGGGATTGACAATCATTGATTTAGCAGCTGCAGTCATTAAAGAAATCCACAAGTTAAGGATCAAACGGTTTATTTAAAAAATGTCTCAACTACTGCCAAGAAATGCACATCCAAAACTTTGAACATTTGCCGATCACATGATGGGGAAACAAGCGTAGAGAGCGATGCCACACTGGTTGCGTCTGTTTCGAGCCATCTTGATGTAGCCTTCATCTCCGTAATTTACACCCCAACTACAATTGAAAAAATATTTAGAGCAAAATGAAACTCATGGAACTTAATATACCATCATTCCTATAATCCAAAGTTAACATTGAACATAAGTTCTCACACCAACCTATTTTTGACCAGCCAGTAGTCACGTCCTCTCTCAGTGCCATAGCCCACAGCCAGCACTCCATGGTTCACGTTGTTGGTGCATGTGTGGTCCCTGTACACACCTGTGGGGCCACAAACACATGTAGAAAGAAAAAACAGATGTAGCTCCAAAGAGGTTAGCAACTCACTTCCTTACACCCAACTAAGATTAAAGTGGTTTTATTTTTAAGGGTGGTATAAAGCCACAACTCACCATGACGGTAGAAGACAAACTTGGGCCTGGAGGCATCAATTGCTACTGAGATAGGTCCGATTCTGGCTACAGCTGCCTTTAAGGCAAACTCATCCCCCTCTGGTAAGAAGCCATAGCCTGAGCAGTTTGCAGCTCGCAAATGTGGGTTATATTTGCACTGACCACGCTGAAAAAGCATTGTGCAGGGTAGATATAGTCAAGGTTTAACCACAGTACACCTGATATTTAACACATGCATTGTCCTGGCAGCTCACCCTGCCGACGTAAGGGTAGGCGTCATCAGTAGCTATGCCTTGGTTTTTGACATACTGGAAGGCGTTTGCCATGAAGCCACCGTTGCACCCGTGGTTGCCGTATTTTACGGAGCAATCCACCAGGTTCTGAGGACTGAGGGACATCAGGGAGCCTGTAGACTTCTTGAGCTGCCCTTCCAGAGCTCCGACTGCACTAAAGGCCCAACAAGAGCCACAAGAACCCTAGAGGACAGGAATGTTGCACATGTAGACTGCCTCTTTTTCAAAGTCCTAATGCTCCATGTTGAAAAGGTCCAGTGTGTAGGATTTAGGGGAATACAATTTTCTCTTAGTGTATAATCACCTGAAAATCACTGTCTCCATTACCTTAGACAGCCTTTAATCTATATGGGGACTGGGTCCTCTGCTTCAGAGATCGCCATGTTGCACTGCCATGTTTCTGTAGTAGCCCAGAATGGATGAACCAAACACTGGCTCTAGATGGGGCCAGGCATGCTTTTGTGTCAGCTACCCATAGTTGCCTCTCATCTGCAATGACAGCGCTGGGGGAAAATATTTTCTGATGTCACTGCTTTAGTTAGTGTTTTTATTGGGTTAAATCACATCTGTTTTGGAGGGGGGATGAGACCTCTGGATAATTCCACTCATAGTACAAAACTCCAGAACAATGAACGCTGAAGGAACTCTACCTGGGAGAAGTTTTAGCTGGTTGTGATCTGTAATCCTCACTAGATACCACTAAGTCCCCCCCAAGTCTTACACACTGCTCCTTTAATGTGTACTGATACATTAGGGTATTGCTCACCTGCATTTTGACATTGGTTACCAGGCCTTCATCCCTCCAGTCCAGTGATGCTGGTAAAGAGGAGTTGACCCCGTGAAAGTCTGATGGACCCCTCACCAGGTCAGAGGGCACGAAGGTGCCTGTCAGCGTGCTAGTGATCTCCTCAATGGTCTACAAGAAGAAAGAAGAGCACATGCATTTGTTTGTTGGCAGGACTTTAAAAACTACACAAGTGGCATAATTAAAAGAAAAAAAACTCAACTAACCAGGTCTCCCAGGTGGTTCATTGCCAGCTCATAGGTGTGTAAGCCCAGGGAGACTTCCAGGTTATGAACATTAATCATTTCTAAGTTTTCTTCCCATATCCGCCTGCGACCTAACTCCTCAATCTGGAAACACAAACCACATGATACATAAGTTACTTTATCCACACTTAACAGCTGCCAAGAGTTGAAGACTGAAGGTATTCTGCATGCAAAAAGGAGAGTGGCTAAATTTCACAACTAAAATGCACAAACACTTGACACATTAACACAGTGTGACACCATTCAAAACAAACAAATAGGTTTAGACTAGTGACTGAATTAAGACCTGACTTTTTACCTGGTGAGAATAGACTTTATTGTGCATCTTCTTCCATAGTGACCAGTGTCGATCCAGTTCAGAATTGATAACGGCCGTTGCAAAGCCACACACAACGGTGAGGAGCAGGCTCCGTAACATCTCTGGATCTAAAAAAGGAAGAACTTCTCGCTGAAACAGTGAAAACAAATGTTTTTATAGAGGCCTACATCAACTGAAAGGCCTGGTTGGCTTTGATTGGACAGCTGCAGCAGCTCTCAGTGAAACACCACCAGCTGGTTTCAATCAACGTTTAGAAGCAGTGGAGATAAAACCTGACTAAACCCATGTTTTGGTGTGTGTTAAAAACCTTTGCAGGAAGTCAGTGAAGACACAGAGAGAGTATTTTTTTATGTTTAGTCAAATGTGTATAGGCTAAATGAAGAAATCCATGGTCAGAAATTGCATATAGGGTATTTCCAATAAATGTTCACAGTTTATACAATTTGACAAATTTGTAGAGGAGCTATACTTCACCAGGTGGCATGTCATATTCAAAAGAAAAAAAATCAGAAATCAAAGTGAGCAGTGAAAAGTAATGTTAGTCATAATCATTGGATGGCAGAGATGCAAAATATGACCAACTTGAGCAGATCACAGTCTTTATCTATCACTATGTTCACTGCCCAGCTGTAAAAATGTAACCTGCAATAACTGACTTGGCCATTTGAGGGCAACAGAAACATGCTGTGAACACAACCCTGACATATCACTATTGAAGTTTAAATTTACTGGACACATCCAGCAGATATGGAGCAGCATTATCATTCATCTGGAGTCATCTTTCTGGTCACCCAGTGAATGTAAGTCCAACATTCACTCTCTTTAAGCTCTGTTTTTGGTCTCTACCAACTCCTGGGGGAAATGTCTCACTCTTTAGATGCCAAATGCTCCACAATGGTCACCAGCCAGGTTGCTAACTGTGCCTATCTGAAGTTTGGTGCTGAGCCAGTCACAGGGCTGCCAAGTTTTCAGAGTTCTTGAAAAAAAATCATTAAAATATTCATATAAAATAGCCCTGTGACCTCATCAGTTCTAAATTTGTTTTTCACCATGTGAGAAAATGGTTATGTTGTGTCACAGCATATGAAAAGTGTCAGTTGTTTGAGTCTCACTGTCATTGCGTGAAACTTGGCAGCCCTGTAGGCATCATCTTTAAAAATGTTTCGTTCGCAATACTGAAAAATATTGATTGAAAATACTTAAAGAAAGCATGTATCCCGGCTTTGTGTTGTTTGTCCATGTTCATTTTGAGTATGGTACGAGTTCATCGCTGCCCCTTGTGGGTCAACACATTCTCACTCCGACCTCGTCACATATTGATGTTTGGTCATCCACTTTTCATGTCCACATATGACATGCAAGGTACCCTGGGTGCGTTGGTTGTTGACGTTCTGGGACACTGTGTCAAGTTCTTTTCTTTCAAGATACACTTTCATTTTCACCGGAAATTTAACATTACATACAGTCTCTTTCAAAATAAAGACATATTTTTTTCCCTTCAACAACAAACACACATGGTTGGGTTTAGGCAACAAAAGGAAGTGGTTAGTTTTAGGAAAAAATAGGGTTTGGCTTTAGAATCTGAAAAGTCTGTGTTTGTTGGACCCATCCACCACCCCTTCCGCCTGCCCCACTTGGACTTTCGCCACCTCAACTCTCGTCCTTGTCCCGCTGCATTTCCCCCTGATGCTGCCGGGCGCTGATATAAACTATAACAGCAATCAGCAGCGTATCATGCCGACAGTAAAGGACACCTTTTTTCCGTTGGTTTCTGACACCGCAAGTCACTGCCCAAGTGCTGGATTTTGATGACAACCATGCTCTGTGGACACCCACACGGCTACAACTACTGCTCTCATGATCCGTCAATCACCAGTGGGTATTTTACCTCCTACGGCCTCAGGGTGGTAGTAATGAGCCCATTATAGTTTAGCACTCTGCAAGTTTTTTTCCTGAGATTGTAAAAGCATGACCTGCCCTACTCTGCCATAGGGCTGGGACACATGCTGTGTCTTTTACTGCCAGGAAATGTGAGGTTGGGCGCTAGGTGCTACTCTGTGCCTACTTTCAAGGACACGGAGGCAGGTTGTACCTGACGTTGCTAAGCGAGCACATCAGCACTGTCACCTATTTACCAGAAATCCCAATTTCAGAGCTGATCTTCTTCCAGGTGTTGTTTCTCAAGTGAGTATTAGGCCTAAAATGCCATCTGTGGCACAGATCATAAAGCTCTGGGTAGCCCTGTGCTAAAATGACCAAATCCCCCCTGATACTTAAAATAGACTGATATAGAGTGTGCCAGGGCTGACGTCAAAACCCGGAAGTTTAGCATTGCGCTGGTTCCCGGAAGAGAAAGTGAATGTGATTTTTGCATTGCGTTTTGGATTATGTCAGAAAATAAGCTCTGTGGCTAACACAAGTTTATGATACTTACAGGTTTTGTTCAGTGAGATAATCTTCACATATGAACACCTTTCATACCGCATTTGAAGCTTAAATGCGATCGCCAGAAGTAAAAAGCTAACGTTAGGCTTTAACGGACTACATGACTACTCCACGGTCGCATGACTCTTGACGTCACCGCCACTAAGCTTTCAACTGATTTCGGCCGCTTTATTTTAAAAACATTGTATAATGGGGAAATCGGACTGTTTAAGCTAAATAAGAAGCTGTAATGGCGGACTGCCAGCACTCTCGCCTGTTCGGGGGTGATGACGTTTAATGTCCCCGACAGGGTTTGTAGTCGTATTGAGCAACTTGTTAGCAACCGCCTTTTTTACGACACGTAAAAGCTTCAAAATTCACAAGTAGGGTATTTACTGACGTGTTTTATGTCGTAGAACAAAACCTGAAACTCGCTTAAGCTTTTGTTAACCACAGACCTTATTTGAGGCATTTTACCAAAATCCCATTCAAAAAACGTATTGACTTTTAGACGAGAGAACCGGAAGTGCTAAAAGCGCTAACGGAGTTCCGGGTTTACTGGAACACTCTATTTATGTAAGAAAGGAAAGTTGAACTTTAACTTTATATGAGTGTTTGGGAATGCTTGCACATGCCTTCTGGCATCTACAATGACAACAATCGATTTGAGGGTGCAAAAAACTGCATCTGATTGATTTACCCCATAGACTGTATAAGTTAATGGACGTAGCTACCATGACGTCACCCATTGGTTTGTGGACTGCTGTTTTTTAAAGCCTTGAGTTTGGCATTTCAGCCGTCACTATCTTGGTTTTTTAGAGCCAGAAGTTGGAGCTGTGGAGGAACAAGGGGTGGATCTGACTAATAGCCTGTGGTGACGCCTTGCAGACAGCCTGTCACTCAAGTGGTCCCACCCTTAATTATGCATAACTTTAAGCCTTATTCAAATATCAGCTGGTGAGTTATATAAAAGTATACCCTTCATGAATGTTGAAATTAGCTATAGAGACCAAAAATCATTTTTTGGACCAGGCTGTTGTTAAACTGGCCTAAAACTCTGCTGCTGCTGTAGTTAACCATTTTTCAAAAATAATAAATGATCATATTGGAGAAAACAGTGAGGTCTTGAAGAATAACAAGGAAAATAAGATAAATTAGACACAACGAGGTGGTGACAAAAAGATTAGACTGAAAAATCTTTGTATTGACCACCAACACCAAAAGGACTCCAGTTTAGAAAAATGAAAAAGTTTATTGTGCTTATCATTACATTAAATAATCTTTATTAATAATAAAAATACCTTCCTTGTCCAACTATTACCAACAATGATGATGATGATAATATTCCATTCCTGTGTCACCCTTCTAAACATGCAGATAAGAGATTTCTAATATCTTTGAATGTTTCTTCAATCATCTTGAAGACTTTGATTAAAGCCTTAAAGGTACCTGTATCACACTGAAAACAAAGCCAACATTTAAATATTCATATTTAAATAAATATCAAATTGATAACATTTGATAACAACGTAAAGATTAGAGCTTCTATTCTAGTATGTGAAACTACAAGCATTCATTAAAAACAACACAACACTGATGAGCGAGGCTACCACAGCAGATACAGCAATTTAGCAAACTTAACTTTTTAAACACTTTATTTTTTGGCAGTATTTTGAACTTTTTTCACAGTTTCGTGACTAAAAATGAAAACAAACATATGCTCTCTGATGCTGAATAAATAACCTAATTCTACCGAGATGATTCAAGTGACGCATCACATTTTCACAATGAAGGGTAGACTGCAAAACTGGCAATGCCACAGAGATTATTCTTGTTTCTGGCAATTCGAATGAAGCCTTCTTCTCCCCACGCAGTTCCCCAACTGGAATCACAAAAGCATTCACATTTAATATATAATATTTGTCATACATTTATTTTCATGTGGGGAAAACATTTTAAGTCCTGCAGAAAGAGACAAATTCACCTGTTTTTCACCAGCCAGAAGTCTTGTCCTCCGTCTGTGCCGTAGCCAACAACTAGGACAGCGTGATTTATGAACTTTGGGTTACAGCCTGGTGCGTTGTATAAACCTAAAAGATGCATAACGTTACAAGCCACTCACAAGAAAAAATGTTGTCTCGGTGGATACACTGACACTTGGCGTCGGTTAGCTTGTGGTTAGATTTAGGCACTTAAACCACTTGGTTAGGGTTTGAAAAAGATCATGCTTTGACTTAAAATACCAGTTTGTGGGGGCACAATCCTAGCAGGAAACACAGTGATATCACAGTAAAACCATCTGCTTGTCGTGCCTAAAAAAGCCACTGGAAACACAGCAATTACTGATGTAAAATAAGTGTAATGTTAGCTGTTTCATGGCAAGGTTAAACCGTGAAAATATTCTCAATGTAGCGTACACTTAGACTGATATTAATTTATTTGGTGTGACTTTATTTCAGGTGGCTAAAATATGTTTTGTTGCTGACTCATCCACAACAGTTTAGCTTCAATGTCGGACTTTATCCTGCTTCTCACAACTGGAGGTGTGCAGACTGACATCTACTGTACCTCATTCAACCCCACTTCAAAAAATCTCAACTATCCCTTTAACTGTAGTTTTCTCAAGTGTGTCTCAAACCAAAACCAGATGTCTTTCTGCATTAGCTCCTCACATTCAGAAACCTCACCTCCTCTGTAGAGATGGAAAGATTGCAGCATGGCGTTCACGGCCACAGCGACTGGCCCCACTGACGCTACTGCGGCCTGCAGAATCTTCTCATCTCCTCGTGGGAGGATGTGGAAATCAGAGCAGTAGCCGGCCTTTCCCTTGGCAGAATACCGACATTTCCCGTTCTACAAATAGAAACGAGATATTCCAAATGTTTAGTATTTTAGTATTTAATCAAACTGGGAAATATTATGCATGTTTTATGGGTCTTATTTGTCTTGATTGTATTATATAGTTGGATATAAATCAAATCACAATGTTATATAATAAATTACGTAGATGATTAATGCATTCACAATACATATATGCTGTGTAAATATTAATCTGCAAATTAAAGTTCTCATACACTGTAACTTCTGCTTAAAACAGGGCTGTTTTGCTGTGTATTTGATGCATCTGTCAACACACTATTCCAGCTCTAAAGTATTATGATATTTCAGTCACAGAAACTTTATTTCCATTTACAGTATTATATTTGGCTGCATGGCTCTGTTCTGGGGCCCCTCTGCCTTTCCTCAGGCCTATACAGAAAGCCTCTTCCACGCTGTTGTGTGCTCATTTAATCACCAAGAGGAAGAATTAGCAATGAAAATAAGGCAGCAAGACTCCGGCATGAACTTCACTCAGACTTTACCCTTCTTCTTCTTTGTATCATAACATGGCAGACTATAGTCAACACAGCATTTATTGGTCTACAGCGACGCCTAGCGTTGTGGAGTAGTACCTGAATACACAACACATGTGCCTACGTGGAAAGCATAAGGTGGAGAGAGCACACCTCTCTGCACTTCCACGTGCAAATGAGGAAAGCCTGAGGCAGAGTGCACTTCCACGTGCAAATGAGGAAAGCCTGAGGCAGAGAGAGCAAACCTCTCTGCCCTTCCATGCACCTACATGGAAGGCCTAAGGCAGGGATGTCTTAAATTTGTCTATTAGACTCTGAAAATACTGAACATCTTAACTGCAAAAATTGAAATAAATACAGACAGCAAGACAACAAACAAACAAGAAGAAAACAAAATGTTAGTAGCTGCATGTTTGTATGTAAGATTAATCTTTCTATAAAAACCCTGCCAATTAATTTAATATAACTGCTGTTTTCACTGGTGCAGAAGATGACCTGGTGTTCGTAGGGGTAAAAGCTCTCTGAGTCTACGCCTCGGTTGCGGATGACGTAGCTGAAGGATTTAGAGATGTATCCTCCGTTGCAGCCATGATTTCCATCTCTGGTGCTGCAGTCCACCAGGTTCTGTGGGCTCAGGGGAACAAGGACACCTGTTGTCTTCATCATCTGCCCCTCAAGAGCTCCCAAAGAGCTGAAGGCCCAGCAGGACCCACACAACCCCTTTAAAAAGAGACATCATGTTTATTGCCACCAGTTATATCTTTTCTTATGTCCTCATTCGAAAATAGCTGATCATTGCTTACCTGGTTTTGGACGGGGCTGACCCGGCCGCTCTTTCTCCAGTCCACACTCTGAGGTATTGATAAACCACTCGCTTCCTTAAAAGTGACATTGCTGAAATTAACAGGCTCCTCCAGCTTCAGGCCGTTCATCCTCTCATTGATTTCCTCAGCTGTCTTGATAGAAAAAAAAAATAGTGTATGTTTAAGGTCAGTGTGCTGCAAATTTATCTTCCTCTTCTAAAAGTTCCCCTCAAAGGTTTTTGCAATGAAACTACTCTGAGAAACAACTGGTCATATACAGTGCTCCACCTTTCCAGTCCCTCACCACACTGCGGCCCCATTTAGAAATAGTTTCAGTTTCACATTTTTGGAAGATGTTTTTTTATGTTTTTGCACATGATGTCGTCACTCGGCCTTGGTGACACAAGGAGGCAATCATAAAATAAACCACAAGTTCCCCTGCATCAAGTTTAAACTTCTCTTTTTTGGAGAAAGAGAACAAATCAGACCACAGTTCCCGTGTGATTTTAATTTTATTCATTTTAACACCACAGCAGGTCCAGCATTCACTTCTTCTCCTTTTTTGCTCTACGGTCCTGTTGTGTTGGTGTCGGATTTTACTTGCTGTACTTATCAACACCTCTGTAAAACCTTTTTTTTAAAAAAAATAAATAAATAAAGTAACAAGCATTTTACCTGTCCTGATATTTATTTCCAAAGCAACTATAACACACTGTCCTCTGGGATCACTGCCAGAATCCTGCAGAGAGTCAATACTTCACACCGACACAGGGTTCACTGATCAGGCTTCCTGTCGTCTGCCTTCTGACGATATCTTCAAATGCAGCAGACACAGCAAAGGCACGATCACCCCTGATCTTGAGTCTGGAGCATGGGACAGCTGACCTGAGGGACCTGGGCGTAGGGAGTTAGGAGGTCTGTGATGTAGGATGGGGACAGACCATTAAGGGCTTTGTACACAAACAGGAGAATCTTAAACTCAGTTCTGAAACATACAGGCAGTGGAGAGAGGCTTAAACAGGTGTGATGTGGTCTCTCCTCCGTGTACCTGTGAGGATTCTGGCAGCAATGTTCCAAACCAGCTGGAGGCCGGACAGAGAGGACTGACTAATACCGGTGCACAGAGTTACAGTAGTCTAAACAGGAGGAGATGACAGCATGGGTGACTATCTGCAGGTCTTTGAGGGAGAGAGATGGCTTGATTTCGGAAATGGTGCAGAGTTGGAAGAAGCTGGCTTTTACTGCTGTATTTATTTGTGTAGTTAATGTGTAGGATTTATTAGCATCTAGCAGTGGGGATGGCACATTGCAACCAGCTGAAATTTCACCCATGTGCCAAATGTGAACTCCCGGTTACGATTCCTTCAGTGATCACTGTTCAGAGGGTTTTCACCTTGAGCTGAATTATCCACAGACGTCTCCCCTTCTCCAGAACAAATGAACCAGATGTTAAAAACCTGTGAAAGCACCGAGTTCTGCATGTTGAACTGTCACAGCCAGCACCTGCAAATGTGTGCAAGTTCAAGTATCTTGGGGTCTTGTTCACAAGTGAGGGTAGAATGGAGTGTGAGATGGATGGGCGATTTACTGGTCCATCTACGTCCCAACCCTCACCTAAGGTCATGAGCCCTGGGTAATGACCGAAAGAATGAGATCGCGGACACAAGCGGACGAAATGAGTTTCCTTCTCGGGGTGGCTGGTGAGGAGGGAGGGAGCTGGAGTAGAGCCGCTGCTCCTTCGCATCAAGAGCAGTCAGTTGAGGTGGCTCGGGCATCTGATCAGGATGTCACCTTGGCGCCTCCCGCTGGAGGTGTTTCGGGCATGTCCCACTGGTAGGAGGCCCCGCAGCAGACCCAGAACATGCTGGAGGGATTACATATCTCATCTGGCCTGGGAACGCCTTGGGGTCCGCCAGGAGGAGCTAGAAAGTGTTGCTGGGGAGAGGGACGTCTGGGGTGCTTTGCTCAGCCTGCTGCCCCCGTGACCTCAGGATAAGCGGATGAAAATGGATGGATGGATGGATGGATGGATGAATGGATGGACTAAGTAAAGCAGTTTCATGTTAAAAATCGGTATATTTTCGAAGTTCTTGTCGCAGAGGGGTTACATGGTGGACTTTGTAGACGAAGACCTGCTCCCTGTGTAGATATAAACGGCTCATTCTAAGGAAACGAAAACACGATGATTCTTATTTTCAGGTGATTATACAGTAAAGAAAACATACTAGTTATATTATATTCCATTTATGCCAATATATCCCTCTAAATCCTGAACACTGGCCCTGTTTTTCATATAAAATGCACAATTAATATATTATTTTTATACATACTATAAGATTTTTCTTCTCGGACTGAATTTGCCACAGTGGCACACAACAATAAAACAGAACCTTCACTCCACATTTGTTCTGTTATTCTATTTATATCCCAGACATTATTACTACGATGCATGTATGTTTACCTTTTATGTAACTTCCCAGATGTACTCTACTTTATAATAGTACTGATTGTCCAGATTGGCCCAGCCATACTGGATTAAAATAATCAGATTGTATAAAGGAAGATTAGAGCTGCTCTATAGGTTACGGTTTAATTTAAGCCACAGAGGGTGCAGGTTTAAATGCAGTGCTGGTCAGCGAGATCCGTCTTCAGAGGTCAATGAGTGTGAATCCACTTTAGGTTATAATGTCACGCATATGTCGGCACAGCTCCTGGGAGGGAGAGGAGCCAGTGATATAATGAGTGTTCAGTGCTGACATGTTTGTCATGCAGTGTGTATCCACCAGGGATCTCTCTGATACATGTCTGTCCTACATAGTAGCATGGTCAAGTGTGAGCGCTCCACTCTGGTACTGCAGTTTGAAGGACAGCATCAGCTTGGCAGCAGTTCGCTTGATGAGGTTCTCTATAAGTAAACTGTACAACCAATAATCTCAAACTGTTGACTGTATTCATGTTTAAAGCATAAAGATAAGCAAAATAAAGGCAGTTATTCACTTTGCTGCTCAGGGATGATGCAGGTCATTGTAGACAAAGAGGTAAGTAAGAAGGAAATATTGAAAGAAGGAAGACACAAGAAACAAATTAACAATAAATACATGAAAAAAGCAAAGAAATCAACATCAAGCAAAATGCATAAACAGGGCAGAGAGAACCAACAAACAAATAAATGAAAATTACAAAAAACATGCTGACAGATGCGAGTAATGCAAAGACTAGTTTGCTCGCAGCAGAGGCGGCTGTGTGTAGGAAAAACAGAAAGCCAGGTTCGCACTCACAGCAACCCACAGCCAAGCAACAGCAGAAAAACCATCCTGGATTACTATCAATCATCTGTAATATGATGCGAGCAAATACGTATTTCAATAAGCTGTCTACATATTGTTGGTAATTAGTGGAATTATTGCTTCGGATTTGTCAACCTACATTCTTGCTTTGATGCAACCTTGTGCAGTTTTGTCTGTTTGCATTGAGGACATTCGCATGTTACTGATAAAATACTCCGGACTAAGATTTTAAACATGTCCGTCTAGTTTGGGATCGCATAGACTGAAAACACAAAGTGTGATTCTCACCATGTCGGCCAGATGATTGAGCCCCATGGTGAAGCTGTGTTTTCCTGCCGAGGCCTCCTGATTGTGTCTCAACACCAACTGCACGTTCTTCTCCCACACTGCCCTCCTGAATACGACCTCAGTCTGAAACAAAAACAGACTGAGTTACCTGAGGGTATATATGTGTGTGAATGAGTGTGTATTATGATGAAGATTGAGACATAAAGGTTTTCATAATCCTACCTGGTTATCATAAACCTTGCCATGTTTGATTTGCCACTCGTCCCACACTTTATTTAAGGCAGACGAAGAGCGTCCAAGGACCAGAGAGGCCAAAAGTAGCACAGCGCAAAAAAGGTGCATCCTGAGAAAAACAAAATAAAAAAAGGTCACATTTTATGAGTAGATGACCCGTACGTAATTCTTACTATAACTGAAACAATTAGCCAACTAATCAGTTAAATTCATTATCAGAAAGAGCAACTTTGTTTTTAGTCATTATCTGATAATAAACTGAATATCTAAAGATTTTTTAACTGTCAGACAAAATAAGCAATGCAGCCTTGAGTTTTGGGACACATTTTTCAGGATTTCACTTCATTTTATGGACCACACTATCAGGGCCATAGCCTTGAAAAACTGAGGTTGTGAGTCCCCAAAATTTTCAACCAGACACAGAAAATACAGTCTGAACTTTGCGTTGCATTTCCAGCTCAGTCACCGCAAAAAAATGTTGGTATGTTTCTGCACGGACATGATACATTTGTGCGTTTTATACATATGACATAGTTCAGATTACATATCTGTATATGTGTTGAGTTTCTTATCAAGAGGAGGAGGACTAGTGTTGTGTCGTTCGTGAACGAATCACTCAAAAGAATGAATCTGTTGAGTGAACGTGCTGAACTGAATCACTTCCGGAACTGATTCGTTCATTTCTCAGTTCAGTTGAGCTCAGCAGCGAGCGTGCAGGCCGGGAGTGGAACTGCCGATTCGGTCCGTGCGAACGATGAATCACTTGCGAGTCGTGAGGCAGCCAGGGTGCAGGGAGGGACTGCCTACCACGTGACGAATCACTCGGTGAACGAATCACTCAGTGAACGATTCAAATCATGTCTTCTCAGCGATACACTTTCATAGGGACTGTTTTCTCCAAGCTAATGGCTAATGTAGCCAGGGGTCAAGCCACAATGAACACAATCACACACCTCCCCATTGTTTTAACAGACATAGTTTCCAGATAAACAAACTTAAAACGTTAGGCTGGCCAGTAATGAGACTCACCAGTGCAGGGCAGACGCAGCAGCAGCTCAGCCGTGTATCAGTTCAGTGAGTCGGACTACACAGTACACAGTCAGGGCTCCTCCCGCCAAGCACTGAACGATTCGGTGAATGAATGTTTTGAACGAATCTTTTTAATGAACTGATTCTAGCGATTCAGTAACATCTAAAGAACTGCTTTGCCCATCACTAAGGAGGACATGGTGGATGTTGTGACACCCAGGCAAGATGGCTGCCAAGCGCAGACAGCAGCAGACCGCTGTTTGAGACCAACAAAAGCGTATGTTTTTTTAATAGAACATTGGGGCATTTCAAGCCATGTTTGCTTCCACCAAAGTGAATATTTTAAGTCAAAACATGATCCTATCCTAAGTCTTTTTGTGTGCCAATGTAACAGGGTCAATTACACAGCAGTAACATGTGTGGCAAGTCAAATGTACATGTAATGTTGAGTTTATAATTCCACAAAATTTGGTGCAGTTGTTGTACCTGACATGCTCAGGCCTCCGTACAACGTTTGATAACCACTTTTTGTCCCCCTATGTTCACCTTTGGGGGTACCCCACCTATAAAGGGGTGTCTCCTGCCTTGCCTCCCCCTAACATATAATTCATTGTGCTTAATTGAGATACCTACTGTCTTGGCCTTTTTATATCTACACTAGAGTCCACTGGTTACACCTAGACCTAACCTCATGTTAACTACACTGTTGCTACAACATGAAATTAAAATGTAAAGTTACAACATATCTGCGAAATATTCAACTTACAAATGTCACATAACTGTGCTTCGCAGAAAGTACAATGCCAACAATAATTCTGGGGACTGGGTTGGTATTTTTGTTTCTTTAACTCACTGTTAAATTATATTTCTGGTTGTTTACCAGCATGCAAGTCTAAATGGTGTTTCTAAAGAATAAAAGTCTAATTGGGAAATACTGGATCATGTTTAAATATATTTTATAAAATATATACTTGAAAATAATACTGTAGTTAGCCTATAAAATATCCACCAAGTGTTGCTTTTTAATTGTAGAATGTAAACTCTTCCAAATTCCCACAGCAAAGTATTACTGAGGACAAGACCTCGTGCTGAAACCTGTTCACTGTAGACAATATTCACATATCCACATTAACTTAATTAAAAACTGTTAATTTCATGTGGACAGACACACCTAGCCTTGTCTAAACATGATCCACAACATGATATACTGAATTTAAACACCGTCATGGTGGCTGTTACACAACTACAGAGAGCAAAGTGAGGCCTGTAAAACGTCAATGTCAAAGCAAATACTTGCAGCAGAAAATGTTAAAGTTCAAACCTGTTTCACTTTCTGAGCTTCAGCAGATCTGATCTACCCACTTTATCCTATTTATTCACAACACACACACACACACACACACACACACACACACACACCCTATAACCATTTGCTTCGACAAACACTTGATCTCAACTCAGAATATCAGCCAAACAATCTGAACATACAACTACAGACAAGAAGAATTAGTTTGTATTTACCTCGTTGCAGAAAAATCAGCAGGTTGTTTTATTCCGGCAAGAAAGTGCACCCGTCTTCAACAGACCATCACACTCAAAAGAGGAAGTAGAGTTTCCTCAACCACACGTTGCTGGTTGTTTTTTCACTCTGTTTTTCAGTGCGTCTGCTCTCTGGCTCGTCATGTGAATCTAATTTACAACCAGCTGCAGGGGCCCAAAATATCCCTCCAGTACCAGAGGTGGAAGTGACAAAGGTTACATGATAGATATACGTACAAATGAAACTGCTTGTGGAGAAAAAAAAGAGAAAGATCAAACTGTGGATGGAAAATTTAGTTATAAACTGAGAAATTATTTGTGAAATCCAGCGATTTTTCATAACCAACATTGTTAGTCGTCGATACTTGGTTGAATTTAGGTTGTGACACTGGGTGGCCAAAATTCAATGTCAGGAGAACATTAAATGCCAACATCAATCTGATGTGCAATACTCATGACTGATGACGCTGATATTTTGTTGGTTTTAAGATGTGTTGTGAAGTAACCAAAATCCAATGTCTTCCAAACATTTCAAGCCAACGTCATCTTGACTTAAAATAACAACATTTATCCCACAGTAGAGAACAATGGGAAAATGATCTAGGGGTCCAACTGTCAGACGAGGAGCGGGACATGGCACTTTGTAGGGTTCTCTCCTCCTCTATATACCTCCTGAGACCCCGTGTCCTCATATGTGGACATCACATTTTGGGTTGACTTGACCTTAAACTTCATTCTTCTTAACTTAGACCTGTTGTCCTTGTTCGTGGACACTTTTTGTGCCATCTAGTGGTAGTAAGAGCACAATACACAAATCCATGTAAAATCAAGATGGCAGCCATCTCTGCCAAGTCAGTCTGCAGCTGATCCCGACACAAAAGTGGACAAGGTCCAAAACCTGATCACATTTTATGATTGAATATTGTTTATTTATGATTAATAATATTTATAGTTTGATATGGCAACAAATTTGACCAATTTTAGCAACAGTAACAAGCTAAGACACTGTTAATCAGGAAGTACTCGTCTAAAGAGGTTGTAACTTTATTATTGTCTCGTTTGAGGACATTGGGACTTTATTGTTGTTGACGATGTTTAGGTTTTTAGAATTTTCTGGTCCTACTGATCCCAAATTGCTCTGAGAAATTAAAAATGCATACCAAACAAAAGTTCGGGTCTCCGGAGATTAATACAGTTTAAAGTGCAACATTGGCTGCACGTCTCGAAAGCTAAACTTGCAAGAATATTTTCAAACGTAAGTGATATGTGTGACAGGGGCAAACAGCACATGCTTTGGTCTTGCCCAAAACTTGGCCCTTTTTGGTCATCCTTTTTTGACACCTCTTCCAAGGCATACAGCTCTAATATTTTTGGTGTACTCAGTTTCCCTGCTCATCTACAGAGGGTTATTGCTTTGTCTTCCCTATGAGCTAGACGTTTTAATCTTGCTTATATGGTAGGATGTTTTCCCACCATCACACAGCCAGTGGATCAAAGATGAGATGCAGAACATCAAGCTGGAGAAAATGAGATGCTCAATTAAAAGATTATATAAAACCTCGGACCCATTATTAGACTATGTGAAGAGCTTCTGGTGGGGAACAATGAACTCTGGACTGTCTGATTGAGGTTTGAATGCACTATAATGCACTATAGTGGTATAGTAGTACCATTTTGTTTTGCTTCATGTATGCTTGTTTGTATGTAGGTTTTTTGTTTTTTTATTATTATTATTTTCTTTTTATTTCCTTTTTTATTTTCTTTCTCTCAGCATGACTCTTTGTTTTGGTTGTTGCTAGTCTCCAATATCCTTTAATTTATTTATTTTATTTTATTTTTTGCACATAACTGCAACTTGAGATGACAACTTATGTTACTGTCTTGTATGTTCATAGAAAATCTGAATAAACTAGTCCATACCCATTGGTAGTTTTGTCACCTTCTACCTATGCCAATCCTCAATGCCTATGTGCAGTTTCACATAGATTGACCACATCAGTGAGTAGAAAAACGTGGGACAGACAGAATGACTGACTG
>NC_065527.1:19253981-19258893 GCF_006386435.1 Epinephelus moara
GCAATATTCATTGCCTTATAGAAGCTCAGTTTTAGTAAGTTTTCCAGCTTTTGCCAAGAGGGAACTTTAGATATTGGTCCCCAGATTATGTTCACCCAGTTTCATTCCAACCAAAATTTAAACTGTCCAGCGTAAAAGTCCAACGTCTTTATGATGCCATAATGACATCCAGTGCCAGCTGGGATTGTTCTAACCATCTATCACCATACCTGGCTCTAATTTATTCTAGTTTGTTATTAATCACTTCAGCAACACACTGAATTATGTTTGACACATGGACTACAATGAAAAACAAAGAAACCACAGTCCACATTTACAGCTAATGATGCAAATGTCTAACAGACTGAGTTTGTGATGAGAGCTGCAGTTGGTTTGAACTTTCTAAGGAAAATAGTCTTCACAACAACAACAACAACAACAACAACAACAAGGCTCTACATGTGTAGTTTCTGTTTTTTTGTGGATGGGAAGATGGGGTGGTTTTCTCTTGGCTTACATGTTGCTATATTGTGAATTCCTGCTCAGAAGTTCTTGTTAGTGTGAGAGGTTGTGGTGTGAAGTTTTTAGTGTAAAAACAAAACAAACTCTCCTTCTTTAGTGTGAGCCTCCACCCCATATTGTGTACAGCTGTGTCTGTGTGTGCATATGTTTATACATACTGTAGAGCAAATCTATTTATTAACTTCTTTATGTGAATGGCTGCACTCCTATTACATGTGAGATCTTGCTTTTAATGAGTATACAATTGTGGGTAAATATAAAATAATTATGATCTTCCTAAAATAATATATTGTTAGGCTAGTGTTAAAGGAACAGTGTGTAAGATTGCAGATTTCAACCAGCTGAAGCTTCTCCTGGTTAGAATTCCTTCAGTGTTCATTATTCAGGAGGTTTTTACCGGGAGCTAGATTATCCACAGAGGTATCCTCCTCTCTGAAACAAACAGACCACTGAATAAAGAATAGAAACACTGAATAAAGCAGTTTTAAAAATCAGTGTTTCTGGGGTTTCAGGACCTGCTAATCTGTGCTCACCTTTTCCTTTGTGTCTGGGAGGTATTTAGTGGGAGCTAAATTATCCGCAGAACAAATGGATTTCATGATTTCAGCTGGTTAACATGCTGAATAAAGCAGTTTCGTGTTAACAAGTCAGTCATTTTCTGATGCTGTTGGTGGCGTAGGGGCTGCTAACTATGGTGGCCAACGCGACAAAGTGAATGACCAAATCTAGAGTCTGTAGCCCTTTCAAAACAGGAATTGTGCAAATTTGCAGGAAAGCCCAATCAGTCTTTTTTCAGCATTGGCAGTATAAAAACAAAATCGGGGAGTGCGGCAAAATGCCGCCTACCTACTTTTGTTCATACAGAATGTGCCTTTTTCAGGGCAATGGGGGGCGTGAGCAAGTAACATAATGTATAGCTCAGCGTGTGACGTAAACAGTGACGTGGGAGGGAAGAAACGGCTGGTCATTCTCTCATAAGTCGGCCCGTCCTTCACCGTTCCTGTCATTTGGCGGTTAATGGCACACAATTCCTTGTCTCCTCAGTTGCTCATCTTTACAGTGTCTGTCAGGTTTGCGTTTCCCTCTTGCTACTAGCTGCTCGCTAATTCCTGCTATCAGCTGTTTCCTGTTTATCAACCTCCAGTGGCTCGCACGTGCAGCGTCATCAACAGCTCCTCTCACAAGTCTTCAACAGGCCCTCCAGTTGTGGAAGGTCGCCTCAGTCTTTTTAAACTAAAAGGGGTTCCACCTCGTAGGTATGTCTACCCTACGAGGTGGAAAATTGGGCACCTCGGATCAGCTCGCCAATCCGGCTCTGTGTGTCTAAACGCTCGCAGCTTGCCAGCTGTTGTCCGTTTGGGGCTTCTGTAGAAATATAGTGGTGCACCATGACTTATGGAAGTATTAAGAGAACCTGAAACAGCATTGAACACAAGGCCTCATTCATTCCTGTGTTAGCTGCTCAGTAGCACATTAAGCCAAAATGCTTCGACTGCTGCCTCTAAAATGTGGTGACCGGGCTTTGGAGCTCCCCGCCAGAGGATCTGAGGTTCGCTGAATCAGTGACATCTTTTAAATCACTTCTTAAAACATGTCTGTTTTATTAGTTTTAGCACACTGCTTATTTTATACATGTCTCATTTGATTATTGAATATCTTGTGTGTGCATGTGTGTGTCAGCAGTTTTGTATTCTTTCATTTTGTATTACTCTAATTGTTTGATATTTTCTGTACCTCAGTGCAATCTATAGACAATTAGTTGCCCATCTTTGCTTATCTGCTTCAGTGACGGTATTTTATCTTTATTTTATGTTTTATTTGTTGTATTTTCTTAGAATTGCTTCATTTTATTTGCTTGAATTCTGCATCGTTTTAAATCCGGGATCAACAAGGTAAAGCACTGTGTAACTTTGTTTTGAAAAGTTCTGTACGAATAAAGTTTTATTATTGGCCTATTGTTATTCTTATAAAATTAACTGGGACTTAACTTAAACAGGGATAAATTTATTTAATTGTGTGGCTCTTCTAGACTTTCAAAATATCATCGGACTGAATGGATCAAATCCTGATAGCGATACAGGTCATTCCGCGGAGTTTGTGACGTTAAAAATGTATCCACTGATTTACAGACATCTCTTTCGCCGTGTAAGTTAATAGGCAAAAGTCTATTGGCATCATGTGAAAATTAGCTTTAAAGCCTGGTTCACTTCCTTGGGGCCTTCGAGGAACCTGCTCCAAATGTAGCTACGAACGGCTCATTGGTAATGGAAACATATTCACCTAAATCCTACACTCTGGAGCTTTCAGCCAGGCATGCTATTTCCCCTTGTTTCCTGTCTCTATGCTAAGCTAAGGTCACCGGCTGATGGCTGCAGCTTCATGGTGTGGTATCAAGCTTTTGACAAAAAAAAAGTAAAAAAGCGGATTTCCCAAAATGTCAAGCTACTCCATTAAGATGCTGACCATGTTATTTGTAATGTCCCTGGGTAAAATTTGGCAGAGAATCTTTGTTGCAAATCATCCCCCATCTCTCCCTCCTCCCTTTTCCCGTCAGATCTCGACCGCACTCTGTCTAATGAAGGCATTAGATGTCCAAAAAATACTTAAAGGAAGAGAATTACCCAAATACATCACAGCAGTCAAACTACAGGGAGCAGCAATGACGAAGCATTATGATGATAAAAATACAAGAGGACATTATGCAATTAGGAGCTTTGATTTGGCCGAGGCTGTAATTGGCGTTCATCACTGGTTTTCTCTTCCGGGGTTGGACCGAGATTCGCTGATGAATGCAGGATCCCCGAGGTACCAGATGGTAAGTTCCTGACTCAGCAGTGGCTTTTCTTCTGTGGTGATCACGCACCTTTTGTGTCGACACACCTAATAATCCTGCAGCTGAGCAGAGAGTCCGGCAATTCTGATTGTTCTTTTTTTTTCTATCGTTCATTAAATCTGGAGTGAGTGTTTGCTAATTAAACAAATGAACAAAGAGAGTAGTGTAGTGTGGGCATAAAGAGCAGCCAAATCACAAATATAGAAATGCATAAATGAATTTATACTTGTTATATTTATGAGGCTCGCAGTCAATTATTTAAGTCTTGTAAAGGCGTGGGATGAGAGGAGAGATCCTTCAGTCACAGGGGGAAAGGAAAACAAAGTTGAGAGTTGGCAAATTTTAAATGCATGTTACTGCCCACTTCTTATTACTGAGACTTTACATAGATTGATTTTAATGCCAGTTTTGAACTGAGTCAGCTGCTGTGTTCTAAAAACACTTTTATGTAATCATAAGAGAATGGGGTCGCAGCAAATGGGACCACTGAAACACACAAGTATATAAATATTTATGTAGTCTATTATTCACAGATAGTAATATGTGGAAATATCGCAATTGTTGGACCTTGTTAGTGACATCAGTTGAAATCTATGAACGCCCACCCTGCAAGTGTGGCTTTAAACTGCCTTGATACTTTGCCCAGTAATTAGCATTCTCTGTGACTCCTCCAAACCAAGGTTCAACCCTTTTAGTTTTCATGTCAGACCTGCAGAAACACACTCACAGACTTTAATTCCTCATATAGTAGCTCCTTGTATCCATTTTTCTGTTGCCTGGATCCCATTCACCTTACTTATATAATGTGCAACTTTTTATTCTCAAATTTTATCCGACAGATTCAATTTTTGCTTATTTTTAGCTCAAATGCTGTCACTTTTTTAAAGGGTTACTGTAGGAAATTTAGAGCGTATGAGTGGTCTGGACATGGTTCTCAACATGGAGGTTTGCTGAGCTGACGGCTAGCAGCTAACAGTGCTAACTTCGTTAACAGTGCTTACCATCAGTAACAGTGCTGACAGAGCTAACAATGTCAATATCAATCACTTCACTTCTGCGGCAATGCCATCCCAGTATAAAAACTATGGTGTGTCTCGAATCACATACTTCCGTTAGTACACTTCTATGTAGTATACTATGTGCACTATGTACTTGTTGGCGTAGTGTGCAAATTTCGACAGGGTAGTGTTGTCTCAAACCAAACACGGCCTTTGTGCACTCACCAGAAATGACAACCGCAAATTAGCTAGTTAGCAAACTAGCATTAGCATTCACGTTATCGTTCGCGGTACCAAATCATTACAGACTGCTAAACTAACCCAATAAACTTACTGCTGGCTTATACCCGACAACAGTATAGTGGTGCTTAGTGCAAAAAACACATGTGTTTGTACAATGAAGCGACGTTCACGGTCGCACAGTCCTCGGCCGCCGTTTCCAGTTTGAAAAGTGGTCCCTCCCCTTCCACTACGTAGCCAAGATGGCAACCATTGAGGGCGAGAAGTGTCCATAGTTCCACACTCAACTTCTTGACCGTTTTGAGTGCACCATCCGGGTACTCATAGTCACTGCCATTTT
>NC_065527.1:19258946-19278751 GCF_006386435.1 Epinephelus moara
CGTTTTGAGTGCACCATCCGGGTACTCATAGTGCACTGCATTTTTCCATACTTCTCAGTGTGAACGCACTTATGCACTCAAAATATTAAGTGTAAGTACAGAAGTACGCAATTTGAGACACAGCACTGGTCTCACCTCCAACTCATCAAATACTGACGCTTAGTCAGTGGCACTTTTGATGCTTTGAGCAACTACTGTAGCATAAAGAGCAAGAAAGTCTCCATGGTGCAGGCAGGAGGGGAAGTGGGTGGGTCAAACAAACTCTGGACTTTCACCTGGGAGACAGGTGTTCATGTCCTGTGTGAAGCCTAAAGCCAATCAACTTATTTTAATAACTGTGCAGTGTGCTAGAATGTGTAGTGTACTACACTACTGACGTATGTCCGTATATCATGTCAGCTGTAAATCAGCAGTAACCACTGTGTGAGTGCAGTGCAAAGCAGCAGCGGTGAGCTAGCCAGTGGGAGACACATGTACTAACATGTACGCACAGCCGAAACAGTTTACCCAACACATTCTCACTCCGATCTCGTCACATATTGACGTTTTGGTCATGGGCCTTCCACGTCCACATACAACGTGGAAAACGTGCAAGTTCCCTGGGTACATTGGTTGATACACTTCCATTTTCACAGGAAATTTAACTTTTACACACAATGTCTTTAAAAATAAAGGCACTACGTGGGTACATCACTGCGAATTGACTGTTTTTTCCTTCAACAACAAAAGCACATGGTTAAGTTTAGGAAAAAAAGAACAGGGTTTGGCTTTAGAATCTTACAGGACGCAAACACTGCTCTCTCGCGTGAAGGTCGGTGTTTGTTGGACCCATACACCACCCACCCAATTGGACTTTTACTGCCTTAACTTTGGTACTTGCCCCGCTGCGTCTCCCCTTGACGCTACCTACACCGTTAAAGGACGCCTTTTTCATTGGTTTTTGACATTGCAAGTCACTGCCCAAGCACCAGCTTTTGAGAACTTTGGGGTGAGACTGGGCTTGTTTACCACAGTAAACCACAGAGAAGCTCGGATTACAACACAGAGAGGGGGCGTGACTTTATTCTCTGCTCATGACTCTTTTACCTCATCATATCTTTGTATAGTAAATAGTGGTTTGCTGCTGTATGCTGCTAACTCTCTGAATGTTGCTTACAGAACCGTAAAAATCCTATTTGTATGTGTCTTTATATGACCTTGTGTTTCTCTTTTTTCTGTCTTGATCCCCTTTTGTCTTGCAGGACATTTGTATTTTCTACTTTAGTTTCACAGGGAACAAGCAGAGTCTGAGTCATGACATGAACACTAAAAGAGAGGATGAATGCCAATATGGCAACTCACTCATCCTCTGAGTGAGTTGCCATATTGGCATTCATTAATAAGATTGTATAAAGAGAAACTATGGCCTGTTTATAACTGCCAGCCTTCAGGGACTGGAGCACAACTTTGCCATCAAGTATTCAGAGTTATTCATCATTCACTATTGCATGCTATGTAGTCATTTTGTGTCATGGCCACCTCTTCAGATGTAGTTGTTTTTATGTGTTTGAGGTTTGATGCCATCTTTGATTCAGGATTATTTGTATAAATCATACCCAGTAACTGAAGACATGACAGAATTGAGTTGTGGTTAAGTTTAGTACTAAAAGAATAGCTAATTCAGCATAATTCTAAACTTAATAAAGATCCAAACATCTGACAGGTTGGACAAATTGTTTTAACACCACCCTTCAGGACTTTACAAATCAAACACTTAGTGTGTCTTTGTTAAACTTTCAAATGGCTCTGACACACCAGAAAGCTGAAAAGATATTCCTTTATTTTAAACGTCAGTGCTTAAATTCATTCCCATCTGGTGTTTGCGCCAAAATCTTTTCATTTGGCTGACCTGTGTGCCTGCCTCCTGTCATCCAGTGCAGTGTGTTGGATGGGGTCCAGGAGCTAGTGTATATAATCCCCCAGCATGCACCAAGCACGCCGCGTCCAGAGCCAGGTTGTTGTTGCCATGAGGACAGCGAAGCAACAGGGGAACCGAGCTGCAGTAACACGCTGCCTCCGGAGTTGAATATTTCAGAATGGGAGGATGAAGCTCTCTTGTTGTGTTATGTGTGTGTGTTTCTCTCCTATTGCAGGCTTCATTTGGATGTATTTCTGAGCAACAGAGGGTTTTGAGGTGGACCTGACAGAGCAATAAGATGTACTCTGCTCTTTGAATTCTTTTTGCTTGTATCAACAATTTATCCAGAGACAATTTCAGAAAGAAAAATCACACATGCAAATATGCTTTCTTATTTTTTGGTTGTTGTTTTTTTTACCTCAAAATTGTGAAACTGGAGCTATCACAATGACGAGCCCTACAGACTGAAGAGACGGTGAGTTACAAGACTTGAGTTACTTTTGCTTTTTGCCACAAGATCACTGTAATTCGGAGCCTTTTATAACACCATCCATTGTATCTGAGTATCTTGAGGCTGCCGGGCCACAGTAAATAACTGTGATTTTACCTTTGTACACTGTTTTCTCTCTCTAGCGTGTGTGCTCCCAGAGGAGTTCAGGAGGAGTCAGCCTCCATCACTCAATGCTCTGGGGAGCTGCTGTCATCACCAGCAGTCAGACGATACAGTATTCCCCAGCTCCGTACCCATAGCTGTATTGAGATGAAATTACCACCTTAAAAACATGATCTGAGAGATGGTTTTCTCTTTTGAAAATGAGACTGTGTAGGTGGAGTTTTCAAGGTGACCACTTTTAAAAAAAAAAAAAAGATTTAAATGTAAAATAATTTAGAAACTCTTTGAAATGTAGACGTTAAATAAGTCACATGAATCAGTTTGCAAAGAAAGGCAAAAAAAAGACACTAAATTTGCTTTTTTTTTGCTTTAGTGAGTATGCATACTTTTATATTTTACATTTATGTGTTGTTTTGCACAATTTAAAATACACAAAAGTACAAAAATAATAAACAGTCAGTTATAGACAGTATTCAGTATTCAGTGCAGGGAGAGGCAGAAACACAGGTGGGCTTATTTGAAACCTTTACCTAATGTCATAGGGAACATGAAAATGAACATACAGAGAATAATATGACAACACAAAAGTGAAAGCAAACTAAACAACATTACAAAACAACATACTTAGAAACGGCTCTTTCTGGCCTCTGTTACAAATACATAGGGAAATGAGTCCCAGTGTCGTCTGCCTCTCGCCATCCCTATTCTCACATGTTCTATAGTGTTGCGTCGTTCAGCACAACAACATGTGAGGAGAGCTCAGGGTGAAATCACACTTTAAGGTGGTTTTATTTCCAGCGCTCTCCTGGCAATATAACCTGCGCATTTCAGCAAGTCACACGTTTTTTGATGAGCTGATCCCTTAGTCACTTTCACAGGCTTACAGTTGGTTCGCTGCCTCATATTCTTATGATGCCTGTTTACGTGTTCATACAGTGAATCAAACCTAAATTGATGTATGAATTAGTTGTGGAGTTCTCAGGGGATTACTGATATTGATTTTTCTCAGTTTCAGTCACTCCTCAGTTAAAAAAACAAAAAACAAAAAAACCTAGACTTGGACATACTGTACACAAATATATTTTTGCTTTAGCTGCCCTCTAGTGGTGGATTAAACAATGGTTCAAATAAAGAGAGCTTTTCATGATCTGTGGCAACCGTCACATCATTTTAGATCTGAGCTTCAAGAAAATACCTCATAATGTAAACCTTAACTAAAGAGACCATTTGTGATCATGTATATATTGGTTTGGTATACACATCTTTTGCACAAATCTCACATGTTGCATCAAACAGGAAATTATGCAAAATGGAAAAAAAAGACCAAGAAAAGAGCAAAATGAATTCTTGATCATCTCTTTATTACCCTTTATTACAAAATCTTTCACACCAAAATAGTATCCAGTAGATCCCAAGTCTCTACCAATAGCCAAAAATATCCAAATAATCTTCTCAGCCTGCAATCTGCTTTCACAGTAACCACAGTATCTAGATAAACGAAATATACAATATTGACTGTAATAAATGCCAGGGAATATGTGTTCCTCTGACATTATAATGTGCCCAGAGAGAAACCGATGATGTTTACAATAATTGAGAACAGATAATTGAGTGGTTAAATCCTCCATGTGATGCCTCATATAGTGCAGGTTTACACTTTCCCTCTATTTCTGCTTTCAAACAGCATCAATAAACAAAAACACAGACAACCTGTTCTTTCTATTGTGTTTATAGGCCTATGTGTGGACTTTTGTGTGGTGCCAACACCATCATTTGTGTGTACGTTATCACTGCAGAGAATACCGAGTTCATTCCTGTCATTTGGGAACAGAATGAGTAACATTATAACATAAGCTCAGAGGCCCATTTACTAACTTTACTTTATAACACTTAAAACAGAAGTTACAAAATGCTTTACAGGAAGAAGAAAATGTAAGAGAGGTGTATTTAAGAGGAATTAAGAAGATTAAGAAGAACAAGGTGCAGCCACAAGCCGTAAAATAAAAGACATAAAATCAAAAGAAAGCCAGAAGAGTGAAGTTTTTACCTGCTTTCTAAAGACTGATTTGGTTTTGTGTAAGACTTTACCTGTGTAGCTCATCCTGGATTATTGCAGCACTGTAAACAACATAAACACAAACTGAAACCATTGATATTCATAATTTGACAAAGATGATTCAGCATCACCATCTGACAACATTTGCCCACATCTTCCTGGGCTTTCTGCCTTTTTTCCTTTTAACGAAGACAAGACCCTGCATCAGCAGCTGTCTGGTTATGAAAATCTACTTCCTGTTATCTAAGAGTTGAGAAAAAACATTTAAAGGGTAACTTCAGTATTTTTAAACCTGTATTTTATTGACTGATATTTTTGTGTCATGGTAACATTTTTTGAAAGTGGTCCAGCATTAAGTGAGAATGCTGCAACCTGGTGCAAAGGAATCACTTGCGACATTTATGAAGCGTCATTTTACTTCCTCTAAAAGTGCTTGTTTTTGCCACTGACAGGCTCCGATTGTTATTCTAAGTGCCTACACAGATACACCTTTTTTTTTTTGAGAGTAAGACATTTTTTGATTGACCAGAAACAGCTTCGAAATCGCTATCGCCAACCTCACAAGACTCCATTTTAGCATCATAAAACACACTTTATTCACAGTTGACAGAGACAAAATAAAACTCCAAGAAGCTGTCTTGGTTCGTCTTTCTACTGTTCCAGAAATCAGAGTCTGGTTCGGTTATAATTAACCCTGAATTTACCCAGTTAGATGTGAAAATTGACTGGCTCCAGACACGCTGAAATTACTGTTAATTTAAATGGAGTCTGGTTGGTTTGGTGATAGCGACCTAGGGGCTGTTTCTGGTAAAACAAAAAGGATGTTACTCTTTACAAAAGGTCTGTCTCTGTAGTGATCCTTTACACGATGATGTCAGACACAAAGAATAACAATCTGTGCCCGTCAGTGACAAAGACACACTTTTATTGGACGTACTTTGACGACTGCATTAATGCCCAAAGTGATTATAATGCAGCCTGTTTAACTGCTGCCAGCTGCAGCCCTCTCGCTCAATACTGGACCAATTTCAAAAATTGCTGTTCTCATTAGTCACACAAAAATATTGGAAAAAAATGGTTTAAAAAAATGCCGAATTTACCCTTTAAAACAAAACAGTTGGTTTCAGTTTCAGTTAGCCAAACCTGAACATTGTCAGCCTTTTTCTGTTGCAGAACAGAATGTTTCCCCCATTTCTACTGATGTCAGTAAATCAGTCTTTTCACATCTCCCTCTCTCTCTCTCTCTCTCTCTCACACATGCAGGCAAGCCACCAGATGTTTGAGGGGGTTGCTGTCCACCATTGGCTGTGCTTGGGAGCTCTCTACTTGTTGGCAGTGGGGGTGGCATTAACATCCGAAACACGCCGGCCGTGTCCGCAGCTCTGCCGCTGCAACACCGTGCTGCTGGAGGTGAACTGCTCCGATGGCCAGCTTACCACAGTGCCCGACGGTCTCCCGCAAAACACAAAACTGCTAAACTTAACACATAATAAGATCAAGACTCTGGTGCACCAGCAGTTTCAGACTTTGACACAACTCATAGACTTGGATTTGAGTGATAATATAATGGTGATAATTGAAGTGGAAGCCTTTCTCGGCTTGCAAAGTCTGATAACTCTGCGCCTTGCTCGCAACCACCTGAAGATCATTCCTGTGGGCGTGTTTGCTGGTCTGCCAAAACTGAAGTTACTGGACATAAACAGTAATGAGATCCTTGTTCTTCTAGATTTTACTTTCCGTGACTTATCGGCCCTGCAGTTTATCAAAGCAGCAGATAATGACTTTGTTTTCATTTCTCGTCAAGCTTTCATTGGCTTAACCAGCCTGCAAGAGCTGCATCTTGATGGCTGCAACCTCACTGCTGTGCCAACGGAGGCGCTCGCACAGCTAACTGGGCTGAGAAGGCTTCATTTTCGCCGACTGGGCCTCACCACGCTGCCAAACTACTCTTTCCGTCATTTAGAGCGCCTTACGGAGCTTGTCATTTCTCACTGCCGCTGGCTGGAGACCCTGTCAGGAAATAGTCTCTTCGGCCTGAACCTTACATCTCTCACCATAAGACACTGTAACCTCAGTGCTGTCCCATACATCCCTCTGCATCATCTTGTATATCTCGTTTACCTTGACCTTTCTTTTAACCCAATTGCCTACATTCATGGGAACCTGCTTGAAGACTTGCTCCGGCTCCAAGAGCTTCATCTGGTGGGGGGATCATTGCTGCGTGTCGAAATCGGAGCATTCAGGGGTCTGGCTCATTTCAGATTGCTGAATGTATCCAGAAACCTTCTCACCACACTGGAGGTAGGAGCTTTCCATTCAGTGGACACCCTAAGAACTCTGGGGCTTGGTAACAACCCACTAACATGTGACTGCCGTCTGCTGTGGGTAGTGCAAAGACGACCATATCTGGACTTTGGTGGAAATTCACCGACTTGCACAACCTCAGCTCAGTTGCAGGGCTGGTATTTTCTGGACTTTACTGAAGCCGAGCTCCCAGGCCTGCTCACATGTCGACAGCCTCGTATTCTGTACCAAAAACCTCCAGAAGTGAGAGTGGATCAAGGACACACTGTGGTGTTTGATTGCAATGCAGAAGGTGACCCTCTGCCATCTGTCACCTGGATCAGCCCACAGTTAAAACCTCTATCACCCATTGGTAGAATACGAGCTCTCTCTAATGGCTCGCTGGAGGTTCGTTACGCTCAACCTCAAGACAGTGGTGCTTATCTCTGTGTGGCATCTAACGCGGCAGGAAATGACAGCCTGTCCGTCAGCCTTCATGTCCGAGCCTTTCCACCATCTTCTAAAAACCCCCTTCGTCTTAAGGGATGGTTTGCCTTTCCCTCTGCCTCTCCAGATGTGAATGGAAATCACAATATCCCATTTGATGTCAAGACGTTACTGGTAGCTGGAACCATCGGGTTCGTTTCATTTTTCAGCTCTGTGAGCGTATGTTTCATCTTCATGTTCTTCTGGAGCAAGAGTAAAGGGCAGATAAAGCACACAGCCACAATAGCGTATGTGCCACGAAGCGCCATGGCAAGTAATAACGGAGGGAAAGGCAATACGGAGACAAGCAGGTTCACCATGAAACTAATATGAAATTAAATCATGCGGTCCGTTCTGGAGAGGAGGAGACCTCTGTGAATAATTCGGTGACCAGAAAAAACCTCCTGAACAATGAACACTGACACTAACTGCGAGAAATTTCTGATGGTTGCAATCTGCAGTCCTCACCACTAGGTTCCACAAAATCCTCCTACATCTTACGCACTGCTCCTTTAAGAGCATGTAAAATTGTGTCCAACAAAGGCTGGCTGATTCATATAAATGTGAGCATGTTAGCTATGTTCTGCAAAAGTGACAAAGACAAGACATGTAATAAATTGTGCTGGTGAAAGCCCCTCTGGATGTTAATGTGAGTTTACATTTTAGGAACATCTAGAAGAGTGCAACCATGATTAACTTTATTTTCATTTCTCCTTATTTGTGAGACAGACACTTGATTATAAAAAAAAAACCCCTAAATGCAAAGTAACCAAAGTTAGCAATACTTAATGAACATAATGCATGTAATATGTAGAGATGTAAATTATTCAGTCAACTGCTTGTTGCCATTACCCTTATTGATGTTTATGTAAAGAAACAATTTAAGACCTTGTTTGTTTTGTTCATTTGATTTTTTATAAACAGAAATAGATTTTTTAATTGAAATAATTATGATGGATCTCAGATGGTAGCCTTGAGATAACTAAAAAAATATACTAGGAATGTTAACCTTATGTGAAGGGTAATGTACACAGTACTTGCATCTGTATCGCATGTCATTTCGACTTAATTTGCATACAAATATTTTGCTAGTATTCTAATATTGTCACATTTATTGCTGTAGGCCACTTATTTTTTAGGCTAATGGATGTGAGGAATGTGTGTTTTCTTTAATTCCCCAGCATTTCACAAGTTTGCTTTCTAATAACATTAAAAAGAAAAGTAATTTTGTATCTTTTTGGTGTACTTCTTCAGTGGTTTTTGGTCCAAAATATTTACATGAGACATCAGATAACCAATTGTGTTTATGTTTTGAATGCTTGGTAAACAGGTAAAATAAATGATTTATTTTATATCAGTACATCAATAACGAGTAATAACTATTGACCACAAACAGAAAGAAGAGACAGTTGATTGAAACAAGTTGATTGCCAAGATAAGATGATCATCACAACTTAAAAAAAAGAAAAAGAAAATTAACCTTAGTGAACAATTCAGAATAACAACCCTGATTTTTTTTAACCAGGGACATCATATTATTAAGTAAAAGGGCATGAAACTGAGTTAAAAAAAAAGAAAAAGAAAAAGAAAAAGGGATGACAGCCAAAATAAAGGGGAAAAAATAAAATACTTAAGAGATTATTATCACAACTGCCACAAGGAGGTTCATCCAAAAGATGTTGCCATGGCAATACATTAGCGCTCCACTGGTTCCTATAGCAACAGTATCAGTGTGTGGTGTGTGTGGCCGCCATTCTAGATGTACCAGCCAAATAATACAGAATAAAAGATATGAATGTCAATGAAATAAAGCGACATAAAGCTATATCAAGTCAAATAGTGCACAACGCTGTGTACAAATTTGCATACTTCGAATTGTGGGCCTGTAATTATTACGGTCAGCGCATAGGTAAAAGCACAGTTTTATTTTGAAGGTTACGTCGTACCGTAGCACCGGAAGTACGTCACGTGCCCCGGATGTATTGGCCAGGGACAGAAGGCAGCGGCTAGGTTAGCTGTGGTCTGTGTTTGAATGGAACAGTCTTTTTGCACATTAGCGTGAATTTAAAGTGTATTCATAACTTAACTAACAATGGATATGAACAGATAATTGAGGTAACCAAAGCGAGTAACGAGGAGGTAAATTGGGCTCCCTAAAACAGCCTGTAACAGTTAAGTTAGCATAAAACTACCTAGCTCGCTACTAGCCAAACGTTTGTTAGCATTGTTTAGGAATTACAGCCATGACTCTGGCAGTGGACCGAGAACCTAGAAAGACTGCGGGAAACCGCATGTCAAAATTACTGGATGCCGAAGAAGAGGACGAATTCTACAAGACCACTTACGGAGGCTTCAACGATGTAAGTATCCAAACTAATAGATACGGAGTGAGCTAATAAGTTAGCATTACGTTAGCTCCTTGCTAGCTGAGCTGGTCTCTCAAACAGCGGGTCGAATACTGAAGCTGATTTAATCACAGTTTATTTTCATTACATTGCCTAATGGACACATTGTCAAATGGAATGATATTACGGTCTTATGTTAACTGACTATAATTAAGTTATTATTACTTTTACTTGCACTAAACATTTATTAAATGACAGACGAGACGTTGACCATTAAAACATCGCAAGTTATCAGAGGCCACTCAAAGGTCCCACAGGACAATTCAGTAATGTTACTTTGCACAATAATGTTACCTCTACTATATACTAAATGTTTTTCTTCCCCACAATTCTTCATATTCCCAAACCGAGTCTCTTTCTGTCGACTGTATAATTTAGTAGAACCACGACCAGTCTTAGTGACAGGCAACAAATATGCCCAAATTAATTAGTTTTTATGTGACAAATCATAGAAATACTCAACAACTAAAATGATTTTAACTGGAAACAATTCTGTTGATAGACAGTTTAATTAATGGACTAGCTGCCTGTACTACTCCAGGCTCAAGAGGAAACATACAATTGGATATAGAGGCCAATAAGCTGCATGTATTATTTAGGAGTAAATAGGGAAAGCAGGTGAAACTGCTTATTTGTTTAGGGGTCTATATTTAGTCATTTCTTATTGATTTAAAAGGATGGGAAAAAAAGATATGCCTCAGTGTATCACAATACCAGTTAACAGCAGCACAGTCATTGCAGTGGTGCTGATTCAACCATAAAGTTGAAGGGCTATTGTATTGTGTTATCTTTAGTTAGGGTTACCTAATAGACTTGCAAGTGCGTATCATGTACATATGACTGTGCTCATTCCATTCCTACAGTGAATGCCACAGCCAATATTTAAGAAGATCATGGACTTAAGTTCAGTGTGGGTGCTTCAGAAATTGCTTCTTAGACTGCAGTTTTTGAAGAGTGGGACAAAGTATGCTTAAACGTATAAGAGAAGAAATACAATACAATACATACAATCTCAAAGATGCAATAGATGTTAACCACCAACATGGAAAGGACACACCAAAGGATGAGTCTTCAAAATGTACCTTTAATTAATGCCTGTGGCAGATCTGGTGATTAAAACCACCGTGCCAGTGTGATTCATCCGAAACTGTGACCACGACTCCAAAATTTCCTGGCCCAGTCTATCTTAACAGCTGACAAATTTGTGAAGGCTGGTTGAGAGTGCCAGCCTCTCCTGCGTCACAGTCAAAGAAAGGGGAAAGGCTATTATGGCTTCAGGCTGTATTGTGTGTCAGAACATTACATGCTATTATTTGATATTGCAGCAACTTAATGTAAGGCTTACATTTTAAGATGCTGAGTTGTGTTCTCAGTTTACACAGTCCAGGTCATTTTCTTCAAACAGCTGCCGGATCAAGGGTCAACTTGTGTAGGGGGATTTGGCAGCGGCTGTTCTGGCAGTTCTGACGTTAGTCTCAGCTAAGGTTGACAGGAGTAGCTAGATTAAAAAAAAAATCACAAACCAATCCTGAGGCACCTCAGTCATCTCTGCTGGTACTGTGATGACAGTGTGACCATGCCTGTGCACATACTTAAATTTGAGGGCTAGTGTGATTTTAAATGTCCTTTGAGTACTTTCAAATTGTGACCGATGTTGGTCTTTGTCATCGCAGTTTGTTTTTATTTGCATATGTTTACATGTACAATTACATAACGCTGCAGCTTTTCTCTTATCTATGTACTTAGTATTTAAGAACAGATTATTTTTCTTCCTTTTACCTCTGTTAGTTTTTTTCATGCTGCCTTTAAAAACTCATCAATTCCCTGGATTAAAAAAAAAACTGCTGCTAATTGAATTTTCATCAGAGTTAATGTTCTTGTACATAAGGTGTTGGTATTATTTTTGTTTACCCCTTGTAAATACACTTCGTGCCTGCTGTATCACCTTGAGATTTGCTCGGTGTCAACACAAGGACAGAGAGAGAGCTGCCTCTCTGTATGTGTTTGTGTTGTAGATCTGTGAGTGTGAGTAGACTCTGAATTAAAAATAAACCTGCTTGTTGCATGGGAGAGCTTCTCCCTTACTAAAGTGTGTCGGATATCGGGGGTATATTGTCAGAAATTGAATATAATATTAATAATTGTGTTTTCATGAGTGTATAATCACCTGAAAATAAGAATCATTGTGTTTTCGGTACCTTAGAATGAGCCATTATATCTACATATGGAGCAGGTCCTCTTCCACAGAGTCCACCATGTAAATTCTACAGTAGTAGCACAAACCAAATATTGACTCTAGATAGGGCCAGGTGCGTTTTTGTGTCAGCCACCAGAGTCCTCCTACACACTTGGCACACAGGAGAAGATTCAGTTAGTTGCAATCTACAACTTCACCGCTGGATGCCACTCAGTCCTACACACTGGACCTTTAATGGTCTCTGCTCAGCACACATGCATATCATGTGTAACTCTGCTACACTGTTCTGCACTAGCCTGATTAGCGTTACAATAGTGGCAAGTCACCTGTTTAAACTCTATCAAAGAGTCAGTACAACTTATAGAAAACCTCAGAGGAAATTTGGTTTATCAAACTGATTTTTAAAGGTTATTATTGTGTTAGCTAAATTATGCTCTTTTGTTTCCTTTCAGGAATCAGGAGATGATGAGTATCACGGAGAACATTCGGATACAGAGGATGAGGTGGACAGCGACTTTGACATCGATGAGGGCGACGAGCCAGACAGCGACCAGGAGGAGGATGCACCTCGAAGGAAGAGTCGAGTTGTCACTAAAGCATATAAGGTAGCAACAGTCTTTCAGGAGCTATTAGACTTTGACTCAAGTTTCTGCATTAAAGATTGAATTTGATTATCTCGTCAGTCTACATTCATATCTGAGAGATTTATTTCAGTGACACTGCAGCATAAAATTGTATGTTTTTGGTGATAGATTCTCAATATGAACATGTAAAATTCATACATGAATGAAACAGATTTGCAGTTAATAGGCCTTTTGTCTTTGTTTAATCCAAGGAACCGATAAAGGTGGCAAAACCCAAACCCAAAAGACCCTCCGAGGAACAGAAGAAGACTGAGAAGGTTAAAGTGGAGCTCAAGAGGAGGATTCCACAAGAATTCCAAGATTTTGCAGAGAGTAAGATTCCTACAAACCACCCAAAAAATGCCTACACACTGTTTAAAAACTGTTAAATTCATAAACCACAACTTCATAAGCACACAATGATGACATCACAGCTGCATCAGAGAGCAGATTTTTGAACATAAATATTTTTTGAGCAGGATTCTTCATGGGTTTTTTTCTGTATGCCTTAATCATTCTTTAGCGCGGAAGTCTGTGCGACAGTCCACCAGCGAACATACCCGAAAGACCAATCTGCGCCTGCAAGAGCGTCAGGATGCCCCTCGGAGACGGAGAGGTGCTCATCGTGACCGGCCTCTTACCCAGGAAGAGCTGCTGGCTGAGGCCAAAATAACAGCTGAGATCAACATTCGATCTTTAGGTAAAAACACTTGGGTTAAGTTACTCAAATGTAAAGAGGGTTTTAGTTCCAACATTTTCTGAGTAGAAAGAAAAGAAAAAATAAAGTTAAAAAGAGAGTGCTTAAAATTTATAATAATTCTGTAACATAATTTTAAAATGTAATAATAATAAGAATTATAAAATAGTTTTTTTCCAAGGGTTTTTTTCTTTTTTCCCTATTTATAAAAAAAATCTAAATCTGATATTAATTGCAATATGTGGGACATTTCTTACTAAGTTGCTCATTGTTCAAAGGTTTAAATACCTGTGAAAGGTGTCTGAAAGCAGCACAAAAAAAGTGATGTTGCTCCAGTTTTTGAAGGGTTAAATAAGCCGTGAACACGGCAAGGCCAATGCTGACAGAGTCAACCGGTAACTTGGTACTTATCTGTCATTAAATTTATATTAAAAGAATGTGTTGACGCTCTCCTGTCTTGATTTTGTGTTGAACAGATGTCTAAAGCTTTATTCAGAATATATGTGAATCAATGTAGCCATCTGTTTGGCAAGGAGATGCACAACATCATTGTAAATATTGTATAATGATTAATTTATCAGTGGTTGTTGTTACCAAATTATAAATGAATATGAATTTACTTATTTAAAATGAATTTGTCTCAGGTTAAATCTAAAGTTTCTTATAATGATAATACACTTGAAATAAGGATGCCCTGATTCATTTTACTTTCTGTATATAGAGAACTATGAGCGTCTGGAGGCGGACAAGAAGAAACAAGTCCACAAGAAGCGGCGTTTCGAGGGACCAACCATCCGTTACCATTCAGTCTTGATGCCACTCGTCTCTCACTCAGTCCTAAAAGAAGAAAATGTGGACGTTGAAGGGTGTGTATGATCCAGACTGAGGTAGCTTCAGAAAAATGTCTTCTGGGCCTTTGGCTGCTTTAAGTAATCCACCCTAACTGCATTTACCATAAGTATTTAATCCTTTTAGACGATAATATACCAAAACATTCTATTTTAATGATTTGTAGTTAATTCATCTGGCAACAACTTGACCGAAACACAAGTTAAGATAAAGAGAAACATCAATGAGAAAACAAATCTGCAACTGATCTTTCAAATTTTCATCATGTTTCTATTTTCCACAGGTTGGATCAGGACGTCCCTCAAACTGCACCACAAAATCCCACCACACCGTCCCAGCAGCCTGCCGGAGGCCTGTGCTCCCGTACTTACATAACCTTCAGTGACGACGAAGCTTTCGAGGCGGCCTTTCCACACAGCGCCCAGCCGAGTCCTCAGCTGCCCATCCAGGAGGTTTGTCCTGTCACCCACAAGGCCGCACTGTACCGAGACCCGGTCACTGACATACCTTATGCTAACACACGAGCCTTCCGCATCATCCGAGAAGCGTACCGTAAATACGTGGCTGCTCATGGATTTCCAAACACTTCCGGTGGGGTTACGGGACTTGACTCATCAGCAACGAAGGGTTCCCGCCAGAAAATGGTTGTAAAGCAGACTGCTATGGCGACATAGATTAATTTCAAGAAGAATTTAGGAAATATGTTGTCCTTTTTAAAACGTTATAGCTCAACTAGAGTGACTTGATTAAGGGACATGAGGAAAAGCTATAACCAAGACGTCTGTTCAACACCATGGGATAAATACCTTTTCGATCTAGTTTCATCTTCATCCACACAAAGTATCCTTGGCACCAGAGATTTATTGTAAATGATGTTTGGGATTCAGCAGTTAATGCTAATGTTAATGTGACTGTTACATTACAGCTGTTGAAGCAATTAAAGGCAAATATGTTCAGTTCACTGTTGACTGGACAACATAAATTTACAGGACATATCTTAGTAAAAAACAAGTAGTACCACAACTCCATCTGCACAGAGGCAGCTTTTGGTTTTTTTCTTTTCCCTACAATAAAATGCCTTTTTTACTGTCCATATATTTGGTTTCTACGTATGTACATATTTGTCAACAAAAATAAATGTTTGAAACTTGGAATAATTCACATTTACTATGTATATGAACTACATCACATTTCAGAAACGTCAAACACTGCAACAGCTACACTGGAAACACTCAACATCGGTCTGTCTTTCGAGGGTTTTGTTCATTGGATCTTATCTGTCGTCATGATTTACAGTCTGTATTACCCTCATCCATCATCATATTAAAATTTATTCCATCTGTAATGCCCTTCACACTTCAAATCCATCCTGAATTCACTCATACAGTAAGATTTTGTGTCATTAAAAGTAGTTTAACCTTGGTTTACCCCAAAGACAAATGACTAAACTTCCTCCTTGTTCTTAAAAACCTTAATTTCACATTCAGTTGAACGCTATTACTGAAAACACATGAGATAGTTTTGGTAAAACTGGGCCCAGGAGTTTAATTTGCTCTATGTATCAGGCAAATCATTGTGACAGATCTAATTGATCAAAGCTGTAATTCCTCCCTGCTAGTGCTCATTAACTTAACAGAACAAGCAGTTTGATATGACAGGACTTGTATGGTTTCTGACTGACAGAAAAGCTTCGTTTCTTCCACTTTTAATGTCCGTATTCCTTCTTTTTAATGTGAAGTCTGATACTTCATAATGGACAAGACGAGATGTCTGAATAATGCTGGTCACATAAATCACATCAGTGTCTAAAGTAAGCCAGACAGCGATTTACAAGCATTTTGAATATGTTTGAGCCGGTCATGAAGCCATTATAAAAGGTGTTATTTCTGTTCCTGGTAAATAACAGAAAATTGTTTAAAGCTCCAGTCTCGAGTGTCACAGCGAACAATACCGCTGTGTTGATCCCTCTGGGACTTGAAATAGTGTTTCCTATATTTATTCTCTCAGGGTACAATCGCAGAGCAACAGAGTCACCCTGTGCACCACTCAGTGCTTGACTAGCGCTGCACCTTTGACCCCTCACATACTGAACATCTCCTCTGCACAGTGTCCAGTAGCTTTCGGCCATCATCAGTGGTCTGTGTTACATAAAAGCCTCCTGTAGAACAAAAATAATGTAAACGTTTAGTCACCCACGGGTCAAGGGTAAAAATCACACCATTGAAACACGATGAGTAGCTTTCACATTAATTCTATTATTAGTTTGTTTTTCAGCCGCAGTATGGCACTCTTGATTTTCACACTTCAGCCGGGAACATGATTGATGACGGTGATGGCGTCATGACTGACAGGTGAAGCCAACCTTGAGTTCCTTTTGGAGTTTCAGGTACAAATCCTGCTGAGTCTGCCTTCATATCAGTTTAGCCCTCAGCAGATGGTTCAGGCAGAAATTTTTACCTTTTGAAGGAAAGCTCCCAAAATTCAGATTTGACGTTGCTGCCAAAAGGATCATGTTGCACTCAAGCGGATTTTCTCCTGCTGTTCCTGTAATGTCCTGATGATGTTGAGCAGAGCATCTAGCTGCGCAGTCAACCATGTCTTTGTTCTGTTACAAGTAACCAGGCTGCAAAAAGCTCAAGCTTTATTAGTTGTTCGGGTCTTTCATTAAGGAAAAAAAAGAAAAAAGAAAATGCATTTTGCATGATCTCATGTGGACCCCCCTGACCTCTGCTAATGCACTCGCTTCAAATATCCCGGACACTCAGGTTGTTTCGGTGGTTGATGGAAAAAATAATCTGATAGAAAAAAAACTTCAAATAAAACCAAAACATCCAGAATGAACCAAGATGGTTAAATTTAGAATGATATGTTTATGGTCTGATTACTCTTGTTTGCAGAAATGTAACAGCCAACAGTTTTGATAATAAGTCATTTTTTTGAGCACAAAAAACAAGACTGATTTTAAATAATATAAAGATAAACTTTATTTATAAAGCACCTTTTATACAAGAAATGCAGCACAGAGCACTTCACATAATGAACATAAAACAAACAAGGCAATTCAACATAAAAGGACATTTAAAAACACTTTAAAACAAGAATTAACAGATTAAAAAAAAAAAAGTTTAAAGTAGTGGTGATTTTAGATCCTATTAATCGAAATCTCAAAGTGTTACTCCTTGTGACACATTTTAGGTCTTCTGACATCATTAACAATCAAAGCCTATAATTCCCAGCGGGCACAGCACTCACCAACAGACATTGATTAACCAAATTAAGCGTCTTTCAGATCCCCCAGAACGTCTTCCCAAGAGTTAACCTCACTGCAGGTATTTTTCTGTGTGAAGATTTGCTGCTTTTCTTTGTTATCTCTCAGAAAACTGAAGATCTTTGTCTGTTTTTTTTTTACCATTGGTGGAGAAAACAAGCAATTAAAGGACGTTGAATTGCAGTGAAGGTAATTGTAATTGGCATGTTTTTTTAAGATCAAACGATTACCTGATAAATAATATGCATTTTTTTTTTAATTATTGATTAATTGCATGAGTCATTTGAATGCCAAACTTTCCCTGCTTCCACCCTGTAAATTCTGATGATGTGCTGGATTTTCTGGGGGGTATTTTGTTTCATTGTGAACTGAATATCTTTAGTTTTTTGACTGTTGGTCGTATAAAACAAGATATTTTAAGGAGTAAATACGTACGTAAGTAAAGTAAAGTTTATTTGTATAGCACCTTTCACAGATACAGAATCACAAAGTGCTTAACATTAAAAATAATTGCACAATATAATCTATAAAAGAGACAAGTAGCAACGATACACAGCACAGGACTGAAATAAAACACAGCAGCAAATAATGACAGAGACAAAAAAACAGTTTATTAGCTATTTGAATAGGCTAACCAAAAGCCTGTCCGAATGAAAATGTGTCAAGCTTTTTCATAAAAAAATATGACACGAGGATCCAGGGTATTGCAATGATAAGGGAAGAGTATTTTAAAAAAACTGGGGGCAACAGTTTGAAAAGCAGTAACCTTGAGTTTTATAGTGGATTCAAGGGACATCCAGTAACTTCAGCTCAGATGATCTAAGTGCTCGATTTGAGTTCAGGGCTTTACTCGGGAATTGGGCCATGCAGGGCCGAAGAGTTAGCAGCAGTACTTTGAAATGAATAGAGCAAAATTGGTTTCTTGTTACGTATAGTTAAGACGAGACATGGCAGGCAAAAACATTGATTTTTCATGCAGTGGTCAATTTTGAGATTTTGGGCTAGTTTACTCCTTGAATATGTATTCTTTCAAACTGCTATAAAGAAAACATTCAAATTATACATTTAGACATTTATTTTATTACATTTTGTCTACTTGTATTATGTTATTATGTAAATCTTTGAATGCCATTTTCTCAAAATGAGTTTTTTTGTCATACTCCAAGTCACACATCTCCGCCTCAGTAGCACCTATGTACACCAAACTTTCCAGTTATACACCTAGCTATATTCTGAAGATATTTACAGAGGGATTTGTTAATAAATCATTCCTAACCTGATTTCTGTGACATTTAATTCCCTAAATTATGGTGAAAAGGCTATGGACAGTATATTTTGATTTTCTAGGTAATAAAAGCAGATATCCTTAAATCCCTCTGTAATTGTTTTCATCTTATATGTTAAAGGGCCAGTGTGTAAAATGGGTTGAAAACAGTGACATCAGTGGTCAAATTCTAGATTGCAGGGCTCACTCGCTGACCCCTCCCGTCGGGTAAATGACGTTGGCCTCGTAGGGACAAAAAGCCTTGCGCACGAGTTTTTCAGGAGTAGGTCTATCTAGCGACGAGGTGAATATTTATTTAGAAATCTAAACCATGTTACGATATTGTAATGTATCCCTCACGAGCAGGAGACCAGAGGAGCGTTCGGGAAAAAGGCCAGTTTATTTGAGCACTCAAAAACCCCGGTAACACTCCAGGGGGTAAAAGACTCCGTCCCAAACGCTGACTCTTCTAGCGTAACAGACACACTTCATACACACATACTCGTTTACCATACCGAGTGGGGACCCCCTCCCCTCTCTGCTCCACCAATCTCAAGCCCGCACACTGACTGACAGCGTAGCCGGTAAACAGAGCTCAGCTGTTTATTTAGCCTAGCAATATCTCCGGACTATAGTAGCTGCAATGGACGACTTTGAACGCGATTTTGAAGAGTTTCTTGTAGCGGACACAGACCCAGAGCCATACCTGTTTGAGCCGGAGCATACAGATGAGGAACTCCATGTGTTTGATGCTGAGCGGGCGAGAAGAGAGGCTGAATGCACAGAATGGGATTCGGTGCTACTGCTACCATCGTTGGGGAGATATATCATCAGGAGGAAAAGCGCCGCAGAGAGTGCATCACAAGGAGTGAAGTTGCGTCTTCTTTTCCTCGCAGATGACGGTTCGGGTTCATTCTCTCCTGTTGCGTGGTAAGTGTGGTCCATTCGCAAACTTTATAACTAAAAAAACTTTTCACTACTCTCTATCGACGAACTACTAGCACTCTCTGCTGTTTCCTCCTCCTCCTTCCTTCCTTCCGCTGTCTTAGTTGGTTCATTTATACACGCGAAATGCGTTCTCTGGCTGGCTGGATTGTCCGCTCGGTCTGCCGTACATACATGGCGGCGCAAGATGGCGACCTCTCTAAAGCAAGGCCTTGCTATATA
>NC_065527.1:19278828-19305829 GCF_006386435.1 Epinephelus moara
TATATATATATATATATATATATATATATAAAAGCATAATTATAAGGCTACGAAAAACAAAGTGTATTTTATTTTATAGCGATTATACACTTATATAAACATATTAATGGGTAGAATATTCAGGTTCAGATTCAGATTTGACAATAAACCATGCCAAATATTACACACTGGCCCTTTAACAAAATGCAAAAATTATTTTGCACCTGGCTTTATCAGATGTTCAGATTTATCTTCTCAAAATATATGCAAATTAGTGCATATTTAATGAGATAATGCCTACTTTGCATAATTAACAATTTTAAAAAAAACCTTGTATACATTTTTTTTTTCATCCTATTGTAAGTAATCAACTGAGGAAGTGTCATGATGATATCTATTATTTTAAAATTTTACCATATTCACCTGTAGTGTCTCACCTTAAGAGCAGAGCAGCTGCATTTTGGACAGTTTGGTGACAGTTTTGGGAAGCATGATTCAAATAAGTAGAAAGAGCATTTCAATAATCTAAATGAGAAGAAACAAAAGTGTGAAGAATCATCTCCATTTCATTTTAACATGCTCTATTAACTGTTCTCCAACATTTTTGAGGCCAATTGAACAGATTAATCAATAATAAAACATAAGCATTAGGTACAGTCTTAGAAACATTCATATATTTCCTGACATAATCCATTCTCAAACTGCTTAAGCTTTGTATTCAATGTGTTAATGAATACCCAACGCACTGTCACTGAGGACCTTTTCAAACACTGTCACTTTGCACATGTGTAGGTGAACAATAATTGCTATTAATTATGACACTGATCCACTAAAAGGAATAAATTAATCCATTATACAACAGCCACTCACACAGATATGAAAATTGATTTTTAGGTCATCATAAATGCCACAGCGAGGACTGTACCTCCAGTGTTGAGGCCAAATTTTCTGTGAGAAACCAGGGCTGCATTCAGCGCCAACGAAACATAGCAAAGTGTTTATTTAAATGGAAAAGGTGGTGCGTTGAGTACCAGGTTGTGTAACGCAATGCACTGCCTTTTAATAAGGTAATTAGTTTAATTACATTTAATTCAAAGAGGCTTCATTGGCATTGGAAACATACAGTTTGTTTGGATTGCCAAATCAAATGTGAAATAAAAACAAAAATGCTGTGTACAATAAATAAAGATCCACTAGAATTTGGTTTATGAGAGAAAACCTCAAAGCCAGTTGCACACCTTTTCAAGAAGACGTGTCATTCAACCATTTTCAGATTGGTCCTCCCCCAGGCTGCTCAGTTGACACCAGGGGTAAAAATCAAATTTACTCCACTTCCCATGCAGTGAGCTGGTCTCTGTGATGCGAACAGTGGTGGCTAAGTGAAGAACAGAGGCGGATCGGCCATCTGGAAGTTTTCCTGGTGGGCCGTCCGACAACCGACCTGACTTGCTCTGTATTTGTCATATGCTGAGTTGACAGTGACAGACTGATTGTGCTGTGTATTAATCATGACAGTCTGCCAACCAAATTAACATCGAATGACAGAAGACCAGACAAAGAAAATCCTCTTCAGACTGACGTGACCAAACGCCACAAATGGATTCTTTTTTTTTTTTCTTTTTTTTTTTTGGGTAGCAGAATGAACAAGTATTAGTTATGCTAACAGCAGCCATGGTGTGCTGCTCTGGCAGTTTAACAAGCAGTTTTAGGACAACAAAATGAGTCCAGATTTGGATGAAAGGCCTGTGGAAGGATGGCTAAAAAAAGGAGTGGTGGGCGTATAGCAAAGACACATTGTCTCAAATGATTTCAGCAGCCTTTTTATGGTTAAGATATATAATTTAGCACGTTTGTTTAATATCAACAGCACATTGTTGTCACATTCTTTCACTGTAACACCCTAAGTCAGACTATTTAGCAAATTCTCCACTTTTTGAGGTTACAGATTACAAAGAAAATGGTGCACAAAGCCATGTCTAAAGGATTTGAATTGTCATGGTGTCACTTTACACCAGCAGCAACAGCAGGAGCGAGATTGAAGAAAAGGCATTTATTTTATCATGCCTTTTCAATTCTATCAATTCTTGTTCTTTGAAAGCAACTGCTGCCCACACACTGTGCCACTTGCTTTGGTGAAGAAGAAGAAAAAAACGACCACATTAATTCAAAAATAACAAGTTATCCCTTAAAGCATGATGATGAATTCAGTGTCAGGCTGAAGCCAACGTCTCCGGTGGATAGACGGATGTAACGTATGCCGTCAAAATATTTAGCCAGTAGTATTTTAGAAGCATGACATTGAAAGCATATCTCATGTCATCTGCAACAACGGAATACTGAAAGCATTGTCTCCCACATACTGCACAGTGCATATGGTACCAATTGAACAGTTTTCAGAATCGGAAGAGAGGGAACTGCATTATCACTCGTTCTAGTGTGGTAGTTGCCATGGAGACGAGTGTAGGTGGTGTACTGTGCTGTACTCTGTGCTGTACTCCTTCCCTTGTCCTCTCCCCTCTTCTGTTGCCCACCCTCTCTGTTCTGCTATCTGCAACATCCGCGCAACTTTCATTCCTTCACATTTGCTCAAATCCTCCTGCTCGCTTTGGATTCTGCAGGATTTGCATTGAGCACGTTTTCAGTTTGAAGCCACGCTGGCATTAAATGTGTAGGCTGTAATTTAGCCCCCTAAAAATCAACAAACAGAAAGTTAAACTGGGTTAAGAGCATTTTAGGCTCTGCTCTTTGTGGATTCAAAAGGGTTCACGAGTATCATATTACTCATGTTTTATGACGTTATTGCCAGGTTAATTTAGCATCATATTCTATGACTGACGGGCTCTGTTCTGCTCAGATCCCTCAAATCCTTCCTAGATTTATTTATTCCATAAATTAGTTTCTTGCTGACCATCCAAGTTCTTGTGTATGCTTTGTCAATCGCTTCTTTTTGCAGACCAGTTATTCTTTTATCAGTTGCCATGGATATGTGTTTCTGTGTGTGTGTGTGTGTGTGTGTGTGTGTGAGGGTTGAGGGTTAGTGAAGGAGTGAGGATGTTTCATTTCCAGTTTATGGTTTCAGTGTATTTTTGAAGACAGCGTGTGCTGCCCAGTGTCCCAAGTTACTGCTGGCGGTGATGTTTGCATCTCCCCCGTCATATCTGTTCTTGCTTCCCATACTTGTCTTGTTTCGGTGCAGCTGGATCACACTTTTAAATCTCAATAAACTAATCACAGTAAAAACCTGAACAGTCTCCACTGTATACGACAAACCATTTCAGTAGTGTAACCAATGTTTTACGAGTGTACAGCCATGCCACTGTCTATAAACAGCTGTGAAAACAAACAAATGTTAATCTGTTTTCGGTTTTAAAGCAATGGGTTTATCTGCGTTGTCGGTGTATTTTTAACAGATCCAACCTTTAGTGATTCATTTAGATGATTATTACCATTTAGGAAAAAGGTTATCATTACTCACGTCTCATTTTTCTAACCAGCCTCATCTTTGTGATATAGATATAGAAAAAAATAACCCGATTACACCTTCTTTAACGGGGATTTACGTAACACTGCCTTTATGTATGCCCACGATATAATCTATGACACATTTAACAATTAGCAATACACATTTATGTAACATGTTTGCATAGCAGATATCAAAATAAAAAGGCTTTGAAGCAGAACAATCGCTGGTGCCTCCACATTTCTGCACCTATATGGAAACTGTTTGTTGGACTGTCTGGCATTTTTTTCACAATAACAGTTATTACAGAGGATTTAAATACAAATGAGTCATCCGCAGACTTGGACTACTTTTATGTACAGTATAGGCTTAAAACCATCACTGAGCATTTCAAAAGATAGGTTCACATTTTTACAAGTCTGTCACACACATGTAATACAAGAGTTAATGGTTTTTGTTGCTATTCGTCCTCAGTACTTGCTGTGAAGCAACAAAATTAAAAAGTCTTTGTCCTGTGCATACATTTACAAAAAAAATTTCACATTAAAGACTGTAACTTTGAAAAATACCTGCTCCATATGGCGAACAGAGACTGCTGAACCCTCATATGAGCTTCAGCTGAACTTAAAGCTACTCTTACCTTATTTGCATTTCACACAGAACTTAGGAAAAATGTGAATATCCACAACTCCCGCCTCCCTCCAAAATCCCATCCCCCTCCTCCTGCAACTCCACCTCCCTCCAAAGGCCTACTCCCCCCTCCTCCATTACGTCCTCATTCCAAGAGTACCCAGCTGCAGACAAGATGGTGGACAAGGGCGCCGCCATATATCCAGTCCATACCGGAAGTTAATCTTCTTCGTGTCTACGATACTGGAAGTCTATACAGGAAGTACATATATACCGGAAGTCCATACCGGAAGTCAGGTTTTTTTTCTTTTTCCCAGAAGTCCGTTTTTAAGTCTGTCTTTTTTATATTATTTATTTTAGCAATACATTTACAAACTTTGAAGCAACCAACAATTATAAATATATATATATATATATATTATAAAATAAATAATAATAATAATACAATTATTTCAACAATTATTTTAAATACAATCATGTTTTGTTTGGAATAACATTGACCTCAACAAGTTAAACCTACAAAAATTGCAGAAAATCAGCAAACACATGAATTTTAGTTGGATTAATTTTTAACAAAGATTAAATAAGGTGAGCACTTTCATTTATTGGGCTACAGTTGCAACATGCAGATTACTATCAGGTCATTCAAAACAACTGAAAACCATGGACACAACAAATGTCATACTTACTCTTACATCAGTATGGTTAATTGTAACTATTTAACTATTAAATGAACGTAATAATTAGATTGTCATATTGTCAGATGTATTCTATTATATTTCAGGAACACATGTAAACACAATATTACACTATTGTACTGGCAACATAAAGAAGTAGACTTGGAGTTCTCTTTTTTGTGAACAAGTTTTTATTCCAGATATCCATATCAATCTCAAAAGTAGAAAAAAAAAAAGAAAAAAAAAAGGAAAAACAGTAAAATAATTTATTTGTTTGGTCTATAAAATGTAAGAAAATGGTATAAAATGTCAACCACTGTTCCACAAATCACAAGATCCCAAGATGCAGCCTAAAATGTCTTGTTTTGTCCCAAACAAATATCATTAAACATTACTGTTACATGTAGAAGTATATGATCTCAAACAGATACTTCTCATCAACATACCATGGAAATGAACTGCATTTTCCGTATGGTTTTTCAGGTGCCTCTGGATCGCGCTCTCATTTTTGGTTTTAAATTTGGGGCAGAGAGGACACCCAAACTCGGATGGTGAAAGGGTTGTGTGCCCCAGACTGGCTTCGTCACTCAAAATAGAGGGGTGCATCTGAAAAAAGGAGAAGTCAATCAACATTGATAGCTGGAAAACATACTGAACATCAACCATATTTTACCGATCTAAAGGACTCATGGTGGAGGAGGCACTACAGCTATTTATGTATCCACATGTGTATGTGTATTAGTGCTCTGCATTACTAAAACATAATACAAATGTATTTTTTGCAGACACCCGGGGCTATGTATACGTTATTTATCTGACCCGGTTAACCCTCGGGGGTCGCTCATGTCGTATACCACATGAGACGACTCTCGTTACTATTTTTAGAATATCTCCGGGAAAAAAAAGCTGTATATAACTTGATTGAGCAGTGCAGGGTTGAGGTTATACAAGCATTAATACACAAGGAGACCAGGCGAACCAAAAATTGGGAAAAAAATGGCTTGTGTGCAGTGAGTGTGTGCACAGATGTTTTACACCACAACACACCAAAAAGCAGAGGAACACATATTAACCCCGCTGCAAACTACACATCTAAATTAACCAACACATCAAGCGAGGGCAGTAATAGTCTCTGACCAACATTAACACTGTTTACACACAGACATTGATGAAAGGGAGCACAACAGACCTTGAGCAGCTAATGTTAAGTTAATACCAATCATGCCCTTGTTTTTACACAACAAATGTAGCTAAACCCACCATCCGGTGGTAGTAATTTGTGCATGCCGAGATTCCCCACATAGAAGTCCCCCTAATGATTCGATACATTACGTAGAATTGCATCTTAGAGAACATAACACACGTGTTAAAAGATAATGAATTTGACGGCGCGTATAAACGCAGCGGCTTGGTACTCTACGCTAGTGCTAGCTACTAGCTAGTACTGCTAGTGCTAAGTGCCGAACAGAATTTTGTTGTACAATGTACAATGACAATAAATTTGTCTAATTCTAATAATTAAAAGACTTGTTCCCTTACCGCTCTTTCTCTTAGTCGTGCGTGTATTGTTTGCATTCTTCTCTTCGTCTTCTCCGTTGTCTTCTTCCTCTTCTTCTTCGGCGAATAATACACACACAGACCAACTTCCGGTATGGACTTCCGGTATGGATTGGATATATGGCGGCGCCCATGTCCGCCATCATGTCTGCAGCTGGGTCCCTCTCCCTCATTAGGCGTTGGCAGGGTAACGTTAGATACACGGAAGAGGAGAGCGAGTGTAACGTTACAACCAAGACAGTCGAATGTAACCCCAGAGTTTTATAACGCACAAGAAGGATAACGTTAATGTTTCAGAGGATACGTTACAGTAGGCTAACGTTAGTCATTAGCAACTGGATGCTGTGTTGTCATATAATGTCATATGTTATATTAGAAGCAAACTAAACATAACGTTACCTGTCCTGCACAGTCAAACGCAACCCCGGAGTTTTGAAACTTATCCGGGGTCAGTGATGACTGATGACTTTTATAATGTAATGTAAACGCTAACGTTAGATAGTACTGGTGACTGGCAACAAACAAGGAAGATAATACAGAGGCTCAGACAACATTAGGGTGAAGTAGGCTAACAGTTAGCAACTGGATGCTGTGTTGTCATATAACGTTATAGCCTATGTTACATTAGAGGCAAGCTAAAATGATGTTACGTGAGCGGTTACGTCAGTCTGAGGCCTCCACGTGGGGAAGACAGACAGGATGCTCTGAGTTTTCTTAGAACCATATGAGAATGGTACAATGATGAGTTTTTTGTTTTTTTTTTATCTCTGGTGGAATTCACTTACTTTTTAGTGTGCCATCAGCTTATTAATAGCATTTTAACCTAAACAAAGAAAAGCATAAAATTTCAGAAAGCTAAGTGACGCTTTAAAAGGACAGTTCACCCCAGGATCAATCACCCCTGCCTTCTCTTGAATATAATGGACCCAGATGGAACTCAGCTTGTGATGCTCAAAGCGCCAAAAAATACATTTGAAAAGTCATCAACAATGTCTCTTTCCAGAAATCCTGACCTGGTAACTCAAGATAATCCACAGACCTTGTTTCGAGCAATTTCACGTAGGGAGTTTTTTTCTTCCTACTGAACTACACCTGCAAACTGTATCACAGCCCAGATGGATGCATGCATCTAATTATAGACAAGAGACTCGTGCTCATGACACTGTGAGATGATAACATTAATGGCGTCTTCCTCGGCTAGCAGTAGATGCAGTCGTAGTTTGTACATGAAACTGCTCACAACAAGCTCTGTGGATTATCTTCAGTAACCAGGTCATGATTTCTAGAAAGAGACATTGATGTTGAGTTTTTCAAATGGTCTTTTTTTGTGGCGCTTTGAGCACCACAAACTGAGTGCCATCTTGTTCCATTGTAGTTGAGAGAAGGCAGACATCTCCACAGCCGAAACCTCCAACACTTAGCTCACCAAAACAATCTAGACTGATAAAAAGCACTACAGGTAAGTATAAAAAAAAAATGTGTTTTTGATTTTGGGATTTAAGGGGACACTCCACTGCAATTATACAGGAGGATCAGTTTACTTGTCATGGGGAATACTACAGCAGCCAGAGTTTTAAAGACCTGGGGCCTCATTTATAAAGCTTGCTTATGCACAAAACAGGGCTTGAACTTACCACGCAAAGGTTGTGATTTATAAAAATAAACTTGGCGGGAGAATGTGCGCACCTGTAAGCAAACTCTGAGTCATGCGTGCGCACACTTTGGAAGACACTGGGAAGTGGCGACGCAGACGGCGAGGTGGAGAAGTGGAGTCAGATTTTTATTGATGTCTCACACAAATTTAATGTCACGCTATATCCACCTTAGATCCACGTTATCATTGAAATTAAATCCAGCAGCCTTATTTCGCGCTTGGAGTGAGTGATAATTGTTTCATAAAAACGTTGTAAAATCCAACTCAAATCCTGAATTGAAATTCTTTCTAAATACGTATTTAATCCGCACTGCCTCTAACGTCTCATTGTCCACTCTGTGAGCGCAGAAGGGGGAGAGGATGGCGTGACTGCATGGAATGTATTTATTTTTTTATTTAGCTAAATATTTCCAGTGCATTTATCATGTCTCGAAATACAGCCATTAAGCACAACCGTTACACTCATTTCATCAGCCCTACTTAGACATGTGCTGTTCAGGACAAAACCGGCATGAAGAAACGTGTTCGCCTATTACACTTTCATCTTTGAATTGTATTTCAAATTACACGTTGTATTTTGGGACAGGGATACCACTGGTTCATGCTGTAATTCAGGCCGGGAGTCTGATCAGACTAATTGCCATAAACATAAATACTGTGGTGACCCTCGTGCGCAAGATGGCACTGGCACATACTCCTTTTTGCCTCCACCTTTAATAAATGTGATTCTTTATGTTGCACATCAATGTCAAACATCCTCAAATTTAAAAGCAACACATTAACTACATGTTGGTAAAGGAGTAGAAATATTTGGTGAACCTTTAGAGCAGACCACTTTTTTTTGTGTTCTGTCACTGTCCGTGCAGTCCCACAGACACAGCTGACAGCATCAGCAGCGCTGATGTGTTGCCACTTTTTTTTTTGCTTTCTTTTAGTAGTGATCTGTTGCCACCAAATAAAATCTTTCTTCAGTCCTCCACCTCCCGTTAAAGGGTCTCTAGCTCAGTCTCGGAGAAATTCCGTTTTTTGGTTCGTTTCTCACTCGTCACGGTGACTCACACAACGAGAGAACACTCGCATGCCGGCTTATTTATATGTAGATCGCATTCATGAGGTGATTTGCATGACCATTTATGGTTGAACTAGGGTGTGTAGAGGGCGGAATATGAGGCGGATCTGGGTGCGTACAACTCCAGGAGGTCTGTGATTTATAAAGAGAACATTGCGTGCAAGTGTGCGTGCGCACGGTTTTATAAATCAGATTATTTTTTGGGGCACGCCATTTTCAGCTTTTGGGCGCACGTCAACTTTTAGTATGAATCCTAAGCACTCTTTTATAAATGAGGCCCCTGGGCATTTACCAGACAGGGGAAGTCTAAGGAAAGAGAGTATTGAGTTGCATTATGGGAAATGTAGGATCCACTGTTCTTGAACCATACTAGGGACTAACCCAGCTTTAAAATGCAGCCCTTCATTCATTTGAATGAGGTTAGTCCCACGGCACATGGATCCTGTGCTTGAGCTGGACTCGATCATATTTCATGTCTGACTTGTACCTGAAGAAATGCCCCCACCAACGCAGCCCCTTGTGTTGTTTTAAGGCAGGGCTGATAGTCTGAACGCCCACTAAAAGTCTGGACATCTCTGTCTCTGCTGCTTCAATTTTGATCATTCTTTACGGCCAGTATAACCAGAAATGATTACAATGACCAATAGCTCTTTCAGTGTTAGGCATGGGAGTTTTGTATCAGGATAGACTTGAACATTTTTTAACCTAATCTGATTTGAATGCACCTGTGCCACATCTATCCATGGCCACATTAGTGTGCTTGGAGCATTATTCCAATGCTGAAATATTACCAGTTAATTTAGGAACATGCATCATGTAAACATAGTATCTGCTGAAGAAATAAATATCCTAAAACTTTATTTTGATACTCTTAAGGCCTCAAGATTTGTCTCATAAGCAAGGTCCCGGTTGTGCTGCAGTCACGCGCACATATAATCAAAAAGAGTCACCACAAGTTACCACAAAGCAATTTTATACACAGTGAACCTGGGGCTTTTGGGGGGCCCTTGGGATCTTGTTACCAGAAGTCTGTAGCGCCAATAACCAGCTGTTGCAGAATAATTTTGTCACCTATTTTCCCATTTGTTTTCATATACACTTGCAGCTGCGGAGAACACTGTCTCATGAAAACATTGTTAAAAGTAATATGACTTGCATATTGTGATGTCTCCTAAAGCTATAAACAGGATAAAAAATAAGATTAGGGAAATGTTTTGTGCATAAGTCTAGATTTGGGGGAGGTATACGCAAGGGACATGCCGCCCCTTAATATTTAAAATGTGCATTTGTCCCTTCCAATAAAAACATGAAATTAGCAGAGGAGTTTTTTTTGGCAAAATTAGAGGCATTTACACCAGATGTTTTCAAACTTTCTGTGCCCAAGGCGCACGCCAAAATCTCAGGGCACACCTGTATTTATTAATTTATTTTCTGTAACCGCTTATGCTGTTGGTGGTTGCAGAGGGGCTGGAGCCTGTCCCAGCTGACATTGGGCAAGAGGCAGGGTACACCCTGGACAGGTCACCAGACTATCACAGGGCTGACACATAGAGACAGACAACCATTCACGCTCACATTCACACCTATGGATAATTTAGAGTTACCAATTAACCTGCATGTCTTTGGACTGTGGGAGGAAGCTGGAGTACCCGGAGAAAACCCACACTGACACATGCTGTTCACACAGAGGGGCTCCCCCACCTTGGGTTTGAATCAGGGGCCCTCTTGCTGTGAGGCGACAATGCTAACCACTGCTCACCTGTATTTATATCTGTACAAAATAATCTCTATAACGTGTGTTATCACTCTTATTGCAACATAAATGTTTGTTTTTATTGACTAATATCAAACAACAACTGACAACCAACCATTACTCATGAAATATTTATTAACAAAATGATTCAAGAATTCATTTTAAACCTTTTTAAAATTACATCGGGGCACCAATAACACATCCATTTAAACAGATTATAATGTAAGATAATGTGATGTGTCACACTTACAATTCCCTCACGCTAACAGCGACACATAGCTTCCCTGTGAGGGTTTTTTAGATTAAATTAAATTATTCCTTTATTAGGAAATGGGTGTCCCTAACATACTTACACAGTTAAATAAAAAGTCAACCATAACTTTTTATATAGGCCCAGTTGAATATTGCCCACAACACACCTGGATTGGCCTCACGGCACATCATTTGAGAACCACTGATTTACACCATTAATTATTGCAGAAAAAGCACAAATTGATGCAGGAAATGTAGTGTTTGGTGTTCAAAATCTTGTGACAGAGGCACCCAGTTTCATATGTGTCCCCCCACAGCTGAAACAATATCTCCGCCCCTGGTTTCAGGTGTGCAAACTTGAGCTTGATTGAAAGTGCAGCCCCCAGTCTCCATATTCATTAAGTAACTTAAATGAACTTTGTCATGCTCCTTCACCTGTTTCCTATTGTAATTATTCAGCGCAGTGGGCGGCCGGCCGTCATCGTTTGGTTTTTATTTTGGGCTGTTACAAACTCCAGAGATGGTACAGCGCAGGGCGGACTCGAGCTGCCTTTGGAGGCGTTGGTTTCTGTTTCTGTCTATCTTACGCACTATCTCCGCCCTCAAGGGAGAGACTTCTCCGTTTACCGAGCACCTTTTTTCACGCACTGCCGTTAAATCAGAATTAGGTGTGACGGACTGCACGAGCTCAAAGGACACAGCGTCAATTTAGACCCCGGATTCCCCCTCTCTTCTTCGTTATGAATCTCTGGATTATGGGGACGTCGTTATGCCACGCAGGGTGAACTACAGACGCTTTCCAAGATTAATTCACCCGAGCTAGAAGCAAGGAGCACGTCAAAATATGTGCATCAATCAGATGTTGTTCAGATGCTGCCGCACATCATCGGGATTTCGCCTGTAAATACCTCTGGGATGTTTATTTATTTTTAATGCTTTGTGGTGTTAGTGCGCGCAATGTGCAGTGGGTTTGCGTGCTGCTCGGAGTTGGCATAGCCCACAGGCATCACCTTGGTGATTATCGTCATTTTAATATCGGTAATCGGCGTGATTCGTGTGCAGCGTGCAGTAGTTGCGGCCATGCAGAGCCGGTATTGTGTCGTTGATCTCTGTAGAGTGTTTTAAATGTAAAATACAAGTGATAAATGATAAACTAATTGGCTGTGTGCATCGTTACACCAAACGCGCCAGTAGGAGTTCGCATCATTCCCACATCATAAAAGCGACGCAGCGGCTGTTTGAAGTCACATTTGCCCAGAACAAACAACTAAGATGACAAAAACCATTCTCAGGAGAGATTGTCTTTATTACAGAGGAAGCTCCATTGGGATCACATCTCAGTTCCTGGATTGCAATAGAGTTGGAGGACAGGGAGCAGAGGAAGAAGAGAGGGAGGAGAAGCAGAGGAGAGCTGCTGAGCTGCACAACAGAGCCACTGCTGATAGGAAAGCTTTGGCTTCAGTGATGGACTGAGCTGAAGGTGACGGGACACCCCCCTGTGACAGCCAGCTTCACGCTTTTCCTCAAGAGCCTTCACATTTGACTCAAAGGCATGTATGGACACACTGCAGCATAGGTGAGAACAGGAGCTGCCCACGTTGAACACATCAATATTGGCCTAATGATTGAAACACAACTCTCTCTCACAGAGGACAACACTGGCCTTTCATTTGGAAACTGTCTCTCAGGTCTGCACAAACTGATTCTACCTTTGTCCCAAAAAGCAAGTACACCTGGAACCTCAGCCCCTTCCCAAGTGCCCTGGAAACCCACCGGAGTCTGTCTGCTGCCACAGATGTAATTAAGCTGTAAAGATTTCATCACAAGGAAGTCCTGATTTTTTGGGTAAGTGTTGCACACGTGTGGGCAGAGAGTAAAGTAACGTACTCCAAATATCGACCTCATGTCACAGTGAAGTGTTGATCAAGTGTTAGTGACAGCTGGCCTGGAGAGGTGCACTAATGGAGGTGTTAAGGTGGGTCGTCCACCTTACAGCCTAAATATTATTCTGCAGCATCGATACCAGCTGTTAATACTCAGCAGTGTTGCTCAGGTGTCTGGGTGTCCGGGCTCAGGGTATTGCCTGATGAGCCTGTTATAAAGGTGATGAATTAAAGGCCAAATGACCTCTGATGACACAGTAATTTCAGTTAAAGTGGGACATCAGTACAAAGGTAGAAAATTAAAGCTTTGCCTAATAATTGTGGATAGTCTGTTTAGGGAATTTGGCTCAAAAGCAAAATGAGCCCTTGCTGTACCAGGAGCCCCCCCCCTCCTCTTCTAGCATTGGCCAGATGGATGTTTGATAAGACCATTTATGGCAGGTTTCCACATATTAAGTTGTGATTATGCCCCATGTTCTTTGCAGGATATGAGGCCCTAAGTATCACATGTTGAACTAGTATAGTACATAAAATACATTTTGTGCCACTGAATGTATATTTTAGTGTGTTGATGCTCATGAATGCAATTTTCTGGCATATAGTGCCATTCATTTGCATTTAAAGGTCCAGTGTGTAGGATTTAGGGGCATCTATTGGCAGAAATGGTGCATAATGTTCATGTTTTCATTAGTGTATCATCACCTGCAAATAAGATTCCTTTTTTCATTACTTTAAATGGGCCGTTTATATGTACATACAGAGCAGGCCCTCCTCCACAGAGTACGCCACGTTCCTCAGTAGCTCAGAACAGACAAACCAAACGCTGGCTCTAGATAGGGCCTTTAGCATTTTGTGTTTTTGCGTCAGCCACTATAGTTCTACACATTAAGCACACAGGAGAAGTTTCAGATCTGTAAACTCACTGCTAGATGCCACTAAAGCCTACACACTGGACCTTTAATGGCGTTATTTGTATGAAACATCTGCTGATTGGCACAAAGTTGCTTTCAAGTCTCACCTATACATGTAATAATAGACACATGGTCACATTAAGTACCATGGCACAAAATGCAGCATGTGACATGTGATGCCCCATACTGAGCAGAGTATTATTTATTCATATAATTTATTCTCGAGAGAATTTTAAATCAGGTCCCTGCACCCTCGCCTCCAAAGGTGAACTCAGGCTAAGGATCTGATTGATTGGCAGCTGGCCTCTGTGAAGTCAGCCAGACTTTTACTGATACCTGTAGTTTGCTAATTAGCTATCTCTCTGGGTGTTGCGCGTGGTGCACCTGCACAGTCTACAGGGAGGTTCTGAGAGCTGGGTTATGCAAATTGAATATTATAAAATTTAGATTTTCTCAAGTCAGAGCAAAGTTGAAAACGGCAAATATGGATTGTGCAGGGTTATTTTAGCTTTCACTAATTAGTTTGCCAAAAAGTGTCCCACTTTCACTGGACATTGCACCGCTGTCTGAGAGTGTATTTTAAATGCAAAAAAGACAAGATACGTTTGTGTGAATTTTTGTGCACAGCCATCTCATCAGGCAAAAGCAGATGTACTTGATGTTTGGACACTGAAATACAGTGCAGGTATGATAGGAGGCCAGGATCTTTATAGTCCATAATGCACTGCAGGTTCTTTATACAGCTAAAAAAAAAACGCAGTGGAGAGAGAGAGAGAGGGAGAGAGAGAAGAGCTTCGGTTAATGAAATGTCTGAGGCTGCACACTTGATAGAACGAGATAAGTCCAGCTCACTCTGAGTCATTGCCCCTCGCAGGATTTCCTCGTCCTCCTCCATATGAAATGCCTGTAAGATATGAACTATCTCATATATCTCTTCGTGGAAATATTTTCTTAGTTTAGCTGAAGTGGCGGACGTCTATTAATCTTTCTCTGTTCCCCGTGAACTGTTGAGAATCTGGACTCCTTGCCTCTCTGCCACAGTTGTCAGCCGGGAGCCTGACAGCCGGCAAAGAGCTGAATCTACTCCAACACCCAAGTTTTCGTCATAATTCTGCTGCTCTTCAGCCATCTTCAATGCAACGCATGGAGGGGGCTTTCTCTCGCTGCCAAGGACAGAAAGGCTTTGTCAGTCTGTTTGTCAGAATGTTCTCTAAAAAAAAGTAGGTACTCCTGTCAGCGAGCTCCTGTCCTGCAATCTCCTCAAATTGTTTTCTTTTGCCTCAGGCCATGAATTTCTTTGCCATCCTCATTTTTTTTTGAGCAATCCAACAGAGAAAACACAAGATATTTTTACCCCTCTGGTTATTCTTCTCTACCCTGTGCCTCTGTTCATAGTCTACCAACGTACCGCCTCATAATATTCACATGTTTTCTCTTGCAGAGCTGCCTAACAAATATCCTCCTATTAATGCATTCCTACATGGCCACAGATTTTCCAAATGTTGATATGTATTGGCTGCTATATGACTTTTTTTCAATTCAATCCGAGAACAAGGAATTAAACACTGATGTGTTGGTACAGTAGGAATGCTTATCAATTAATCATAGTAACAGCTTGAGGTTACGCTGCATCATGACATTTAGTCTACAAGGCTACAAAGTGCAGGTAGTGATAAGCTGAATGTTGCTTGTAATGCTGCAGTTGTTTCTCTGGTGAGTGAAATTGATAAGACAGTAAACCTGCACCACTTATTTTGGGTAAAATTGATTTATTTCAAGACTTTGTGAGTGTGTTCACATGCTCTGCAGTGGCCCCAGATTGTGCCTCTCATGTTTTATCATTGACTACGTTTACATGCACAATAATACTCCATTATATGACGATATCCTGAATTTGATGCAGCTCATGTAAACAGCATATTCTGTTTGGATTTTCCAACAGGCCTTTTTCCAAATGAGGCATTTTCCAACTAAGATGTGGGAAATGACGCTAACGCATTCTTTTGACATGTATACAGCACATTCAGAATGTGCAGTTTTTGCTGCAGTTTGCGTCAGACAGGCCGTTTACAGTCAGCTCTGTGCGTTGTCATGGATACATTGTACACAAACCAACTCGCCAAGAGTTTGCACACCTGGGGTGATAATGCATGCCCAAAAGAAAAGTCCACATTTCAAGTTGGAAGAAGAAACACAACTATTTTTAAACACTATGAAAGAATTGGATATCAACAGGTTTTTGATTTGCGCAAATATCGCAACGCCGACCTTCTCATGAAGGATTTTTGAGGAATGAAAGAGGGAGGTTGTGCTCACACGGCCACCGGAGGAAAACTGAAGAAATCCAATTTTGACACAAAGAAGCAAAGTAGCACAAGAAACTATAGACGTGATAAACAACATGCTAAGGCACATTAACCAGAGTATGCATGGCTGCATGTAAACGGGAATATTCATTTTTATAAGCAATTTAAACAGCTTAATAGGAATAATGTCTCATCTCAAATCAGGGCAAAAACCAGGCTATTTTGTGCATGTAAACATAGTCACTGCATTCAAGTCACACAGCTAAACATTATTTTTTCTGAAGGGTAAATCCCTGCTGATCTCTGAAAAAACCCAGAACGTCTTTCGACAACACCTTCTGCCATTTTGAAGGTTTTCCCAGAATCCCCAAAGACCTAAATATTCCACCTGCTGCATGATAGGAGATTATTTTAAACTAATTTCCCAAGTTGCCGCTCTATTCCCTATTCCAAACCAAAAGTTGTAGCTGCAAGTTTCTCCTTTGATTTGAACCAAAATGATCAAGTTCTGTTTCCATTTTTGGTCATATTTGTCTATTGTTACTTTCCTTTATCTTTTATTTACATGCTCAATAATGTTTATTTTTCTTGTCATTGGTGTTGTGAGTGACTCTTGGTCTATCAGTCTTCAGAAACTAAAGAAAAAACTTGTGTGTGTGCGATATAGCTGCATGGACACATCTTCAAAGACGTGGCTGCCGCATCAGAGTCAGTTTGGGTTGGTTGGCCAAGCGGAGGTTTGCTGTGGCGGACCTGGAGTTTTAACCCCAAGTGAGTCAGTTTAGAGGTCTACCTCTCACTGCTGTCAACTGTACCTAACTTTCACAGCCTCTTCTCCAGTCTGTCGTGCTCCAATGAGATTACTCTCTGTTATATATGTTTTTATATGTTCCCCTTCAACACGCTGTTTTCGCTGGCATCCATCGACTCCACTGTTGCCAATGGTTAATGGAAGGTTTAACATACACTTCAACATCAGCTGCGGCCTTCTGCTCTCTTTCCTCTGCCGTGGCTTTCCAATCCTTTTGAGCCCTGTAAAGCTTTACAAAAGTACCTCAATATATTGAGGATTTTTTAACCACTCAATCCTCCACCGGAGCATCACTCACCCTCTGAGCCCTGCTTTGTCACACTCCCAGAGTTTTATTTTGACATCCTCTAGGTTTGATAGCGCCATTTGCCTTTTACTCCGGCTTTGATACACTCCGAGTCTTCCTCCTCTCTATGCTCTCTTTACTTCCCCAGATGAAAGCAGCCATTTCTGCTCCCTCCAGGGACAGGAAGGGAAATAATTTTCTGTTAGTTAGCGCAGCGTGTAAAGCTGTTGTTTCATTTCAAACATTAAGACCTACGCAGTCATTTTTTGAAGTGTTGGGAAGAAACAAACAAAAGGCAGTTTGTATTGTGGGGGGATTCTTAGTTGAGAATCACCTCATTTTGAATTGTGATGAGATAGTACAGAAGTATCTCGGCGCAGTCAGTGTTAACAGCTTCAAATTGCTGCCTGATCTCTAATTTCATTTTTCACAATATTCAGCTGTTTAATTTGGCTCTGCTCATTTACAAGCACAGCAATAATGCCTCTAAATGCAGTAGTAAAAATGAAGGTAGCTTGATGGAGAGCTGTGCACAAGCTGCGAACATGTTCCTATGGTAACTAGGCCACACTCCCTTTGGCTAGCTCACACACACAGGCAGAGGGACAGGCAGGAGAGAAACGGGAATGCTGGAAAACACACGTGATGGAGAGCAACTTCAGATTGTTTATTCGGGTTACTGTTCGTATGCCTTCCTGCACCGCGAGGGTATTTACATTTTAAAATGTCTGTCTCTCAGCCTGGAGGAATCGTGGTTACACTGCAGGATGTTGGAAGTCACTTTCTCTCTGTTCCTCCAAAAATATCAAGCCGATCTCAGGTTTTTTTTTTCCTGTGGCTCCCTCACGCCCACACTGCCCCTGCTTCCTCAACCCCTCCACCCACCTCTGCTTTCAAAAATCCTGCAGCTCTACCTCTTCTGTGCGTTTTACATTTACTCGATTACAGTGCTGTTTCTAAACATAGCACCGGAGTGGCTTTGAACACAGTCAGGAGTGTCACTTGTCCCTTTTTTTGCTCAACTTTTCTTGGCATAAACCCAACATCCCTATATTTGAACATCTTGTAATGAAAACACTTTTAACATTTCAGTGACATTATATTTTGAATATATATGTAGGGCTTAAGTTTAACTTGAGTTTAATTGTATGGATCTGATGTTTATTCACCTCGCATTTAAAAGCACTCGACATTAAAGACGAGAGTTTATTCCACCAAGCAGCTGATTCTCTCAATGCCAGCAGTGTACGTCTCTGTGTGCTCAGCATCAGTAATGTCATTCTGCGTTTTTGTAAACCGCTGCTTACACCTTAACCGTGTCAAACCTCCTGGGGCGGTGCTGCCGGCTTGTCAAAGAGCCACAAGGTTGATACAGTGAGGTTTAGCGTCTGTCAGTCATGCAGGCTGATTGTTTGGACAGCTCGCTGTTAATGAATAGCCTTAACTTTCTGCACGCATTTGCACTGCCTGTCTGTGGGTTTTTTTCCAACAGCTGTGATGCTGTGATGAATTTGTGATGGCAGATAAACTACCTTTGACCCAGTGTACTTTGGTAATTGGCATTTATTTTCTTAAACAGGCGCTTCTGGAGAGAAGCGTTGGTTTAAAGAGTCATTTCACCCAAATTAAAAACAAATATTTTCACATTTGCCCCTTATGCAAGTTTATGATGATTTAAGGTTTGACTTAACACATTTTTTAGCTTGAGTACATATTGTAAAAAGAGTATTCAAATACAGCCCACAACTGTGCTGGACATCAATGTAAGACAACATCACAGATTTTTCTGATTTGTTTGATTTAGAGGGGCAGAATTTCTAGATAGTTTTCTGGAGAAGGCAACAGGAAACACTCAAGACTGGTATCAGTTTATAGTGTGATAAAGCAACTCTTCATATAATTTATTAATTCAAGAAAAATGGACTGAATTTTATGATAGTCTTTAAACACCACAAGGAAATTTCTATTTACCTCCACTGCATTGATCGTCAGAAGTCATGTGAAAGGATATCAAAACTTTGTATGGATCTTAAAGTCTTAATGTAATTTGGATAAACTGAACCTTTATATTTTAAAGTGCATTCATATCTCACCATTGTTGTGGAATAATTAACAACAAATCCTCCAACCCATACGACCACATAGGTTTGTTCCTACCTTCTTACACGTTTCCTAAATTAGCCGTCCTACCGGTGGCAGGAGATCAACACAAACACAACATATATGACCATTAATGGTTGCTGTTTTAAACCAGGGTTAATGATGTGATTAGTTTTAGGCCTTAAAAGTACCTGAGGGGTATTCCATCAAGGCGGATAAAGGAAAAGCCTGTCTTACTTTGATAAGTCTCGCTAGTTTAAGTGAGAATTTGGTTCCATTATCGTGGTTTATGTAAATCCGTGATCAGTAATGGTAACTTCTACTGCTGGACTAGCCTACTCCATGGCAGGCTAAAGGCCAAAACACACGGGGGGCGAACAGTGCGCGTCAAAAAATACACCCCTATTATTTTCAGTCTCTAACCCCACACTGGCAGCAGCTAGAAGCCCGTAAGTGCTCCTGGATGCACTGTCCTATAGCCATCCTTGTCACCCCCGGTATTAAATGCATTTTCCCCCGCTCACTCTGTGCTTGTACATACTGGCTCCCATGGCAGCTCTTTTTCTCTGCTCCTATAGCAGCTCGACTCCACTCCTCACCATGGATGCATAAACACAGCTTTGTTGCTGTTGCTTTGAAGAGTGGATGACTAGAGACTCGTTGTTGAGGTCAAGAAATACCCCTAGCTAAATGACTCACAGTCCTGTCATCATAAAGACAATGGCCAAAAGGATACTTATGGCAAGTCATAGCTCTGGAGACTGGCTCTTCAGGTGAGAGATCAACTTTAATTAGTGGGTGACTGCTAATGCAGAGGTGGAAGATGTACAGGTCTTTCAGTAACAATAACTTTTTGTGGTCTTCTGTTGACAAGCTGCAGCACGACGCGTCCAGTGTGTGCCGGGGGCGGCACCTGACGTACGTCAACTGATGCGACGCGTTGCAGCGGTGCTGGTGTTCTTTCAGCTTTACTGTCACGTTAGTTTAGCTGCGTGTCAAAGAATCCCAGAAGACTTTAATTCCGTGTTTCAGGTGTTTTTCTCACAATGTGACCAAGCATGAATTTAAATATTTAGTTTAGTTCTAAAGAACATAGACTCACAAGTCAGTCTTCAGACGCTTTGCTTAACTAAAGAATGGTGGATACAATTTCAGAGTTTAAAAAAACTCCCTACGTTGCAGAACCAATAGTAAATCTGCAGGGCGGTCCTTCGGTGGCTCGCTGAACTCTTGTGCTCGTAAACATAGTCCGACTAGAAACGTGTGTAGCGGTACAAAATGGCTCAAGTCGCTGTAAGTCCTTCATTTCCACAATCTTGTGGGCTGAGCACACGTTTGATAAAATGGAGTTAAATCTCTCGGCATCCATTTTCAAGCTCTCTGTGTGTTTGTTTACTTGCGGACGAGAAAAGGGGGAGCGCACATTTCCGGGAGGGCGTGTCTTTTTCAAAAATGTAAGAGGCGTTGCTTTGTTGCCGGCCGTTTTCACCGGTGTGTTAAACACACTTTAGAAAGGAGTGTCCCCAGACTATCAGAAGGCGGAGATCTCTGATTGTCTGGTGGCGAGACTATAAAGAACATAATAATAAAAATGAAGTTTTACCACTTTGACTGTCTAAAACAGCCAAATAGTTATTTGACCTATTTCATTTCCCCATTTAACTCATGATCACCCATGTTTTTTTAGAATTCTTGGACTGTATAATGTGGTGACGCCCACATTTCCCATCATGCCTTGTGCTGGAGTGAGTAGTTAGTAGTTTGCACTTAAGTTTGCTGTTTTATCTTCCAAAACGCAAACGCATTATAAAGTGTCTGTTCAGAACATGATGGTTTATGCTGGTTATTGTCATTTTCATGTTAGTTTATAGTTCACAGCATTAGTGAACATGCTGTTACACTCAATCATGTAAGCTGTATTTATGTCTCATTTGCCTCTTTTCTGTGGTGGCTAAAATTGTGTATTTTCAGCTTAACTACTATTTTAACACATACATTTTACATTTCAGTATACGTGTCTTATCACTCAGGAAATTGCTTTTGTGCTTAATTTTCACCTTTTGCTACGTTCTTTTCTGGCTTTGAAGATAACGCCTGTTGAGAAGTAACAGAAGAATGAATATAAGTCAAGTGTTAGGTTAGACAGGCTTCACACACCTCAACGTATTAGGCTAATTACAGTTAATTCATTGTAGTTATGTCAGTTCTCCTAAGTTAGCCTAAACCATAATTCTGATATTATCTACCCCACTGATAATATAGCCATAATCATACTGTTTCCTGTCTGTTAATTTATCATCAAATACAAATAAAAAAAATAAATAAGTAGGCTCGCATAACTTATGCATTTAGTCTGTCTGCATTTTTTGCCAAGCCATCCCCCTCGCCTTGCTAACTATTGCCCCTTTTAGTGATTACCGCTTTATATTCTACACCGAGCTGCATCAGCATGGTTTGATCCACCGGAGAGAGGAACACGGCTCTCGTTTTCTTTCCCTTTTGTGACTTAATATCCGCTTTTTGACAATCCACTGTTCTGGGCTGCTTGTATACACCATGCACACGCTCAATTGAAGCTTATTCCAGCCTGGCTAGAGTTAACGCTGATTAGACAAGGCTGAATTGTGTTCATGGAAAAGCCTAAGCCTTGAGTGGAAGTTGACGTTAAGTTAAACTGGGCTTTTTCAATTAGCGCAGATTTCTGTAGCAACATTAATGGAATACTGCCCTGGTTAGGTTTAAGAAAATGTCATGTTTAGGGTTAAGATAAGTAAACGTAACAAAATAATTCAACGTTGCCTTATGGTTTTTCATGGGGCATGACCAGTGATCTCCTGGGTTAAAATCCTGTGTTTGTTTGACCCATCCGTTCACCCCAACCTCCTCCATACGCATATTTTCTTTATTAATCTACGTCACCTGACGTGTAAATATGGGTCGTAATTAGCTGCTTGTACAAACGACTTGTGGTGTCCTTTCTTGAGGGAGGACAGTCTCATATTAAAAGTATAGCATTTTTGCCTTTTTAGAAGCACTAACAATAGATATCGGAGGCAGAAGTCAATATATGAGCATTTAAAAAACATTCACAATGTAATGACCAGTATTCATTTGTATACATTTTTGATCTGAAATTGTTTTCTAAAGTGTTGAGAACAATTTTATCTTGAGCTGCACATTTTAAAGTTGCAAAATACCCTTAATCATATATTTGGTATTCCTGTACTGCAATGTCTCGCTGCCTGTTGGTCATCATATACGTCGATACAGATATACCTGTGATAAACTGTTATTAGATGAAAATATCAGTCAGTCAATATATTGGTCGGGCTGTAAACTGATGCAATCATAGTACAGGTGATCCATTTGCTGACCTGTAGTGTGTTGCTGATTTTTTTAAAGCAGAAAATCACTATTTCATCTAATTATAAAATGCTCTCAGTGGTGTAGACCTGTTTAGACCAGCCAGCTCTCACCAAAAAAACTACCATATAGGTCGGGAGCACAAGCAGCTTGTTATGACCCATACTTATAGTTTATTGCTGTGATGTATAGATGTCAATTATTTGTCCAAAGTAACAAACTTGCATTAATTTAATAATATTTTCGGGCAGATGTTGCAGGAGGGTAAATAGTGTGCTTGGTCACAACAGCATTAGATGAAGCATTAGTGAGGATACCTCGACATGCTGACTTGTGTTATTGACGTATTGGGGCTGTCAGAAAAATATCAAAGTCCCGGCCTTAATTAGCATTTTTTTGTTGACATGAACAGTATTTACTTGCCGGAATATGGCAATTAAGGAGGCCTCCATATGACATGAATGCGACATCTGCCCCAGCAGGACTGTCTCTGAGTCACCAGAGGCTCCTCATTGTCAGAAGCTCCAGACCAGACATAACGAGATCTTGTGTGTGTGTCTGTGATCAGTAACTGGAAACACTGTCACTCCAAGACAAAGTGGACTGCTGCGCCATCAACATTGTGGACAGTCTCAGTAAAATTAAGCACACTCAGTTGTCTCAGAAGGCTCAGCTCGCACCCTCGACGCAGTGAATCATAAGATGTAAATCATAAAGAGGCCTTGCACATGTGACAAAACAAACAAAACACCTGTCAGAGCGCACATCCCTTCATTCGGTAGCACAAACAATGCAGATACTCATCACAAGTGCAAATGATGATCAGAGATGCTTTTATTTCTCTATATGTCTATGTTTTTATGACAGCCATACTTTAATGCCCTAACCAAGTGAATCATTTTATACATGTAGTGACTTGATTTGAGGTTTTTAAATATGTAATACAAGCATTCATATTCAGCTGCAGTAGGAAAAGTCACCGCGCTACATAAAACAACTTTCCACCCTGACATCTACAGTATATGCCATCCCAGCAGAATTCTCTCTGGGAATTTGAGCTGTGCTTTTTTTTCCAGTCATAGCTGTGTCCTCCAGATGACATCACTTGAGGGGACATCATCAAACTTTAAAATGACTTTCCAAACAAATGAAACTGAGTGGGGCCTGTTAACAGAATGAGAAGCCTTTCTTTTTGACTATTATTTCCCCCCAAGATGAACTGTAATCACTTTGGTGATTCCCTGGCTGATAGTTGACTGTTTTAGTGGTTAATATACAAAAAAAATAAATCAACATTTAAACAGGAAGTGATGTCAATCAAGCAGCGAATTTGTCACTGCCAGTTTAACTTCACAAACAAAAAGTGTCTTTAAGATTGAATCTGTTTAGTTTTTTTTCCCCAAGATCTTTCTGGAGCACAATTCAAGTTTTTACCACGTTGTTATCAGCGCCCCCATTTCCTTTGTGCATTGCATTGTGGGAGAATAGTTTCCACCAACAGAACACTCAAAAACTGCCCATATTTAGTCTGCACTCTGTATCGAGTGTACACCATTTTGTCATTTTTGCTGTGTGAACATGCTATGCTTAAAACCAACTCAAAAGCAGTATGGACTGAGTCTGTTGTTGTGCCTGCTTACAGGCATACTTGTGTCAGCCCTCCCAATTTTACCAGGACATTCAGTTTTCATTGCCCTCTGCTGCCCTTCCTTCTGGGTCCCAGCTCTCACGTATTTCTCCGGATTCATGACTAATATTTAAAACTTTTTTTCCTTTTCGTATTCACAACCTGTTTCTGGTGTGTATGAGCCCTAGGAGTCTTAAAGTCTACTGTTTCCACCTGGAAAACAACACAGCTATACCAAATGTTTCTTGGCGTGATGCGGAAGGGAGCTGCTCGTGCCTCGTCCTCCTCAGTGAGTGAGAGATGGAGACAAAGAAATACTCCAGCAACTTTCAGCTCCCTGGGAAGAAGAATTCCCGTTTCTGAAGTAAAGTTTTAAGAGGCAGGGGCATGCGTTTTGTAAAATCTGCTGTGTTGCTTTTTCCATCATGCACAGGGGTTGAACAGTGTAATCAAATGAATAATAACTGATGAATATCAGTTCATGCCAGACATTCATGCAAGTTCACAAAAGAGGGCCGAAGTATTTAACATACTAAACATAGCTGCCCTTATTTTGTTATTTTCCATCCTTTAAAAGTCAGCAGAATGTCCTGACCGCCCACTTTAGTTTCAAAATCCTCCCTATTTTAGAGGTCTAAAGGTTGAAAATGATTGCAGTCAACCACTGACATTTTGCTGTCTTGGTAAGGTGACATAGGGCCAGGTAGCTATGGTGCAAAAATCGATGAAGTTCATGTATTTAATGTGGATTTATCTAGCTGACACCCAAATCCACCTGATACCGGTCTTACGGATCACACCAGAGCATCTCTAATTGTAGTTTCATTAATGATTGTTTCCCATGGGTTGCATTTACATCTAGGGTCGGTTTTCATTAGGTACATCTTTTGGTAAATGAATAGCTACTGTGAGATTTCACGGTTATTCAAACACAAATTCACAGATGTGTTCGGTGGGGCTGCTCATGCCGTGATCACTTAGTTTGAGTGATGGCACATTGTATCCTCATACTGCATCTATTTTATGTCTGCAGGAAAAAAAAAATCAATCCTGTGGAAAAAGAGGTTATGATTTTATTCAATTTATTAAAAACATAAAGTTTCCAAATGTGTATTAATAGAGATACATACTAAAGGTTGAGTATGTTTCTCCAACACCCACTCACAGTCTTCCTCTTTCTGTCTTTCTCTCCCTCTGTATCACAGTTAGCTAGAGGCTGTTGCCACCCACACACTTCGTCCTGACAGCAATTTACATTCAGAATAGCCCATGTGAACACATCCATGTGTTATAATATGTCACGTTTACTTAGAGCACTGCGTGTAGCAGGTGACTGCTTTTGTGGTGGAGATGTTAAAAATTGGAAATATGCTAAATATCCGTCCGCAGGGTCATTTCGGTGTGTCAGGATTCAGCTCCACACGAGACACAAAAGAAACGGCAATATTTCCTCCTGTTGAGGAAGATAGGTCTGATCAGATCACTCTTAGCAGAAACACAGTGTTGTGCAGCATGTTACTTTGTGTCTTTCATCATCTTTATTGTGCAGTTTTGTGCCAATATCTTCTACAGTTCAAGTAGGAGCCCTTGGAGTTGTTTCCATGGATACCAAACAATTAGCTTGGATTCAGAATAGAACCTGGAGAGTCGCCTATTTAGAGGCTTTGGGAGCGAGGAAATCATAGGATGACAGAGTATCTTGTTTCTCTGTTGCAAAGGGGAAAAACAGCTCCTCTGGGTAATGGGTAATTTCTAAAAAAATAAAAAAAACAACAACAACAGATCAATCACAGACAAAAATAGCCGAGCAGAACGAATATCAACATGAGACATAATCACGTTTTTAGCTTTAAGAAACCAACGTATGGATGAATCAGTGACACTTAATGCTACACTTTCACAAGATCAAATGTATGATGACTGGTTTCGATTACACAACCAGCTTAGAAATGAACACATTCGGAACAATATATATCTATATATAATAGGACGTGGCTTTATTGTTCAACCAGGGCTAAAAAAATCTTTGGTTTGAAGTAGAGATGCTTCGTTCCCCACAGTATAGCTGTCATTACTATGCAGATAGATTTGTCTCATTATTATTTGTGGAAGCAGGTTGACAATCTGTGTGTAAATGTGTAATCTGCAAATGTAAAACAACTTTCACAAATACAAAAAAGAAAAGTATTTTGCAAATATACAAATACACTGCAAATACACAAACAGGTTCCCAAAAAAAAGGACTCATTGTGCGTAAAATCCTACCTCCAGACTAACTTTTTTCAGTCGCAGCACTGTAGCCCCTCACTGAAAAATTTTAGGAGCACAAGCAGAAAATTTAGGGGCACACGTTAAAACATGCTACAATGCAGTTATTCACATTTTTGGCCATTTTAACTGTATCATAAACTATATGTAGTCTGCTGTACTTTAACATTGGACTGTTTTAATTAGGGGCCAGGCAGCCTAAGCTGCCAGGACCCTATTGTTATCCTGCATCTTCTTCTTCTTCTTCTTCTTCTTCCGAGGAAATCCTACTTCCCATTCGCGAAAAATCACCAAACTTTGCACAAAGGTCCAGTCCCATGCCAGATTGCCTCGGCTGCAAAAACAGCCCAATAGTCCTGATGGTGGCGCTACAGCAAGCCTCTAAAGTTCAAAATTTTGAAAATTCACAACAAAT
>NC_065527.1:19306093-19320635 GCF_006386435.1 Epinephelus moara
ATTTCTGTTTGCCAATTAGCTCAGTGAGATAGAGGATGGTTCTTGGTGTTGAAGATTGTGAGTTCAGGCCTCAGCTTGTGCAACATTTCCATATGAGAAATCAACCCAAACTTTTCATAAAGGTCCAGTCCCATGCCAGATGTCCTCAACTGGAAACACAAGACAATAGTCCTGATGGTGGCGCTACAGCAAGCCTCTAAATTTCAAAACTTTGAAAATTACTAACAAATCAACCATATGTGCTACAGCTTTGGAAATTTCACTTTGAAATTTGCTTTTCCATGGCCGTCACCCTGATGCTTGGCTTAGTCAATTTGTGAATTCAAGTCTCAGCTAAGGCAGAACGGACATTCTAATGTGAAAGTCCTATGTTCAGGCATCATGCTATGTGGATTAGAGACTACCAAGGTTAAAATAATTATGATCCAGGCAGTTTCGCGGAGAGACAAATACTCTTTATCAACACTTTACCCTGTTATCCCTTGTCTCTTTTCCCTGTTGATTTGGCTTAGCAGAGTCTATCCAATAACTACTTTTACATTTTAAAAAATGTTTTCATCTTTGTCACCATGGATAATGTTTAGCTTTAAGCTAGATCAGGCCAGTTTGTTCGTAATTGCTAGAACTTAATGTTATTCTTACTTTCTTGTTCTTGAGTTTTTTCTTTCCTTTGTATATTATGAGTCTGATCACTTCAGCCACTCATCCACAATTTGAAGGGCATGCCATAATTATATGATGTAACTTCTATGTTGTGATATGCTTTGTTTTAGTGTGTGTGTTGCTCAGAATTGCCTAATTTTGCCTAAAATTGCCAGGCCCCGATGGTTGCTGCGCAGCAGCTGTAATTATTGAAGTATTCAGCATCACAAAGACGTGTACAGATGTGAAGCTCTGACTATAACTGACTGATCTTTAATTTAAGCTGTTATCTTGTATTTTTTTTACTCTGAAGACATTAACCTTATAGTCAGACACAGTTTATTTAGCCTCTGTAGTTGAGGAGACAGGCCTGCTCAGCTGCTCTGCAGCAGCAAACTGTTATTAACTGTTATAAATAGTTCTTGATAGTTAGGCCTATTAAAGTGTTACATGAATTGAGTAGGCCAGAAATAATATTCAGCCACATCATGATACAGAAATATGTTTTAAGTACAGGCTCTAGGGGAACTGAAAATGCATTTTATTATTGCAGCTTATCAGGCTGTGCAGTGTGATAGGCTGAAAAACATTCGAAAAAAAAACAGCAAAAGAAGGTCTTCTAATATAAGTAAGGCCCAATTTATTGAGTTATAGTCCTTATTTATTTTCTGATATTGAAGCGTGCAGCCTGATATATTGAGATGTATTAATACATTTTTGTTCAGTCACAAAAAAGACTATACATGGGATTTATATCTTGTTATCTGCGGGTGCATGTGAATTGGCACTGTTCATCAGTTATATGACATATATATGAATATATCAGCAGCGATAGTTGAACGTTTCCACGGCAACGAGTAAAATAGTCCTGAGGGCTGTCTAGCAGTCGCTTGCAGTCTCTACTTTACATGATGACAGTAAATACGTCACACAAGGTACAGCTTAAGTTTGCGAGGGCTCAGTCCGCAAGTCCAGAGGGTAGACATCTGGACTCAGCCTCCGACTTGACACTCTCACACACAATTTTTTTGTGTGTGTGGAATTTGTGTATTTAAAAGTGCGTTTTATATTTGCAAAATATTCTTGTAATTTTACAAATCTTTTTTTTATATTTGTGGAAGGTGTTTTATATTTACAGATTACACATTAACACAGGGATTGTCGATCTGTTGACACAAATAATAATATAGATACAAATCTGTTTTCATACATTACAAACCCTAAATTGTGTGTTGCGTGGTAGCTTCTATGGAGTCCACCATGTTGCTGTCTGCGGTAGCCCAGAATGGACAAACTTAACACTGGATATAGATAGCGGCATTTGTGTTTTCGTGTTTTTGTGTCAGCCACCGTTGTTCTCCTAAATGCTTAGCACATGGGAGAAGATTCCATTGCTTGCGATCTGCAACCTCAGCCACTAGATGCCACTAAATCCTACACACCAGACCTGTAAAAGTCATTGTCACCGATAGTAACAACAATAATTGTGTAATACTTTAAACCGTGAAACTGTTGTATTTTCTGAGACACTTATCATACCATGAAAATCTCATGCCGCTGCAACCCTAGTATATGTTATTTGAACATGAACAACAGCAGTTGAGAAGCAAAGAGCACATGCCTGTGTTCACGACAATGGGACAGTGTTTGCACAGAAAGTTTTAATCTTGAAATACAAATGTTTACAACGTAGAGAGAAACGGATCCTTTTTTGGTATCGATCATACTGACGCTAGAATGATCTTCAAAACAAAAATGTACTATCTTTAGTATTGATATTTTGGGATGGATCCGCCCACCCCCGCTCACCAATGTCATTTTCACTTTGCGCAGAAGCCAAGGTAGGGCTTCTCAAGAACAGTTCATTTAAATGATCGATTAATAAAGATAATAATTTACTAGTTATTTCTGTAACTGGACTTACAACAACTTGCACAGCAGTGTCAATCTCATCCATGTTTGTTACTATTTTTCTGTCACTATTTTTCTTATGAATGTAGGGATGCAGAAATACAGTGTCACCACCTACTAAAACCCTGATTGGTCATCAGTAATAGTCAATATGAGACCTATTTGAATTGCTGAGCAATTTAGACATGTAGGCGACAGTCCACAGGTCTGGAACCAGACTAGGAAATAGGAACATTTTTCAGGAGGGAGGAAATTTGCTCATAAAAATGTTGCATAAAAATAGAAAGCTCTGTTTATAAAACCCTTCTTGCATATCTGTTGTTCGTATAAAGGGATGATGATTTTGGAGTAATGTGTGGAGTATTCACACTCACCAATGCCCCCGCTCCTGTGCACTCGCCTCATCTTCCTTAGCCAGCGCACAGTCATGTAGAGGAAGCGTCAGATCTGATTCCCCACAGATATGTGTCTATACTTTTATAGATCCGTCATCATGTTCCAGTTTGCACAAGCCCAAAGTCAGACAAGGACCGTAAAGATCAAGATGACTCAGTGCTACTTCTTCCCACCATGTAGATATCCGATATAGTTCTCACATCAGCTTTTGCCTCATTTTCCACCGGCCTTGGATACGGACGGTTTTCCAATGGATGAATAGTGTCTAAATGTCTCTCAGGCTGTCACATCATTGTTCTTTGTGCTTTCTGAAGGCTGTAGCTGTCTGTCCTTGTTGGTGAGCTTCACTCACACCGACTATTCTGCATTGTTGATGTGCTGGTAGCTTATTTGTGATTATTATGTATGTGTCATACTATTTTCCTTTCTGTATGTGACCAAAGCAGCTGCGAGGTAATGACACAAGCTGTGAATGAGATAATGTAATAACTTGTCAAAATGTAATTAAATGTCCCTCTTAACTGATCAACAGTGACCTCATAAATTGTGCTTTTTGGTAACAATTTGATAATAATAATGTAAAAAAATATTGCTTAGATAACTTACGAGGAAAAGAATATTCAACATTATAATGACGTTATCTATTAAACTGCAAAATTATACCAATATGTTTTATTCCTTCTGTGACCCATTTCAAGGGACATTTTGTGTCATTTTGTTATTACATCATCAAATCTCTGTAATAATGCTCATGGCCCCATGTTGTTTTAAAATCTCACAGGAGTGTCAGAGCACTTTGTAAGCCAACGCACTGTTAATTGTCATTCAAGGTGAAAGGAAAAGGGGTGTTTTTTTTCCAACAGCGCTCTTACATATTTTACCGTTTCTTCACTACAAAATGTGTTTGGATGAGCTCTAAAAGTTATTCATTTGTTTCCTGATTCTGTGCCATTTTCCTGTTATTAGCTGCCAAAGTAAGTGTGACACATTTGACATTAAATTGTCATAATCGCTGAATGCATTGTGTAATTGCTACCTAATTTAGATGACACGAGTGCAGATTAACTGTCTGAGCAATCTTGCCAAATCTGATGGAAATTTACCCAGCAACAGCCCTACAGCAACATGATAAATTTAAATGGCCTTAACTCAGCAGCCATTAGTCTGACTCACAGGCAGTTTGCAGGGCTCATCATCAAAATCCTGAGATTCCCAGCATGTTGGTAATCAGCATGATCTTTGATAAAGCACCATATGAATTTTGGAAAAATACTCAAACACATTTTTATAATAATTAGAATAACACATTTAGAGTATCCTTTGAGGGTTGGACACCATTTGTTGACAGGGTGTAATGACTTATTGATCTCTTTCTTTCTTTTCGAATAGACCAATCCCGCAGGGCAAGTTTTGCCTCTGTAAGACAGTCAAGCATGGAGACCCCTCCCAATGCCACACCTCAGCCCTTCAGACAGCCGGTGAGTACAGTAGGGTCTGTCACACTCTCCTGATGTGTATCGAAGCTTTCTGCTCACATAGAAAACACAACCCGTTGTTATTCCCAGGTCGTTGCTTTGTCACGACCTCTCGTCTGTATCAGATGCACAGCTGTCTTCTGTGTGATACACGTAGATAATATATAATAACTTGCTGTGGTTATGTTTGGGCAACAAAACTACTTGGCTAGGCTCAGAAAGAAAGATCATGGTTTGGATTAAATGGGCGCCTTTCAAAGCACTCAAGGACACCTTACAGGACACAGTTAAAAACAAGCAGCAATGTATCCATAGATAATAAAGTCAAACAAAGCAATAATATACACAAGTTCATAGAATAACTTCAAAAATCATAGTTAGAAAAACTAGGCATGAAATTCATAAAGTGCAAATCTTGATATGTGTGTCACCATTAGGTCGGACCAAATATGCTAGCGAGAGGACGGGAGAGTGTGTAATTATGAAGGTGTTCAGAAAGGTACAAAGGGGCATAACATACATTCGTAACTTCCTTCACCTTTTGTTAAAATGCATCAACATTTGCTTTTGGTTTCACACGGAACATGAACAGTAATCTTCGAGGTGAAAGTCCTGTGTTTGTTTGACCCATCCGTCAACCTCGACTGCATGTCTGTGCAGATTTTGTCGCTCGTTCTAGCAGTTGCTCTGAGCGTCTAATATTGCAGCAGATGGGTTTACATTGGAGTTAGTTGAAAGCCTGGTGCGTCTCATAAAAACACTAAAGGGAGCCTTGTGGGTATGCTTCAGACGCAGAGGGGCATGACTTGGAAAACACGAACGGGGCACCACAGTAGCTTACCTGGTCAAATGTGCTCACAGTGTATCAAGGCTAGCCTGGGTTGATTACAACCTGTGTCATCCTCTCTACCCCCTGCCTTTCCTGTCTCTCTCAAGCTATCGCTATCTAAAAAAGATATCTTGAACAAAACAAAAACTTGGACACTTTTTCGGGCCCAGTCCGATCTTGTAAACTCCCACCAGGAGCAAAAAGCCAGTGTGATGCCTGAAGGAGAGCTGTGACTTCCATAGATCATTTTAATACATAAGGTTTCTAGCCAAGCCCACTAGAATTGCATTTTGCTGTATATTCTAAAACCTGGGGAGGTTGTTTTTACTATTTACTTATTTTTCTCTATTTCCCCCTGTTGAAACTTAAGAGTTTTCTCAATCGAAGGCTGAAGGGCTCCATCAAGAGGGCGAAAAGCCAACCCAAACTGGACCGGACCAGCAGCTTCAGACAAATGATTTTGCCCCGGTTTCGAAGTGCTGACCAAGAGAGGTAGGCAACCTTTACTGTATAAAGCATTCACATAATTCAAGTTAATACCAACTGTTTTCCAATTCAGTGTCACGTGGGGGTTGGAGCCTGTCCCAGCATGTTTTGGGCAAAAGCCAGGAAAACACAGTGGACAGGCTGCCAGTTCATCAAAGCTCTGACAAATGTATTTGTATCAGTGAGTGATTTAGTGTTCACAATTCACCTGATATACACGTTAAAAGCTGGAGAAGCCACGGCTGCAATTAATCACGTGTTGTTATGTGATCATAAAATGTTTCCTAGTTATTACAAATAATTATTCATCATCTCAGAGACTCTCTAGTTGTCATATCAGGAGCAGTAGGTTAAAATGCATCGATTTCTAATGTGGTAATCATCTCTAATCAGTAGACGTAAGGCATGACTGTTACACACGTGTTACAGTTTTTGTTGTGCCAAGATCAGACAATAATTATGTCATTATGACAAATTAAAACATCAAAAATAATTGCAGCATGGATTCTGTGTACCTTGGGATCATGTTCTGGACTGTAGGAGGGAGCTGGAGCACCCAGCGGAAACCCACACAAAGCCAGGGAGAATACACTGACTCCACGCACAGAGAACCAGAGACCATAGACATCTTGGCATCTCTGCTTTCATTTGATAGTTGACAGTGTGGAGCCTCACAAGAAATGCGGAGAGAAAGAGAGAGAGATATGACATTTAGCAAACGTCCCTGGATGGAATCACGTCAGGGAACATTGTGGTTGTACAGTCTCTATTAACCACTAGGATGCCCCTCCATCGACCATTTCACTGTGAGGCGATGGTGTTAACCACTGAGCCAAAGTTCTCCACCACAACCGTCACGAAGATGACATACACAGTACATGTAACTTAAATAAGCCTATTTTTGCACTTCTTAAAGGGATAGTCAGGATTTTATGAAGTGAAGTGAAAATTTATTTTTTGCCACTTTGAAAAATCAATATCCCTTTCAGGGTATGTTATAATTAGAATAAAACATTAGCCATTTCCGATGGGTGACTGAAGCCTTTATTTTAATCTACAGACTCCTTTGCCAAAATTGGTGAATTTGAACTAACCCTTTAAAACAACGACACAAACTAACTAACCTATCGAGGCAGTGATAGACCAGCAACTCCGCTGTTCTCTGATGTATTATTAGTCTGGTCACTTTGAAGAGAGAGTAGATAACTGCTTCAGTTCCCAGTTGGAAAGGGCTGTCTGACGGCAAAGTAAAGCGGATAAATTATTTTAAATATAGTGTACACTTGAGTTATTTAAATATTTTTTTGTGGCTGAAATATGTCTCACTGCTGCCCCCGTCGTCCACAGCAGTACATTGCTTAGCTTCCATGGCAGCACTCCTGTCTGCTTCTCCAAACTGGAGGCGTGCCGACCGACATCTACTGAAGATATTACACTGACTATGGATAAGTACCCCATACAACCCCACTTCAAAAGATCCAAACCATCCCTTTAAGCTTTGTATTGTACTCAATCGTCAGTAATCAAATCTGTTCTGGCTCTGATGGTTGACGTGCCGCTCTGTGTACTAGCTGTTACTTGAGTATGTGAGAGAGTTGGCTCTGCATGGAAACCTCTCACTTCTGTTGCTGAAGACTTCTTTTCTTTTTGAGCTGCAGCAAGAACATTGCTAACCTCAATACTTAGCTTCAAGGTTGCGCCTCATTACAGGCTGATTGTGTCCTGTAATGATGGTGTATAGTGTGTGTAATTATAGTGCGTTATATTAAAGCAGAATGTGTCAGTTGTTACTGAGGGTACTGATACCGTTTATGACTATATTGTCTTTGCATCATTTAGTTTTAGTTTCCCATTTATTGTAGCTGTAGGAAGGATTATCTCAGCTCGACCAGCTCAGTCCCACTAGCGAAGCTAAAGAAACTGGGTGTGCCACATCTAATTATCTCTTCAACACATAATAGGCTAGACTGATGTGCACCTCTACAAACATATAACCATCAATTCTGATTTGTGGTAGGGTGCTCGACACTCCTTAACAGTGTGGCTTGACAGAAATTAAAGAGCCAAGCAATGTTTTCAATTTGTGCTTTGGCCAAATCCTTCAGCCGTCTCCATGGTAATCAGAGACACCCTATATATATATATACATATATGTATATATATATATATATATATATATATATATATATTCATGGGGGGGATGTATGCTAATTGCTGACTAGCGGAAGCGCGCTGTCAGTTTACAATTGATTGGCATTTATGAACATGCACACATGCCACCGATGTGTTCATGAATCCAGTGTCGTTTTTTTTATACGCAGATCTACTCACAGATTTATTAACATTTCATGAATGAGACCAAAAGTGAGTAAGGTAATTTAAGAAGATGGCTTTTGAATTCTGTAATGAAGTCCAGTGTGCAGATGTGAGGGGCAATTGACTTACAAAGTTTGGATGCAGCACAGGAGAAATCCAGCACCAAAATATCCACTAGCCCCACATTTCAGTTCAAGACAAGATACCTCTAAAACTATGAAATTCCCATGAGCCTTTGCTCCACTTTAAGATTATTCCTCACCTGGCATGCTTACAAGCTTAGATTAGCATTTGTGTTATTTTCAGGGAAGATGTGTTTTAATCCTTTCCCAAAAAAACCCCCCTAAAATCTCTTCGGTGTTTTTAAAGGCTACGTGTGGCTGAAGCATAATGTGAATAAATCCCACACTGCCGGCGGTGCCCTGAGGAGTCCACCTGACACTCTTTCACTCGAGCTGTGGCTTCTTATCAGCCGCAGTGACAAAAGCAAAGCCCTGCAGAATGAAGGACATTGCCTTTTGTGATGCATTCACAGATGGTTTTAGCTTTTTCTGGCACCGTGGGTGGGTTGGTTAGTTAATTACATCTGTCATCATAAAGCCTATAAGCCTATTGGTATAAACATATACTTTATATTTATATATGCATATGGTGACTTTAAACATGTTGACCTGACAGAGATCTGAGTGGGCTCTGAACCTCATCTTTTTAAATTAATTTGTGGCTTGTGCAGGTGTTTCTTTTCATCAGTGCACAACAGGAAACTATGTAAAACTGTCAAGACTGTTATTTTGGTAAAAGATCTGAATTTCAAAGATCTGTTGGACACTCAAGTGAAATTGCTAAAATTACATTATGCCTACATTTATCATGTCAATGTGATTTCTGTTTCCAGTCATGGAGCAGCTTGCAGCTCTCGAGGCTCTCACGCCAGCTTTTTCTAGTTTTGTATTCTGACTTGAGGTCACATCCCGGGGGGGTTCGGTCTTGCATTGTGACCAAAATTTTATGCAGTTCCCACACAATTCAGTCATGACGCACATATGGGAAATGTAAAGATGTAGCGAGGGATAGGCAGAAAGTAAAAATATGTAACGCTGACAGTACACTTTCCTCCCGCCACAGGAGATGCATAATAGACATTTTCAGGGCAGGTGTGGATGTCCGATGCTCAGAGATTTGGAATGTGTTGTTCAGGACGAGATGTAAAAATCCTTTTTCGTGAAATGCAGAAGCCCAGTTCAAATGTTAAAATGAATTAGATTATTAGAAATGTATTCCATGGAGATAAGCCTGAAAGAGGTGGTGGTGGTAGCTTAATGGTGTTGGGGTTAAAGGGACTTTCTGCCTCAGTCAGTGTGCGTTCCCCTCTAACCACAGCCACTCACCAGCTCCCACCGCTGCCTCAGACAGCTGCCTTCACAGCCTGCTTTGAGTTCTGCCCACACATGCTTAATTCACTCTGTAGTGTTAAGTTGACTTTGCTATAAACCCTCGGCGTCCAACTTCACACTCTAGCTTTCCAACGCAGCTGCTCTACCTCTGCTGCCAAGTCGGTTTACCACAGCATCTCTCATGTACTGCATTCTGTGATGGCACTGCTCCTCAAACAAGACGATTCACTGCACCTATGACCAACACTAAATCTGGCCTCAAATTAGGGCTCTTCATTTGCTGCATAATTATCAGGTGTTTCTTCAAAGTCGCCGCTTTTTCTTGCCCTTAATTTTTCTCTGTGTTCAAAGCCAGCGTTAATAATGCAGCATGCTCGCACCAGCTTCTCAGTGCAGACAAACTCCACATTTTCAGTTCATTCTTCCAAGATAGCTTCAGAAAATGTTAAAGGAATAATTCAACATTTGGGGAAATATGCTTATTCACTTTCTCAATATAAATTAGATGCGAAGATTGATACCACTGTCATTTTTGTCTGCTAAATATGAAGCCAGAGCTGTTAGCTTAGCTTAGCACAAAAACTGGAAACACGGAGAAACATCTAGCCTGGCTCTGTTCGAAGGTAACAAAATCCGCCTGCCAATGTCACTAAAGTTCAAAAACTAGTCCAGGACATAAACACCTGTAAAATTACAACTTGACATTTTTAAACAAGGGTTTTTGCTTCCATTAAACAAATCAGATATAACATGTTAATTAGCTTTAGTGGTGCTGGTGGGCAGATTTTATTTCCTCTGGACAGACCCAGGTTAGCTTTTTTTAGTCTTTATGCTAAGCTAAGCTAAATGGCTGCTCGTTGTAGCGGACAAATGCAAGAGTGGCAGCCTATCATCTTCTGATCCAACTCTCTGCCAGAAAGTTAATGAGCAAATCTCCCAAAATGTTTAACTGTTGCTTTAACTATGATGCAGCAAGCTAGCTCCAACATTTTGTATTCTTCTTCAAAGGTAGTTTCAGAAAATATTAAAGGAATAATTCAACATTTTACTTGTACACTTTCTCCATGAGAGTTGGATGAGAAGATTGACACCACTGTCATATTTGTCAGTTATATACAGGCCCCCAAGGACAGCCATCCAGCCTTGCTTCCAATTTTTCCTAGTGGCCATTTGCAGTATTGCAGTGAAAAAATCCCCTGTGACCCAAAAATGATTTTCTCCATTGACCACCATTGTAAAAAGAAATGTCTGTACAACTGTTGACAGGACAATGCAAAATGCAAGGGTCAATTACGACTCTTTCTATTATGAATTTTTGATCAATGGAGGTTTTATATTTATAAAACTTTCCTCGAGCTGAGAAAAAAAATTTAGCGATATCTCCACAACACAAAAGTCTATGAGCCGAACGGGAACTCGAGGACGGGGCCAGCAGGAGAAACACCACAGCACACATTCAGTGAGCCGCATACCGCAGAAGTAAACCTTGAAGCTAGAAACTTTTTTGGCGTATGCCTCATGTGAGTGACTCAGTTCCTTTATGCTAAGCTCACCTAATCACCTGCTGGCACTTAGTGCAACAACATGATGAGAGGGGTTTCAATCTTCTCACCATCTCTCAAAACAAAGTGTTTTCCTTGCTACATTTTTTTCACTTTGCCCACTGGCCTTACTTGGCTTTAGAGACAGCCTTGACTCACCTTTTTGCTTTCTTATCCACCACCACTTTACTTTCTCCCGATAGAGCTGCCCTCTGCTAAAGGGCTTTTTATAACTGCTCAGTATTTCTGCAGACAAGCCACCGAACAGTTTACATTTATCCCCGTTTTCACAACAGGCAACATTACATTTGCATCTGCATGTTTATATTCTTGTGCATTTGTAGGGAAATTTAAAGAATTGCTTTCCTAGACAACACCGCCAACAGAGACACTGTGGGCCCATTTCCCTAACATGCAGCATGACTCACATAAGTCGAGTCAACAGACCAAACTGCAAACACCAGAGCTGAAAATCTGGCAGTCTTAAGTTTTCCATAAACTCATTATAAAAGGATCAGATCTCACAATTCACACTGACGTTGCAGGAGTGAGGATTTCTGAGCTGCGGTGACTCATTTTTATCAGAACCTTTCCGGATTGTTTATCTAAAGACCAAATGTATGATATCATATGATTATGATATAACATGACTTCTGAATTTTTCTCTCACCAGGACACGCTTGATGCAGAGCTTCAAAGAATCCCACTCCCATGAATCCCTACTTTCTCCTAGCAGTGCTGCGGAGGCTTTGGACCTAGTTTTGGACGAAGATGCCATAATCAAACCTGTCCACTCTAGCATTTTAGGACAAGAGTACTGCTTTGAGGTGTGTTGTATAATCACTTCATCATCCCTGGCTGTACCTGCCTTCTAATGGACTTTAAACTAATTGTAGATTTCTTTAGACAACCAAAATAATTGAATTCAAAAAAATGTTTGTATGTAGTGATATCAAATCAGGTGCCACTATAAAGCCACTTCTCACCTTAGATCCATGCAGTGTTTCGCTTTAAATGCAAATAATGACACATATAATAAATTAGGAATTTTAATTTTTGATTACAAAACTTTTGAATCAATTAATGGTCTTTTATATCAAGAACTTTTCTGGTTGCAGCTTATCAAATGTGAGAATTTTCTGTTTCCCCCCTTACCTTTGAATTATGGACAAAACAAGCAATTTCATGATTTGTTACGTAGTCTATACCACATTCTATAAACTAACCCATTAATCACAAAAAACAATCAACAGGTTAATTGATAGCGAAAATAATTGTTTCCTGCAGCCATATAAGAAATATTTTATCATAATGAATATTTTGTCTGCAGGTAACCACCAATTCAGGGACAAAATGTTTTGCCTGTCGTTCAGCTTCAGAAAGGGACAAGTGGATTGAAAATCTGCAACGAGCGGTCAAACCTAACAAGGTAGATACAATAGATTTTTCAAGTTATAAATTCCAGCAACTCAGAATGACAAGATCCAGGTTGTAAAATGACGGACAGATGTGAATAAGGACTGTTATAATGCAGTAACAGAACTCCTCGTTCCACTTCCAGGACAACAGCAGACGGGTGGACAATGTGCTCAAGTTGTGGATCATCGAAGCTCGAGACCTTCCGGCTAAGAAACGCTACTATTGTGAGCTGTGTCTGGATGACATGCTGTACGCACGCACCACCAGCAAACCCCGGACTGACACCGTCTTCTGGGGCGAGCATTTTGAATTTAACAATTTGCCTACCATCCGTAGCCTTCGTTTGCACCTCTACAAGGAAACTGATAAAAAAAGACGCAAGGTAATGTCTTCTGTATCAATAAGAAAAGTTCAGGGTAAAAAAACAAACATTTTATTGTGCTGTAAATATTTAAAAAAAAAAAAGAAATAATGTTTTTCTTGGTATTCTAGGAGAAAAGCACATATCTTGGCCTTGTCAGCATCCCCATCTCCAGCATCACGGGCCGGCAGTTTGTGGAGCAGTGGTACCCGGTGATACAGTCCAGTGTCTTGGCCAAAAGCGGTGGTGTTGGAAGTGCCAAAGTGATCAACGCCTCGCTACGTGTTAAGTCTCGCTACCAGACAATGAACATCCTCCCGATGGAGCTGTACAAGGAGTTTGCTGAGTACATCACCAACAACTACCGAACACTGTGTGCAGTTCTGGAGCCTCTGTTGAGTGTGAAAAGCAAAGAGGAGGTGGCGTTCGCTCTGGTGCACATCCTGCAAAGCACAGGGAAGACAAAGGTAAACAGAGGGCAAAATGTAGCCTGGTTGCATGTTATTTTTTCATATATTGTTGCTGTACGATCTGTAGGTTTGTTTCATTGCTTTCCTTTGCGCATGCTCCATTGAACTCTAAATATAAACTCTTCTCAGGAGTTCCTGTCTGACATGGCGATGTGTGAGGTGGATCGGTTCATGGACCGTGAGCACTTGATCTTTCGTGAGAACACGCTAGCTACGAAGGCTGTGGAAGAGTACCTCAAACTGATAGGTCACCGATACCTTAAGGATGCTATAGGTGAGGCTGCTGTAGATCAACCCAACTGTACGTCACTGTGTGTGTAATCAGATGTATTTGAAGCTGTGTCCGACTTGGCTAAATTCCAGCATGAACATCTGTCATTTAGCCAAAAAAAAAGACTGCAACATCGTTTAATGTTGAGATTGTTTGATCTGCTTTGTGAAACATTTGTGACATTTTCACAAATGACTTGTTTTTATTGTTGTAGCAGCATTTTAGAAACACGAGTCATAAGAAGACCTATCTAAATGTCAAATCAACAAACAGGAGTTGTGCTTTAATTTCAGTGTCCCAACATCAAATGCTAATTTCTTCTTTTATTCTCTCATACAGTGAAAGAAAAATCGTGAGAATAGTTGGATCACACAATCCAGTATCTGTAGTCCCAAAGGAAGACATACCAGAAATTTTGTTTTATCTCATTTATTACAAGTGCTATAGATTTTAAATTTATATATTTTTAAGTTTTAATATTAACTTCCTCCAAACAGCCATTCTTTAATGAATTGATCATTCACATTTTAGCTCATCTTAACATATTTCATAATCATTTTACACAGTACTTTAGTGACATATTTTCATTTTATTACAGAGGAAATGAGGAAAAAGCAGTGAGGATAGTTAGAATTCCTCCAGTGTTATTTGTTCAGGAGATTTTTACAGAGGTCTCCTCCTCTCCAAAATGAGCAGACCGGGTGATTAACGCTGGTAGAAACACTGAATAAAACAATTTCATGTTAAAAATCAGTGTTTCTCCTACGCTGTTTGGTGTATAGGAGACGGGCTGTGCACATAGACATATATACGTAGACGCCGCATCAAGTGGGTTTGCCCGCTGCTGCGATACGTCAACGTCGCCGCCATATTGGATGTGGCAAGGCTGCGCTGTAAACTAATAGAAGTGAATGGACTTAATTTCATAAAGCGCCTTTCTACAAAGAAATTTACGTTAATGCCTAACACGCACTAATATACTTGGGAAACAGTTAGGCACCAAAAACAATGTATTTGATCTTCTCAGATGG